>NC_083230.1:132276286-132647068 GCF_032191835.1 Heteronotia binoei | reverse complement strand
TCCAGCTCAGCCTCTCTCTTGGGGCCGCCTGTACTCCCGGGGCTACAGCCGCTCAGGTTCATTCCTGACCCCCCCCCCCGCCCGGCCCCCTAGCTATGAACCATCCTTCTGACAGCGACGGGCCCGGACCTTAGCCCGTGACTCCAGGTGCAAGGAGAGCTGGGCGGCCTCTGGCCCCGCAAGACTGGCGGGCTTGGCCTCTTCTGCTGCCGCATCGTGGCAACGCGGGGGTGTGTGGTAAAGCCAGGGCACCCTAGGCAGGGCTCACTACTTCCACCTCCCCCCCCACACACACACACACTGACACACACACGCACAGAGGGAGATAGAGGCCCATATGATAGAATGGAGAGATCGGTCGCCACTGTGGCGCAATTCACCTTGCGGGCCTCCAGCCCCGGATAAAGGCGCACGCCAGAATCCGCCCCCCCTCATTGTGCAAAGTAAGGCCTATCATGGGAGGGGAGGGGCTTGTGCTTGTGGGCACTGGGCTCCAGTGTGCTCTGCCCCGTCTTCCAGCAGGTGCAAGTGGAGCTTTCCCCCGTCTGCCTAGCCTGCCATAGGCACGTGTGGGACAAGGGGCTGCCCCGGCTGAGCTGCGACTTGGAGGGGAATTCTCTCCTTCCTCCTCCTCCTCCGAGGAAGGCCTGCTTCAGCTTGGCTTGGTGGTGGCCGCCTGTCAGAGACGCGGGACCGGCACTCTGGGTGTCCAGGCAGAGAAGACCTGGGATAACACAGCCGCCCCTCGCCTTGACGCCTCTCGCCTTGACAACACCACCAGGGGCGCCCCAAGACAGCCGCGACTTGACTGCAAAGCACACACAACACACGCGCGCACACACACACACACAAAGCCTGTAGTTCTGCAAAGTAAAAAGGCGACTTTAAAAGGGTTTGTAACCCAAATGAAGAAAGAGAAGCTTCCAAAGGGACCCTCCGCGCTCCCTGCTTCACCCAGAGCAGGCGGCTGACTCGCGCCCCCCAACTGCCCGGCAAACTCACCCTCCGCCCCCCGCGCCTCAGGCGGCGTCAGCAGCAACTGGGCGTCCCTTTCACAAAGTCACAGAACCATCCCGAGCACCCCCCCCCCCCGTCCCTCCGGGCTCCTCCGCTTCCCCGTCTGAATACCCCCCCCCTCCACACACACACGCGCGAGCGCTGAGCAGGGCCGCCCACTCTTTGCCCCCCGCCCCTCCCCTCCCCTCCGTCCGCCACCTCCGCGAAGGGCTGGGGCTGGATCAGCTAGCGAGGCAAGCCCAAGGGGGGCCCCGCAGCAGGCCAGGCTGCTTGGAGCGGCGGGACTCCTCTCGTGGCGCTTGGCTGGCTTGCAGCGCTGGCTCCGGAGTCAGACCAGAAGAGAGCTGATCGGGCGGGGGGGGGGGGCGCCTTCTTCCTTCCAGCCCGGACTCCTCCTCCTCCTCGGGCCGGGGATACGCAGGAAGGCCCGCGAGACGTCCCCGAGGCCGAGGGGAGCGGCGGGTCTGCCCATGGCCGGGAGGCCTGCCTGGTTCCCCCCTCAGCCGGCGCAGGATGACGTTGGGCAGCAGGTCGCTCTCCCTCAGCCCAGCCGACTTCGGCTTGGGGGGACAGAAGAGGGAAGGAGCAGGACCAGGGTTGCTTCTGCCCCCGAGTTCTTTGGGGAGAGAGGAGCGGGAGCCTCAGAAACCCCGCCAGCCTCCGCCGAGCAGCCGGGGGTGACGCTTCCCAGGCAGAAGGCCCAGCAGCCCGGTGGTTTTGCAGCCCTGAAGACAGAAAACACCGCGCTGCGACTGGGCCCTTCCCTTCCCTTCCCTTCCCTTCCCCGGGGAAACCCACGCGCATCCACAGGATCTGGTCAACAGTTCACTTCCGGGAGGCTTTAAACTGGGGGGTGGGGGGGGCTCAAAACAGCTTCTATCAAGCTCCTCGCCTCCGTTTCAACCTCACAACAACCCTGCCAGGTAGGCAGGTGGAGAGAGATGTTGGCCCCCAAGGGGTCCCCCAACGAGCTCCCAGGCCGCAAGCAGGGATTTGAACTCGCGTCTCCCGGAGAGATACTAGTCCGAACTCTCCAGCACACTGGCTCTCTTGCGGGACGCACACCCGGCGGAGATCACCCTTTATGGCCACTTGGTGGCGCTACTAATGAGGTTTCCAGAGGCACCTGTGGGGGGGGGGGAGGGAGGAGGAGAACCAGTTTGGTGTGGTGGTGAAGTGTGCGGACTCTTATCTGGGAGAACCGGGTTTGATTCCCCACTCCTCCACTTGCAGCTGCTGGCATGGCTTGGGTCAGCCATAGCTCTGGCAGAGGTTGTCCTTGAAAGGGCAGCTGCTGTGAGAGCCCTCTCCAGCCCCACCCACCTCACAGGGTGTCTGTTGTGGGGGAGGAAGGTAAAGGAGATTGTGAGCCGCTCTGAGACTCTTCAGAGTGGAGGGCGGGATATAAATCCAATATCTTCTTCTTCTTCTTCTCCTCCACTTGCACCTGCTGGAATGGCCTTGGGTCAGCCACAGCTCTGGCAGAGGTTGTCCTTGAAAGGGCAGCTTCTGGGAGAGCTCTCTCAGCCCCACCACCTCACAGGGTGTCTGTTGTCGGGGAGGAAGGTAAAGGAGAGTGTGAGCCGCTCTGAGATTCAGAGCTATAGGATGGAATACAAATCCAATATCATCTTCTTCTTCTGCCAAATTAATATCCAGCGGGGGCCAGCCGGCTCTGGGCACAAAGCGCAGGAGCAGAGAAGAAGCCCGAGGGATCCAGAAACCGGAGAGACCCGGTCCGGTGCACTGCCGCCCGCCGCAGGAGCAGAGGAGAGTCTGCGGTTTGTCCTGCGCAGCCCCCCCCCCCCATTCTCTCCCCTCCTCTGCCCTTCCTTAACGCTGGGGCGGCGGTTGGCCCCGAGCGGCGTCCCCGAAGGAGCTGAGCCGGAGCATCCATTCTACCTCCAAAGCTAACAGAGAAGATTCAAGGGATAAACCGAGGTGCAGTTATTGGTCTCCGAGATTTGATTATCCCATTAGAGACCCATTCGCCACATCCCGCTGCCTCCATCCATCTCGCCCCCGGCGGCAGCCAGGGAGGGAGACGAGGAAACCGCCCCCCCCCCCGCCGCCGCCAAGAGAGGGAAAGAAGGGGGGGAGGCCGACAGCTCAGTCAGAGGCCCGCCCACCTCCCACCGCTTGGGGCAGCTGCCGGAGGTCCAGCCCTCGCCTTCGCGCCTCGCCTGCTGAAGTCTTGCGTCCCCGAAGGACAAATTCCTTAAGAACACAAGAGAAGTCATGCTGGATCAGGCCAGTGGCCCCTCCAGTCCAGCAGTCTGCATCACACAGCGGCCAGAAAACCCAGGGGCCATCAGGAGGTCCATCAGTGGGGCCAGGACCCTAGAAGCCCTCCCACTGTGCCCCGCCTCCCCCCCCCTCCCCAAGTACCAAGAAGACAGAGCATCGCTTGGGAAGAGTGAGTCTGCCCATCACCGCTCCAGGGGCCCGGAACCACTTGGGACGACGACGGGAGAATCGCGGCAGGCCACCTCCACCCCCCCCCCCCCGCCAGGATTCTCAGGCGTTTCTGCAGGGCAAACCTCCCCCCCTTCCCAAACCACTCCCAGCTGCTTTCCCAACCGCAGCCGCCCCAGGCTGCAGCCTCCCTTCTCTTCTGGTTCGCTTACCCCCACCCCACCCCGCCCTCGCCTGGCTGGGGTAGTGGTTAAGTGTGCGGACTCTTACCTGGGAGAACCGGGTTTGATTCCCCCCTCCTCCACTTGCACCTGCTGGAATGGCCTTGGGTCAGCCTGAGCTCTCTTATCTGGGAGAACCGGGCTTGATTCCCCCCTCCTCCACTTGCAGCTGCTGGAATGGCCTTGGGTCAGCCAGAGCTCTCTTATCTGGGAGAACCGGGTTTGATTCCCCCCTCCTCCACTTGCAGCTGCTGGAATGGCCTTGGGTCAGCCATAGCTCTCTTATCTGGGAGAACCGGGCTTGATTCCCCACTCCTCCACTTGCACCCGCTAGCATGGCCTTGGGTCAGCCATAGCTCTGGCAGAGGTTGTCCTTGAAAGGGCAGCTGCTGTGAGAGCCCTCTCAGCCCCAACCCACCTCACAGGGCGTGTGTTGTGGGGGAGGAAGGGAAAGGAGACTGTGAGCCGCTCTGAGACTCTTCGGAGTGGAGGGCGGGATATAAATCCAATATCTTAATCTACCTCACAGGGTGTCTGTTGGGGGGGAGGAAGGGAAAGGAGATTGGGAGCAGCTCTGAGACTCTTCGGAGTGGAGGGCGGGATATAAATCCAGTATCTTCATCTACCTCACAGAGTATCTGTTGTGGGGGAGGAAGGGAAAGGAGATTGTGAGCCGCTCTGAGACTCTTTGGAGTGGAGGGCGGGATATAAATCCAATATCTTCATCTACCTCACAGGGTGTCTGTTGTGGGGGAGGAAGGTAAAGGAGATTGTGAGCCGCTCTGAGACTCTTTGGAGTGGAGGGCGGGATATAAATCCAATATCTTCATCTACCTCACAGGGTGTCTGTTGTGGGGGAGGAAGGTAAAGGAGATTGTGAGCCGCTCTGAGACTCTTTGGAGTGGAGGGCGGGATATAAATCCAATATCTTCATCTACCTCACAGGGTGTCTGTTGTGGGGGAGGAAGGGAAAGGAGATTGTGAGCCACTCTGAGACTCTTCGGAGCGGAGGGCGGGATATAAATCCAATTTCTTCTTCTTCTTCTTCTCCTCCTCCTCCTTCTTCTCCTTCTCCTCTGCGGATGGCCTCCTTCTGCAGCGCCCGTCCGTCTCCCTGCTGGGGTCAGGCAGCTCCCTGTCCTGCACAGAGGAGGGAGACCTATGGGGCGTGGGGCCCCTCCCTCCGGAGGCCTTCCCCCGCCCGCCGGTGGAGGCCGCCTGAGAAAAGGGAGGCCAACCAGGGGGTTAAATACATCACGAATATCAAGAAACGGAAGGGGAGGAGGCCTCTGTCCCCCGCGGCAACCGGACAGGGGTCAGAAAAGGCGACTAGTCTTAGGCTCTGCCCCCCCCCCTGTGGAGAGTGGGGCTGTGGGTCACCGACGAAGCCGCCCCCTGCAGGGCCAGACCCTTGGCGGAGGTCAGCCGGGCCCTTTCCCGTGGTCGCCTGTTCCTCTGGCTGCAGATGACCCCAAGACATAAGAAGCCCTTCCCTTCCTGCCCCCCCCCCCGCGGGAGGTCCCTCCCCCCTCCCTCCCCCGGGCGAAGAAGGGGCAGCAGCAGCGCTCCAGATGTGCCCGGAGGGGGGGGCTGACCTCCCCCACTGAACAGTAAGCCAAGGCACCGCCGTCCCGCTGCAGAATTGTCCCAGTCTCCCCCCCCCGCGGGCACATCTGCAGCGCTGCAGAATTGCCTCCAGACCCCCCCCCCCCCTTCGCCGTCCTGCAGGGAGGGAGGGGCGCCGCCTGGGGAGCGCTTGGAAGGAGCAAGGCGAGGCAGCGGGATTCGCCCGGCCGGGCAGGCGCTCAAGCACCGGGCCGAGAGCGACACCGCGTGGCCAGCGAGGGGATTGCCGGCCGCGAAGGGCGAGCGCCTGGTGGGACCCTGTACCGCCCCTGCCCGGCTCCCGCTGGCCTCCCTCCCTCCTTCCCGGGACTTCTCTGGAGCCGCCAGTCGGGAGTATCGTCTTCCCATAAATCTGCAGTCTTCTTCTTCTTCTGAGGACTCTTATATGGGAGAACCAGGTCTGATTCCCCACTCATCCGCTTGCAGCTGCTGGAATGGCCTTGAGGTTGTCTTCCGCACTGAGACTCTGAGTGGAGGGCGGGATATAAATCCAGTATCTTCTGCTGCTGCTGCTGCTGCTTGTGGCAGGGGGCTCTAAGATCCAGCCTCGCTTCTTCTTCTTGTCCATCATAGGTCAGCACTGTGCCCCAGAGCCCTGTCCCATGTGAAGGGTGACTCTTCCGTGGCTCCAGGCTCCGTGTGGCTCCCTTGGGCCGGAATCGACTGCCACCTTTGAGAATCTGCTGCTGACATTCCCGCCTGCAAGGCCAGCATCCCCCTGCAGGGGCTGAAAGAAGGGGACCTTCTCCCACAGACAGACAGACAGACCGAAGGGCTTCCACTTGGGAGTGCCCTGAGCCTTGCTTGGAAGCAGCAGCAGCACCTGCTGAAGACGCAGGGCTTGTTTCTTGGTCAGCACACATAGGATCCGGCTGCACGACAGCCCTGCAGAGAGGGCTGGCCAGGGTGTTGATTTGCAAGGGAATGTGAAAGGTGCCTGCCTAGAAGAACTTTCAACCTTTGGGGGAGGAAATAGATTCAGTGTAGGTGATCTGTGATTCTGTGAACTGCTGAAGAGATCCTGCTAAATGTAGGCAGAATGGAGGAAATGCAAGGATCTATAGTGAGGACGTAGTGAAGACGGCAGCCATAGAAGGCTTTGAAGGGGGATTAGACAGACTCATTGAGGAGATGCCTATCAGTGGCTACGAGCCGTGATGGTTAAAGGGAGCCTTCACAGTCACTGAGCAGGGCCAACCCTGGCGGGTAGAAGAAGACTGCAGATTTATACCCTGCCCTTCTCTCTGAATCAAAGACTCAGAGCGGCTCACAATCTCCTTTATCTCCTTCCCTCACAACAGACATCCTGTGAGGTGGGTGGGGCTGAGAGGAGTCTCACAGAAGCTGCCCTTTCAAGGACAACTCCTGCAAGAGCTATGGCTGACCCAAGGCCATTCCAGCAGCTGCAAGTGGAGGAGTGAGGAATCAAACCCGGTTCTCACAGATAAGAATTTGCGCACTTAACCACTACACCAAACTGGCTCTCAGATCCACCCTGTGAGGTGGGTGGGGCTGAGAGGGCCCTCACAGCAGCTGCCCTTTCAAGGACAACTCTGCCAGAGCTTTGGCTAACCCAAGGCCATCCCAGCAGCTGCAAGTGAAGGAGTGGGGAACCAAACCCGGTTCTCCCAGATAAGAGAGCTATGGCTGACCCAAGGCCATTCCAGCAGCTGCAAGTGGAGGAGTGGGGAATCAAACTCGGTTCTCCCAGATAAGAATCCGCACACTTAACCACTACACCAAACTGGTATTTGGATGGGAGACCTCCAAGGAATACCAGGGTTGTGACATGAAGGCAGGCGGGGCAGACCACCTCTGAAGACCACTCACGGTCACCCTAAGTCTGCTGTGAGTTGACGGCATTCTCCACCATCATGTTGAGGAGGCAACCTCCGGGGAAGGCCTTGGCCTCCATATTCTGTTGCTGGCCCTCCAGATGAACTGGTTGGCTGCTGGGTGGGGCAGGATGTTGGATGAGATGCAGCAGGGCTGTTCTTGTGTAGGATCCCTGTTTTGGGGAGATTTCAGGAGTGAGACTGAATTTTCTTTCAGGCCCAGGCGAGGAGGTCCCCATTCAGATTCTCTGCCTTCTGGGAATGGCTCTGGTGAAACTTCTTCACTGCGCTGTCCTGGGAGGCGAAGGAATTGACAGCCTTGGAAACCATCACCAAAAAGACTCACTGGGCCTTTGATGAGGGTTAGATATTCTTAAAGAAAAATATCGTTTATCAGAGTTCAGAATATGAGCAGAGCAACAAGGACGAGGCATGCTTTAAAAGTAAGATTGCTTTACTCAAAGCTAGCAAGGAGTGCTAAACTGGGATGAAAATAACAGACGCTCAATTCTACATCTTGACTGCAAGGGAAGTGTTCTTGCAATGGCTTCTCTTCTCCAAACTTAGACAAAGACAGGAAGTGACGCCGTAAAATGCAGAATAGCCAATGCATTGATTTCCAGTCACAACACTCAATCCCAGTTGATTTAACTAGGAAAGGAAAGGTCCCCTGTGCCAGCACCAGTCCTTTTCGCCTCTGGGCTGACGTTGCTTTCACAACGTTTTCATGGCAGACTTTTTACGTGGTGGTTTGCCCTTGCCTTCCCCAGTCTTTTACACTTTCCTCCCAGCAAGCTGGGGACTCATTAAATAAGACCTCCTACAAATATTCATGGGCTTTCTTACTGGTTACAGTAAGAAAGTCTGGTTACAGTGAAATCATGTGACTTCCTATTGACTAACAAAACACAGTTAACTCTATAATTACCAAAGTGTTTCTAGCTTGCTAAACCCATCAATGATCAGATAAAAACCGCCAAGCAACAACTTTTCACAAACATTGTCCAACGACTATATTCTTATATAACAACACACTCCACAAATCAAATCTCAATTCAGTCTATACAACTGCAATCTTACTTTTGTGTTTCATCCCCCCAATAAATAGTCCATAATGCAGCCAGTGGGATGCCCAGAATTCTTTCCAATAGAGGGATGATGCCAGGGAATCTTTACAGCCTTCATAAGACGCCCCTTCTAGATATTCCAAGATGTTTCAATTCTGTTCTTCTTCAGTTGTCAGGCTGTCAAATGGAACCTGATTTAATTACTGAAGTGGGTTATTTGGGGCGCGGGGGGGGGAGGTGTCTGTTCCTGGGTCACGTCACCAACCTGCCCATTTGGTCCTGTGTCCCTGAAGAGGGGCGGCTCTCTGCTGGGGTGGCTGGCCTGGCATTGGAAAAGGCTTCTCGGACCAGAGATCCCTTTGCCCTTGGACTGCTCTCAGGCTGCTGGTAGAAAGAGTGGCTACTGGTGGGAAACATGATGAGCCAGTGCCTTTGAACACATATGCCTGCCTGCCTGCCTGCCTGCCTGGGCCAATCAGCCTTACAGCCATGTCCATCTGTGCGGGGGGGGGGGGGTAGACTGGCAGGGCACACATGTATGGGGGAGGGCTCTCTTGCCACCTGCCAGCCAGGCTTTGACTCAGCAATTCTTCTGCCACAGGAGGTGGGGGTGGCTACAAGCATAGCCAGCTTTAAGAGGGGATTGGATAAAAATATGGAGCAGAGGTCCATCAGTGGCTGTTAGCCACAGTATATATATGTGTGCGGGTGTATATATGTGTATATATGTATGTGTGTGTGTGTGCGTGTATATATACACAAACATATATTGGCCACTGTGTGACACAGAGTGTTGGATCGGATGGGCCATTGGCCTGATCCAACATGGCTTCTCTTATGTTCTTCTGTGAAACAGAGTGCTGGACTGGATAGGCCACTGGCCTGATCCAACATGGCTTCTCTTCTGTTCTTATGTGACACAGAGTGTTGGACTGGATGGGTCATTGGCCTGATCCAACATGGCTTCTCTTCTGGTCATACGTGACACAGAGTGTTGGACTGGAGGGGCCATTGGCCTGATCCAACATGGCTTTTCTTAGTTCTTATGTGACACAGAGTGTTGGACTGGATGGGCCACTGGCCTGATCCAACATGGCTTCTCTTCTGTTCTTATGTGACACAGAGTGTTGGACTGGAGGGGCCATTGGCCTGATCCAACATGGCTTCTCTTAGGTTCTTATTGTGGGCCTGGACTAAGGAACTGCTCAGGCTCCCTGGGGTTGTCCCATTCAGTTCAGTGCGGGACCAGCTTCAGAGGAGGGAGGAAGGGCTCTTGCCAGCAGTGCAGAGAGAGGGATCTGGGCCACTCCTGTTTGCCTACCCAACAGCCAGGTCCGGGAGGTGAGCAGCCTTCTCTTTAGCCTCTCTGCTGGATGGAAGCCGACTGAAAAGTGGCTGCTGCACTTTGGCTGTGGACTAACCAGACCTAGAACCAGAAAGCAAAGCTGACTGGGCTGGGTTATACTTGGCAGACTCATGGACAGCCAGACCCCAACTAGAGAGTGCTTATCACCTGGGTAAAAGTTACTAGAATATAGGGGTGGCCAAACTGTGGCTTGGGAGTCACACGTGGCTCTTTCACACATAATGTGTGGCTCTGCCCCCACTACCCCGTTGGCCAGCTTGGAGAAGGCATTTCTCTCTTTCAATCACCTCTCCAAGTCAAGTTAGCTGGCAACTTGGAGAATGCATTGAAACTTAAAAGTTGCTTTCTTTCTACTTCTCCCTCCCTCCCCCTTCCCCATCTATTTTCCTCCCTCCCTCCCTGTCTTGTGGCTCTCAAACATTTTTATTATGTTGCTCATACATTAAGCAAGTTTGGCCACCCCTGATGCAGCTTCAGTTTTGTTCATTTATGTTATTATTTATTACTTCGTTTGTGGTCTGTCTTTCTCCGAGGACTCGAGGCTCCAGGGTAGAACAGAGACAGCTGGCCAGAGACAGACAGACAGATTCGACACACAATGCAAGACATAAGAGTCATTGAAAGAGGAGCTGGAAACAGTAACCACAGTGACATGAAACATCAAATATGCATAATGGGGAGTTTGCCCTGGACTTCTGACACAGTTGCATTTAATCTGAAAAGAGGGGAAGTCTTTTAAAAGGATAAAAGTGTGGGCTGTTTAACAGGGAGCTGAAAGGGAGAAGAATCAGCCTCTCCAGAGTCCTTGGAAGTTATTGAAAACCACAACAATAGAAGCCCAGCTGGAATTTATGGCCCAGGTGTGGAAAGGTAGACAGGCAAGCGAATGCTTCAGCCCTGCAGCTAATGAGCAGACTCTGGGAGGCTGGAAGAGGCAAGAAGACTCCTTGAAGTAGCAGGAGTCTGGTCCAAAAGAGAAAAAGGGAGCGCAGGAACTATGACAAAATAAATGCAGGAGGACAGTAATATATATACGTAATTTACAACTTCAACATGTAATAGAAAAGCCCAATGTCGAAATTTACAATCCCTACAATGGGAAATCAACCCAGACTAGAAGGCCAGATGCTGAAGCTGAAGCTCAGACACTTTGGCCACCCAATGAGAAGGGAGCACACCCCGGAGAAGACCCTGATGCTGGGAAAGACAGAAGGCAAAAGAAGAAGGGGATGGCAAAAGATGAGATGGCTGGACAGCGTTCCTGATGTCACAAACGTGAATTTGAGCAGACTTCAGAGGATGGTGGAAGACAGGAGGGCCTGGCGTGACTTTGTCCAGGGGGTCGCAAAGAGTCAGACTCGACTGTGCGACTGAACAACAGTAACAATGCCACGCACTGGATTAGAAACAGAACAACGTTTGAGTCCAGCATCACCTTTAAGACCAATGAAGTTTTATTCTGGGGATAAGATCTCATGTGCAAGCACTCTTCTTCATATATATTGAAACAGAAGTCATCATCACACAGAGGTGGAGGATGGGAAAAGTGTTCCCAGGAAGGGCTAACTGGAGTCAAGATGCAGAACTGAGCAATAAATATGGCTAAAATTGGATTAAGGCAGTTGATAAGACCTATGAATAGCAGCAAATTAGCGTACAGCATAATAAAAGAATTTACAAACAGATGAGAGAACTTAATGGCATCTGTAGTGAGATAAGAAATCAATATCTCTGTTAAGTCCTGGGAGTTGTCCTGAGAATTATAATAACTTGTAACTCAGCAGTCTCCTGTTTTTGCCTGTTTCTGAGATTCTTTAGCAATAAAACAACTACTTTGAGGTCCAGGGGGGTTGAAGTGCTCTCCTAAAAGTTTCTCAGTTTTGAGATTCTTGATGTCAGATTTGTGTCCATGTATCCTTTGGCTTAGGTTTGTCCTGTTTGTCCTATGTAGAGAACTGAAGGGCATTGTTGGCATTTAATGGCATACACAATGTTGGAAGACGATCATTGAGCAGGGATTTGGACTAGATGACCCTGGAGGTCTCTTCCAACTCTATGATTCTAAGTGATTGAGCCTGAGATGGTGTAGTTGGTGTTGTGAGGTCCAGCGATTGTGTTGTTTGAGTGTATGTGGCAGTGAAGTTGGCATCTTGGTTTATTGCAAGCTCTAGTACCAGTGTCCATGTTCAAATCAGATGTTGTATGACTGTGGGTGAGGAGCTGTTTGAGGTTGGGGGGCTGTCAGTGGGAAAGAAAAGGTTTACTTGGGAGAGGGGGCTGTCAGTATCCTGCAGAAGTAATTACAGCTTAATAAGAACATAAGAGAAGCCATGTTAGATCAGGCCAAAGGCCCATCCAGTCCAACATTCTGTGTCACATAAGAACATAAGAGAAGCCATGTTGAATCAGGCCAGTGGCCCCTGCAGTCCAACACTCTGTGTCACATAAGAACATAAGAGAAGCCATGTTAGATCAGGCCAAAGGCCCATCCAGTCCAACATTCTGTGTCACATAAGAACATAAGAGAAGCCATGTTGAATCAGGCCAGTGGCCCCTGCAGTCCAACATTCTGTGTCACATAAGAACATAAGAGAAGCCATGTTAGATCAGGCCAAAGGCCCATCCAGTCCAACATTCTGTGTCACATAAGAACATAAGAGAAGCCATGTTGAATCAGGCCAGTGGCCCCTCCAGTCCAACACTCTGTGTCACATAAGAACATAAGAGAAGCCATGTTGGATCAGGCCAATGGCCCATCCAGTCCAACACTCTGTGTCACATAAGAACATAAGAGAAGCCCTGTTGGATCAGGCCAATGGCCCATCCAGTCCAACACTCTGTGTCACATAAGAACATAAGAGAAGCCATGTTAGATCAGGCCAAAGGCCCATCCAGTCCAACATTCTGTGTCACACAGTGGCCAAATACACACACACACACACACACTGTGGCTAATAGCCACAGATGGACCTCTGCTCCATATTTTTATCTAACCCCCTCTTGAAGGTGGCCATGCTTGTAGCCGCCACCACCTCCTGTGGCAGTGAATTCCACATGTTAATCACCCTTTGGGTGAAGAAGGACTTCCTTTTATCCGTTTTAACCTGTCTGCTCAGCAATTTCATCGAATGCCCACGAGTTCTTGTATTGTGAGAAAGGGAGAAAAGTACTTCTTTCTCTACTTTCTCCACCCCATGCATTATCTTGTAAACCTCTATCATGTCACCCCGCAGTCGACGTTTCTCCAAGCTAAAGAGCCCCAAGCGTTTCAACCTTTCTTCATAGGGAAAGTGTTCCAGCCCTTTAATCATTCTAGCTGCCCTTTTCTGGACTTTCTCCAATGCTATAATATCCTTTTTGAGGTATGGTGACCAGAACTGCACACAGTACTCCAAATGAGACCGCACCATCGATTTATACAGGAGCATTATGATACTGGCTGATTTGTTTTCAATTCCCTTCCTAATAATTCCCAGCATGGCGTTGGCCTTTTTTATCGCAAACGCACACTGCCTTGACATTTTCAGTGAATTATCTACCACGACCCCAAGATCTCTCTCTTGGTCAGTCTCTGCCAGTTCACACCCCGTCAACTTGTATTTGTAGCTGGGATTCTTGGCCCCAATGTGCATTACTTTGCACTTGGCCACATTGAACCTCATCTGCCACGTTGACGCCCACTCACCCAGCCTCAGCAGATCCCTTTGGAGTGCCTCACAATCCTCTCTGGTTCTCACCACCCTGAACAATTTAGTGTCATCCGCAAACTTGGCCACTTCACTGCTCACTCCCAACTCCAAATCATTTATGAACAAGTTAAAGAGGATGTGATACAGGTGAAGAGCTTAAGCTTCTGAGAAAACTCCATTGGAAAGACGATGGCTTTTTCTCAGAGTTAAAAAGGCAAATACCTCCTGGGAAGATGGAGGGAAAATGCTGTGTGGGGGGGAAGGAATAACAAAGAGGGGAAAGGAATTGCCCGATGACAAGGTGAAAGCAGTGTCCCTTATCATCTTGCTGCAACTCACCACTAGCAAGCACCTGTTCTTAATGGTATACAGGGCCTTTTTTTTTGTAGCAGGGACTCTTTTGCATATTGGGCTACACCCCCCAATGTAGCCAATCCTCCAAGAGCTTACAGTAGAGCCCTGTAAGCTCTTGGAGGATTGGCTACATCAGGGATGTGCGGCTTAATATGCAAAGAAGTTCCTGCTACAAAAAAAAGCCCTGAAGGTATGCTAAATGTTTACTTAAGATCTGTACTAACTTCAGACCTCCAAGGTAGCCCACTCCCCATCTGGGATACTATGGATTCCACCATCTAGATGCTTGTATGATTAAAACCAGCAGTGCTAATACACGTATGACCCATTACAGTGCTAACTAAAACGTCTACATGCTCAAACTGGGGTTTCTTCTCTGGGCGAGGTCTCCACCACTTTGGTCATTGGTCTCCTGAAGGTCCTCATGATGTCTTGCTTGACAACTCAGACCTCGACTTTGGGAACCTTCCAGACTGAAGACAACCTTTCCATCTGTCCCAGAGGCCAGGCGTTGCATGGTGACTCTTTATCTTTCATCAAGACAACATCTCTGCCCTGACCTGGATCTCATCAGATCTCGAAAGGTAAGCAGGGTCGGCCCTGGTTAGCACTTGCAAGGAATACCAAGGCCTGGAGGCATGGGCAGGCTTTATTCAGCCGTCTCTCTAAATATCCTCCAAGCCCCCAGTAGGGGTCAGTCACCACCAGAGGTCACCATGATTTCCAGATGCGCACACTCTCACACATGTGTGCATGCACACAAAAATACACCCCCCCCAAAAAAAAGAGACGTCTCCTTCCTTCAGGCTGGGCTTCGAGTTCTCCCATTTACAGCAGCTCTGAAGGGTCACGAGGTCTAATTGCTTCTTCCATCCCCAGAAAGTATTAGAGAGAGTTTGTTTTTGGCTCTCTTGTCACTTATCTAAATCTTTGGTAACATCTCTCAGTGGTGCTTGCCCAGTGGCCCATCTTTTGTGTCAGTGAATGGGCAGGCATCAGGATGGTGGAGTTCTCTGGACCTGAAGAGACTGGAACCAGAATGGAGCGGGTGCAGAGGAGAGCAACCAGGATGATCAGGGGCCTTGAGACCAAGAAGCCCTCTGAGGAGGAAAGGCTGAGGAGGGACTTGGAAAGGTTCAGTCTGGAGAAGGGGAGGCTGAGAGGGGGACAGGGTGGCTCTCTTGAAGGGCTGTCCCTTAGAGGAGGGGGCAGGAAGCTGCTCCTGTTGGAAGCAGAGGAGAGCACTCACAATCACAGGTTTAAATCAAGGGCAGGAAGGCATCGGCTGGATATTAGGAAAAACTTGTTTACAGCAAGAAATGTTCAACAGTGGAATCAGCTCGCGAGGGAGGTGTTGAGCTCCCCCTTGCGGACAGTTTTTCAGCAGCGGCTGGACAAACCCTGGCCAGGGAGGCTCCTTGCTGATCCTGCATTGAGCAGGGGTTGGACTAGATAGCCTCTCTGGGCTTGGAGGATTCTGTGGTTCTAAGGGCCTAGCATTGACGGCGTCTGAGACTTCCGCTAAGAGGGTGGCCGGGGTCTCATGGGTGAGAAACGACAACCTGCCAGCATGGAGTCCAGAGTTCTGTACATGACGCCAATCAAACATCTCCATGAGGCATGAGGAGGGATGAACATCCAAGGGCGGGAGCCGTGACTACTCAGGCAGCAGCGGCTGAGAGGTGGGTGGAGACGGCTGCCTCCTTTGGGCCTTAATTCTTGGCAGGCTCCTTGGATGTTCAGGCTACCGTCCGGCCTCAGTTGCTTGTAAGAAGAGGAGTCTTCCAAGAGTATTTAAGAAGCTCAAGGTACCCAAAGACTCAGTCACCTCGATGCAAATGGAAGGATGAGTAGAGCCCCAGGCTTCCTGATGGACTGCCGTCCTCCCATCTCATGTACCAAGGGCCAAAGACACTGACGCTGATGTGGGTGAAGGGGGACGCTCCATGTTGAGCTGGTCCAGCAGGAAGTCTGCCAGTTTAATAATAATATATTATTAATAATAAATTTTTATTTATACCACACCCTCCCCGCTGAAGCAGGCTCAGGTTGGTGTAGTGATTAAGTGCACAGACTTGGGAGAACCGGGATTGATTCCCCCCTCCTCCACTTGCAGCTGCTGGAATGGCCTTGGGTCAGCCAGAGCTCTCTTATCTAGGAGAACCGGGTTTGATTCCCCCCTCCTCCACTTGCACCTGCTGGAATGGCCTTGGGTCAGCCATAGCTCTCTTATCTGGGAGAACTGGGTTTGATTCCCCCCTCCTCCACTTGCACCTGCTGGAATGGCCTTGGGTCAGCCATAGCTCTTTTATCTGGGAGAACCGGGTTTGATTCCCCACTCCTCCACTTGCACCTGCTGGAATGGCCTTGGGTCAGCCAGAGCTCTCTTATCTGGGAGAACCGGCTTTGATTCCCCCCTCCTCCACTTGCACCTGCTGGAATGGCCTTGGGTCAGCCAGAGTTCTCTTATCTGGGAGAACCGGCTTTGATTCCCCACTCCTCCACTTGCACCTGCTGGAATAGCCTTGGGTCAGCCAGAGCTCTCTTATCTGGGAGAACCGGCTTTGATTCCCCACACCTCCACTTGCACCTGCTGGAATGGCCTTGGGTCAGCCAGAGCTCTCTTATCTGGGAGAACCGGGTTTCATTCCCCACTCCTCCACTTGCATCTTCTGGAATGGCCTTGGGGCAGCCAGAGCTCTCTTATCTGGGAGAACCGGCTTTGATTCCCCCCTCCTCCACTTGCACCTGCTGGAATGGCCTTGGGTCAGCCATAGCTCTTTTATCTGGGAGAACCGGCTTTGATTCCCCCCTCCTCCACATGCATCTGCTGGAATGGCCGTGGGTCAGCCAGAGCTCTCTTATCTGGGAGAACCGGATTTGATTCCCCACTCCTCCACTTGCATCTTCTGGAATGGCCTTGGGGCAGCCAGAGCTCTCTTATCTGGGAGAACCGGGTTTGATTCCCCCTTCCTCCACTTGCACCTGCTGGAATGGCCTTGGGTCAGCCATGGTTCTTGCAGAAGTTGTCTTTGAAAGGGCAGCTGCTGTGAGAGCCTACTCGGCCCCACCCACCTCACAGGGTGTTTGTTGTGGGATGGGGGGAAGGTAACGGAGATTGTAAGCCACGCTGAGACCCTGAGATTCAGCGTATAGGACGGGATATAAATCCAATATCTTCTTCTTCTTCTTTTGCTGTGCCAGCCTCTTAGCTTGTGGCACATGATGCAGGTCTGTGCCAAAACCTCTCTTGGCTCCCATGATCCACAGACCTGCGGCTCTAAGGGCACCTTCTGTGAAGTGGCATCCTTGACTCTGGATCTGCACATGGTTGTGGCACACCAACCAGACGGTGCCAGGCTGAAAGGATGACTGGCTTCCATACTGCTGGCTTCAGGCCTCCCCCTACTCTGAGTAGTCTGAGGCAGGGGCTTGTCGCAGAATCAACTCTGCATACCCCAGTAGAGTCCAGCAGCTGCAAAGAGTCCAGCAGCCTCTCCAAGGCTGCAGAATCAGGGTCTGCAAGAAGAAGTTTCTACCATTTCGCTGATTGCCCCAGGATGTTTTGGAGGAGGAGCTCAACCAATACATATCCCGGATCATCACAGAAGGGTCGGTGCCCCAGCACATGTCCAACCACCAGTCTCCCCAGTAGTGCAAGGCCATATAAGCACTCCTGAAGCAGGAGCACACCTTAGAATCCATTTCCTGAGAACGCAAACACCATCCAAAGAGTTTCTAGCTCAGCATGAGGAAGAACTTCCTGACAGCGGAACAGGCTTCCTCCTGGGGAGGTGGTGGGCTCTCCTTCCTTGGAGGTTTTTCAACAGAGGCCAGATGGCCATCTGACAGCAATGAAGATCCTGTGGATTTAGGGGGAGGGGTTTGTGAGTTTAGAGCGGTTCCTCAGTGGAACAGGCTTCCTCCTGGGGAGGCGGTGGGCTCTCCTTCCTTGGAGGTTTTTAAACAGAGGCTAGGTGGCCACCTGACAGCAATAGAGATCCTGTGAATTTAGAGGGAGGGGTTTGTGAGTTTAGAGGGGTTCCTCAGTGGAACAGGATTCCTCCTCGGGAGGTGGTGGGCTCTCCTTCCTTGGAGGTTTTTCAACAGAGGCTAGATGGCCATCTGACAGCAATGAGGATCCTGTGAATTTAGGGGGAGGGGTTTGTGAGTTTAGAGCAGTTCCTCAGTGGAACAGGCTTCCTCCTCAGGAGGTGGTGGGCTTTCCTTCCTTGGAGGTTTTTAAACAGAGGCTAGATGGCCATCTGACAGCAATGCAGATCCTGTGAATTTAGGGGGAGGTGTTTCTGAGTTTAGAGCGGTTCCTCAGTGGAACAGGCTTCCTCCTTGGGAGGTGGTGGGCTCTCTTTCCTTGGAGGTTTTTCAACAGAGGCTAGATGGCCATCTGACAGCAATGAGGATCCTGTGAATTTAGGGGGAGGGGTTTGTGAGTTTAGAGCGGTTCCTCAGTGGAACAGGCTTCCTATTTGGGAGGTGGTGGGCTCTCTTTCCTTGGAGGTTTTTAAACAGAGGCTAGATGGCCATTTGACAGCAATGAGGATCCTGTGAATTTAGGGGGAGGGGTTTGTGAGTTTAGAGCGGTTCCTCAGTGGAACAGGCTTCCTCCTCAGGAGGTGGTGAGCTCTTCTTCCTTGGAGGTTTTTCAACAAAGGCTGGATGGCCATCTGACAGCAATGGAGATCCCGTGAATTTAGAGGGAGGGGTTTGTGAGTTTAGAGCGGTTCCTCAGTGGAACAGGCTTCCTCCTTGGGAGGTGGTGGGCTCTCCTTCCTTGGAGGTTTTTAAACAGAGGCTAGTTGGCCACCTGACAGCAATGGAGATCCTGTGAATTTAGAGGGAGGGGTTTGTGAGTTTAGAGGGGTTCCTCAGTGGAACAGGCTTCCTCCTCAGCAGGTGGTGGGCTCTCCTTCCTTGGAGGTTTTTCAACAGAGGCTAGATGGCCATCTGACAGCAATGAGGATCCTGTGAATTTAGGGGGAGGGGTTTGTGAGTTTAGAGCGGTTCCTCAGTGGAACAGGCTTCCTCCTCAGGAGGTGGTGGGCTCTCCTTCCTTGGAGGTTTTTCATCAGAGGCTAGATGGCCATCTGACAGCAATGAGGATCCTGTGAATTTAGGGGGAGGGGTTTGTGAGTTTAGAGCAGTTCCTCAGTGGAACAGGCTTCCTCCTCAGGAGGTGGTGGGCTCTCCTTCCTTGGAGGTTTTTCAACAGAGGCTAGGTGGCCATCTGACAGCAATGAGGATCCTCTGAATTTAGGGGGAGGGGTTTGTGAGTTTAGAGCGGTTCCTCAGTGGAACAGTCTTTCTCCTCAGGAGGTGGTGGGCTCTCCTTCCTTGGAGGTTTTTCAACAGAGGCTAGATGGCCACCTGACAGCAATGAGGATCCTGTGAATTTAGGGGGAGGGGTTTGTGAGTTTAGAGAGGTTCCTCAGTGGAACAGGCTTTCTCCTGGGGAGGTGGTGGGCTCTCCTTCCTTGGAGGTTTTTCAACAGAGGCTAGATGGCCACCTGACAGCAAGGAGGATCCTGTGAATTTAGGGGGAGGGGTTTGTGAGTTTAGAGCGGTTCCTCAGTGGAACAGGCTTCCTCCTGGGGAGGTGGTGGGCTCTCCTTCCTTGGAAGTTTTTCAATAGAGGCTAGATGGCCATCTGATAGCAATGGAGATCCTGTGAATTTAGGGGGAGGGGTTTGTGAGTTTAGAGGGGTTCCTCAGTGGAACAGGCTTCCTCCTTGGGAGGTGGTGGGCTCTCTTTCCTTGGAGGTTTTTAAACAGAGGCTAGATGGCCACCTGACAGCAATGAAGTTCCTGTGAATTTAGGGGGAGGGGTTTGTGAGTTTCCTGTATTGTGCAGGGGGTTGGACTAGATGACCATGGAGGTCCCTTCCTACTCTTCTATGATTCTAACAGGCTTCCTTGGGAGGTGGTGGGCTCTCCTTCCTTGGAGGTTTTTCTACAGAGGCTGGATGGCCATCTGACAGCAATGAAGATCCTGTTAATTTGTGGGGAGGTGTTTGTGAGTTTAGAGGGTGTGGAGAAACGCCATCTTAGTTGGGAGGGAACATGAAACTGCTAAGCAGGCTTTGGGGCCTAGCCGTCCTTTCATTCCCCCCCTCCCTTCCAGAGCCAAACCAACAACTCTAGGGGGAAAGCCGCCTAGAGCGGCAGGAAGTTCTTTTGTTCTTGGTATGTGAGTTAGGCAGGAAGAGAGGCAGTCCTCAACTGGCGCTCAAAGGAGGAGGTTGGGAGCATGGGGGCTCCTGCCTGGGGAAGAGGCCTGCTCAAGAGGAAAAGGACCCTAGGCAGTCAGACGGAGTAAGTTATCCACAAAGCAGTGCACGTTTAGACCAGGGACAGTAGGATGCGTTTATAACCACCTTTTCTTTGTCATGCTGTTTGCTGTGCGGGTGCTGTGCTGTGTCAACCTTTTACATGCAACTGTTTTCGTTGTGCTTTTCTTTTCTTTTTCTCTTTTAGATAAATATTTTTGCTGTTTTGAATGCTGGCAGTCAAACTCTGTACCACATAGATCCCGACCGTTTAGACCACGCTGCTTTAAGAAGGGGGCCCCGGGGAAGGGGGAAGGCATGCAGTTGGATAAGGTGCCAATCCTCCAGGGGTGCCCCAAAGAAGTGCTGAGGTCTCTGTGAAACCCAAGTACAGGGTGGCAGAGGACCTTGAGGCCTGGCCTCATAGCTGGAGAGGGGGATTGGGAGTCCTGTTCCTCTCAATCTGAACCCCTAGACTGAGCAGGTGGTGGCAGCGAGCCCAAGGGGCAGGAGGAGAAATAGCTCCCTCCAAGAGTTGGCGACTCAATAGGGAGCTGACGGGACCGGGTCTGAAGGCAGAATCGGGCCGGTTCCGCCACAGAGAGGTTCCTCAGTGGAACAGGCTTCCTCTATGGGAGGTTTGGGCTCTCCTTCCTTGGAGGTTTTTAAACAGAGGCTAGGCGGCCATCTGACAGCAATGAAGATCCTGTGAATTTAGGAGGAGGTGTTTGTGAGTTTCCTGCATTGTGCAGGGGGTTGGACTGGATAACCCAGGAGGTCCCTTCCAACTCTAGGATTCTAAGAAGAAGAAGATATTGGATTTATACAACATTTCATTCAGAGCAGCTTCCAACCTCCTTTCCCTTCCTCTCCCCACAACAAACACCCTGCAAGCAGCATTCGCTCTAAGCTGAGCTGGTGTGAGCTAGCTCACCGTTTTTAAGCCTCCAGCTCACACATTTTTGTCTCAGCTCAGGAGAAATGGCCCCAGAGGAAACAAATGGATGCAGCAGCTCCCCACTTTCTTTCCAGGAAGGAGTTCACAAAGTAGAATTTTTGCTCACAAGACTCCGCAGCTGAGAGAGGCCGTTGCCTGGGAGGGAGGTGGGGCTGAGAGAGCTCTCTCACATTAGTGTCTGCACTCTTAGCCACTGCACCAAATTTTCTTTCCAGGAAAATGTTCCCCAGAGAGCACTGCGATCCAGCTCACAAAACCTCCTGGAAGTACCTGGGCCAAAGGAGGCCAAACTAAAAATAACCAGAGAACAGGCCTTCTCTATAAAAGCACCCCAATGGTGGAACCAGCTGCCGGAAGGGCTGCGGGCCCTACGGGACATTAGCCAATTCCGTAGGGCATGCAAAACTGCCCTCTTCCGGCTAGCCTTCCAAGATGGAGCTTGAAATAAACATCACGCCGTCATTAACATTAATATAACTGAGATAGCAGTGAGATGAGACTATTTTAGACTGTTTTAGATTATGTAAAAATTTAATGGTAAATTGTACATTGTATTGAATTGCATAACTGTTTTATTGTTCAACATGGCTTTTGCCACACCTTGTAAGCCGCCCTGAGCCTGCCTCGGCGGGGAGGGCGGGGTATAAATAAAATATTATTATTATTATTATTTGGCTCTCACCCTGAACAGATGCCCCCCACCCTTGTCAGAGCCACCTCTGCGTGGGGACCCTGGGGCCTGGCTCTGCTGGGTCTTCTCGTCACTGGAATGAGGCCTGCCATGCCCAGAAGTCAGGAGGGCCTCTTGCAGACGCAGCAGGAATGAGAGGCCACACTGGCCCTTTGCCGTGCCAGCACTGCCAACAACCCGTGTGCCCCCTTGGACAAGATCCGAGGGGCAAGATCCTCTCCGCAGCTCCCTTCCAGGCAGGTGGCTGGACCCGGGAAGGACGCTGCAGCCGCTGGCCAAAGGTGTGACGGCAGGCAGGCGCCTGACGTGTGTCCGAGGCTGGCCAATTCCTGTCTGCTCTCTGCCTCACTGCAGCCGAGCTTCCCTTCCCGGTAAGGATTAACAGGGCGGCAAGGAGCGTTAATCAGCGGCAGGACTGGCAGAGGATGATGAGGTGGCCCTTATGGGAACTGAGCTGAGACAGAAGGGGGGGGGGGGGAACCAGGCCAGGAAGGCAGACTGGCGCTAAAAAGGCAGAGGCAAGAAGGAGACTGAGCGGGCCAAGGGAATCAGCCAACGGTATCGCTGGCAGTGGCCAGGCCAGCATGAGGAAGATCTGCAATGGCTTTACCTTTGCAGGAGTTGTCCTTGAAAACAGCAATGGAGATCCTGTGAATTTAGGGGGAGGGGTCTGTGAGTTTAGATGGGTTCCTCAGTGGAACAGGCTTCCTCCTTGGGAGGTGGTGGGCTCTCCTTCCTTGGAGGTTTTTCAGCAGAGGCTAGGTGGCCATCTGACAGCAATGAAGTTCCTGTGAATTTGGGGGGAGGGGTTTGTGAGTTTAGAGTGGTTCCTCAGTGGAACAGGCTTCCTCCTGGGGAGGTGGTGGGCTCTCCTTCCTTGTAGGTTTCTAAACAGAGGCTAGATGGCCATCTGATAGCAATGGAGATCCTGTGAATTTAGGGGGAGGGGTTTGTGAGTTTAGAGCGGTTCCTCAGTGGAACAGGCTTCCTCCTGGGGAGGTGGTGGGCTCTCCTTCCTTGTAGGTTTCTAAACAGAGGCTAGATGGCCATCTTACAGCAATGAGGATCCTGTGAATTTAGGGGGAGGGGTTTGTGAGTTTAGAGCGGTTCCTCAGTGGAACAGGCTTCCTCCTGGGGAGGTGGTGGGCTCTCCTTCCTTGTAGGTTTCTAAACAGAGGCTAGATGGCCATCTTACAGCAATGAGGATCCTGTGAATTTAGGGGGAGGGGTTTGTGAGTTTAGAGCGGTTCCTCAGTGGAACAGGCTTCCTCCTGGGGAGGTGGTGGGCTCTCCTTCCTTGGAGGTTTCTAAACAGAGGCTAGATGGCCACCTGACAGCAATGAGGATCCTGTGAATTTAGGGGGAGGGGTTTGTGAGTTTAGATGGGTTCCTCAGTGGAACAGGCTTCCTCCTTGGGAGGTGGTGGGCTCTCCTTCCTTGGAGGTTTTTCAGCAGAGGCTAGGTGGCCATCTGACAGCAATGAAGTTCCTGTGAATTTGGGGGGAGGGGTTTGTGAGTTTAGAGTGGTTCCTCAGTGGAACAGGCTTCCTCCTGGGGAGGTGGTGGGCTCTCCTTCCTTGTAGGTTTCTAAACAGAGGCTAGATGGCCATCTTACAGCAATGAGGATCCTGTGAATTTAGGGGGAGGGGTTTGTGAGTTTAGAGCGGTTCCTCAGTGGAACAGGCTTCCTCCTGGGGAGGTGGTGGGCTCTCCTTCCTTGGAGGTTTTTCAACAGAGGCTAGATGGCCACCTGACAGCAATGAGGATCCTGTGAATTTAGGGGGAGGGGTTTGTGAGTTTAGAGGGGTTCCTCAGTGGAACAGGCTTCCTCCTGGGGAGGTGGTGGGCTCTCCTTCCTTGGAGGTTTTTCAACAGAGGCTAGATGGCCACCTGACAGCAATGAGGATCCTGTGAATTTAGGGGGAGGGGTTTGTGAGTTTAGAGGGGTTCCTCAGTGGAACAGGCTTCCTCCTGGGGAGGTGGTGGGCTCTCCTTCCTTGGAGGTTTTTCAACAGAGACTAGATGGCCATCTGACAGCAATGAGGATCCTGTGAATTTAGGGGGAGGGATTTGTGAGTTTAGAGGGGTTCCTCAGTGGAACAGGCTTCCTCCTGGGGAGGTGGTGGGCTCTCCTTCCTTGGAGGTTTTTCAACAGAGACTAGATGGCCATCTGACAGCAATGAGGATCCTGTGAATTTAGGGGGAGGGGTTTGTGAGTTTAGAGGGGTTCCTCAGTGGAACAGGCTTCCTCCTGGGGAGGTGGTGGGCTCTCCTTCCTTGGAGGTTTTTCAACAGAGGCTAGATGGCCACCTGACAGCAATGAGGATCCTGTGAATTTAGGGGGAGGGGTTTGTGAGTTTAGAGCGGTTCCTCAGTGGAACAGGCTTCCTCCTCGGGAGGTGGTGGGCTCTCCTTCCTTGGAGGTTTTTCAGCAGAGGCTAGAGGGCCATCTGACAGCAATGGAGATTCTGTGAATTTAGGGGGAGGGGTCTGTGAGTTTAGAGTGGTTCCTCAGTGGAACAGGCTTCCTCCTCGGGAGGTGGTGGGCTCTCCTTCCTTGGAGGTTTTTCAGCAGAGGCTAAATGGCGATCTGACAGCAATGAGGATCCTGTGAATTTAGGGGGAGGGGTTTGTGAGTTTAGAGGGGTTCCTCAGTGGAACAGGCTTCCTCCTGGGGAGGTGCTGGGCTCTTCTTCCGTGGAGGTTTTTCAACAGAGGCTAGATGGCCATCTGACAGCAATAAGGATCCTGTGAATTTAGGGGGAGGCGTTTGTGAGTTTCCTGCACTGTGCAGGGCGTTGGACTAGATGACCCTGGAGGTCCTTCTCGCTCTAGGATTCCATGATTCCTTCTCCCCAGGGGGATCGGGCAGTTTGGAGCAGCGCTCGGTTCAGCTCGGCCAAGAAGGACATCACGGAGCTGCCCTTGCGACTGCCCACCCCCGGGGTGCCCCGAGAGCCGGAGCCGGTTCTGCCTTGGCTCCTCTCCACAGCCCGGCCGGCAGGAAGCCAGGGGGAGGCGGAGGGCGCAGCAGCAGCGTCTCTTGGCAGCAGCAGCCACCGACTGGAAAGTCGTGGTTATCGTCGTCCCCAGGATCATAGCGCACCTGTGCCGCTGTTCACAACTCCGCCTCTTTTCGCAGAAGGACTTTTTGAAGAAGTCGCCCCCCCCCCAGATGGGGGACTCGGGGAGGGAGGGGCTCTCCGGGCGCTTCCGGGGGGCTGCTGGGCACCTCTTCCGCCTGGGGGGAGGGGGACCCGAAGAGGTCATTCCCCAGTTTTGTGCCCACGAGGAAACGGGGGAGGGGGAGCGCATCTTCCTCTCCCCCCCCCCATTCTCTACATTCCTTCGCGGTATGAAAACGGAAGGCATTTTCTGCAGAGGAAGGCGCCGCCCTCCCTGACCCAGCTCTGCCGGGGGGAAGGAACCGCGTGTGTTTGGGGGGGCCCGGGGCAGGGGGGGGCGTTCCTTGGGTTGCCCCAACGAAAGTGCCAAGTTCTCCTCCCAGGGGCACAGGACGGACGTTTCTAACCGGGGAGGGTGCAGAAGAATCGGGGCCCCGGGCGGCAGCGGGCAGGGGGGAGCGTGGCGGCGGGACAAAGTGGGAAAGAAATCCCGCCCAGCGGCTGACGGGGGGAGGGGGCGGCCCTCTTCCCAGTCTGAGGGGTCTTGGGGGGACTGGAACAGGCCGCCTCCCCCAGTACGGAAGGCCTCCCTCCAGAAGAAGAAGAAGAAGCATCTATTGCCCCCCCACAATGGGCTAAAAAGCTACAATGAGCCGGAAAATTATGCTTTCACCTGAAATACGTGCCTGCCTGCCTATATTTCTGAGTTATGTTTTATTCATATATTATTAACATTGTTGTATTTTAACTGTTTTTACCATGACTGTGATCCGCCCTGGGCCCTTATGGGAAAGGGCGAAATATAAATCAACCAAATAAAATAAAATGATGAAGAAGAAGAAGAAGGAGCCCCCCCCCCCTCACCCCGTGCCTTCCTCGCCTGCCCCTTTCCGGCTTCTGCCCGGGCAAGCGCGGCTGAGTTCGCCTTGGAACCAGGGCCCCGCTGGGTTGGCGGAGACCACGGAAGGAAGCCCTCGCCAGGGGGAAACGAACCCCACGGGACCAGGGTCTGAAAGCCCTCCTTTCCTTCCGGGGGGGCTGCCCACCCCCCTCTCTCCTGGCCTGGCCTGGAGGCCCCCACCCGCCGCTCCCCTCCTGCGAGCCACAGTCCTCTTGGGGGGCCCGGGAAGGAAGGAAGGAAGGAGCAGCCGGCTCTAGCGGGGGGGGGGGGGGCGGGCCGGGCCTGGTGGCCTCCGGCTTCCTTCTTCCTCACGGTCCCGGTTCCCCCTTCTCCTTCTGGCCTCTGGAGCCTGCGCGGGCAGCAGGGAACACGCAGCAGCCCCCCCCCCCCCACCACTCCAGCGATGCCCACGCGGGGGCCGCCCGGGGAAAGAGCCCTCGGGAGCCCCCCAGAAGGGAGGCGAGGGGGAGCGGTGCAGGCAGGCAGCGAGAGGGATGCAGCCGACACGTGTCTCCAGGACGACACTTCCCTCCTCGAGGCCAGGAACTTGGGAGAGCAAAGGAAAGAGACATTCCAGCTGGTGCTCAGCTAGCCTACCGGTGCGCCTTCTCTGCATGTCGCTTTCTTACCTGGTTCCATATACTAAACTCAGAGAGAGGCAGAGGCAGAGAGGCTCCTGACGCGGCAGACACACTCACCATTAAATCCATCCCTAACCCGCCGCTTTGATACCCGCAGCCTTTTTACAAGGAATGTCCTGATCAGAGGTCCCTCCAGGCTTCAGTTCTAAGCAGCGCTGGTCCCCACCTTGGTTGATCAGAGGTCTCAACTGGACCTCATTTTTGAGAGGACATTCCGCACTCGCGCAAGCGCAGTACCCTGGGATATCGTGCTTGGCTTTTTTTAAAAAAGGTGCCAGAAAAGGTGGGCGATCTGCCCCCCCCCCCCATTTAAACACCCGCCAGGGAGGGGAAGCCCCGGAGTTCTCTTTGCTGTCTCTCCGCCGCCTGGGGGGGAGACAGCAAAGGTGGGTGATCTTCCTCCCCCCAATTTAAATTAAATTTAAACACCCCATTTAAACACCCCGCCGTGGTGTTTAAATGTGGGAAGGGGTGGGGGAGCAGGGCAACTCTCTTTGCTGTCTCTCCGCCTGCCGGGTCATCTTCCTCTCCCCCGCCCCCATTTAAACGGGACAGGGTAAAAGCCGGAATGGGCCAGAACAGGCCGAAATGGGCATCAAACAAGGTAGACTGTCACAAAAAATGAACTCCCCGCCAGGGTGTTTAAATGGGGGGGGGGGAGCACAGGAACTCTCCTTGCCGGCTCTCCGCCTGGCAGGGAGAAGGCAAAGGTGCCCGATCTGCCCCCCCCCCCCACACACAATTCAGGAAAGGTCCCCCGTGCAAACACCAGTCCTTTCCGGCTCTGGGGTGACGCTGCTTTCACAACGGTTTCACTGCAGATCTCTTACGGGGTGGTTTGCCCTTGCCTTCCCCGGTCATTACACCCCCCCCCCCCCCGCAAGCTGGGTACATATTTTACCGCCCTCGGAAGGTTGGAAGGCTGAGTCAACAATTTCTGGCGCAATGATATCATTTGGAGAGGGCTCTCGCAGGGAGGCGGATGCGCGCTTGCGAGGAGTGGGCTTCAAGGGAGCGTTCAAACACAGAGAGTAGGGGCAGGAGTCGTTGGAAATCCGCGTCTCGGTCGTGGCAGTTCGGGACACGAACGAGCCAACGACCATTGCCAGATGCTGATGTTTGGACAACCGCATAAAATCCGACCTGCATCGGGCTTTCATCCATGCCCATCTCGTCAGTTTATGTGCGTCTGTCTCTTTCTCTCTTTTCTTCTCTTGCGACTAATATGATGGGATGCTGCTTGTCTTAGAATGCAACACCCCCCCCCCCCAACAACGGGACTGAACAGGGATGCTGGTTTTTTGTCTCCTTGCATATGCGGAACCCACTTTCACCGAGTGTGGCTGTGTGTCAGTCAGTGTTCCTCTTTTGGAGTAGTGTATCAGAATATTGGTTTTTTATTGACATACCCGGATAAGGGATATCGACTGTTAATCTCATTAGAGAGACTAACCTACCTTCCGCTATATTTTAAGGTATACTTTTTTCCTAATGGCAAACTAGAATGATGCTTATATGTGTGTCACGTGTTTAAATTAGCCTCTGAGAAACTAATGCCCTTATTTTAAACCCATTGCAACACTTATTTATTGCACTTTACACCTAATGAGGTAGACATCGATCTGCTATTCCGACATTTGTTGCCTTCTTGTTGTTGCAGCCCAGTCAACACAAACTAACAAACATCAGAGCCCAACTTGTGATTCTTTTAATCTGCTAAAAACATTTCCAGGATTATCGCATACTAATTCACTTCTCACTTTCTCTATATTTAGGACTGTTTGCCACTCCATCTTATTGTCTGACGAAGTGTGCTTCTGGCACACGGAAGCTTTTCTGAATAAAACGTTGTTGGTCTTAAAGGTGAAACTGGACTCCTGCTTTGTTCCTCTAAGAACAACGTACTGGTATAATATTCAGACCAACATACAGCGATTGTTACCTTCATGATTGAGGGGAGGCAGACGGGTATCAAAGCTTAAACTAAAGGTAAAGGTAGGTAGTCCCCTATGCAAGCACCAGTCGTTTCCGACTCTGGGGTGAGGTCGCATCACAACGTTTTCATGGCAGACTTTTTATGGAGTGGTTTGCCCTTGCCTTCCCCAGTCATCTACGCTTCCCCCCACAGCAAGCTGGGGACTCATTTGACCAACCTCGGAAGGAGGGAAGGCTGAGTCAACCCGGAGCCGGCTAGCTGAACCCAGCTTCCGCCGGGATCGAACTCAAGTCGTGAGCAGAGCTTGGACTGCAGGACTGCAGCTTCACCACTCTGCACCACAGGGCTCATTAAAGTTAACTAACCTGCAATTAAATTCTCTTATTAGGGTTTGTAGAATCTTTCGGGATCAAGTGCCGTGTTCTACTGGAGAAAGTTTTCCTTCCAGACGTTTCGTTCTCAGCTGCAACGCCACTGAGGATGTTCTCCGCAGCTGAGAACGAAACGTCTGGAAGGAAAACTTTCTCCAGTAGAACACGGCACTTGATCCCGAAAGATTCTACAAACCCTAATGATGTTACCAGCCATGAAAACCTGAAATCTTTGATAAATTCTCTTACATGCTTATTTCGTATTTTGACCTACTTATTGCTTGAACTGTTGTTTCCCCTGAACGGGATCCATCCAGGCTGTTGACCCAAAGCACGTGGCTTTGTCCCAAAACGTCTGCATCTTTTTTTGTTTTTCTCAATCCTGTTTATAATTCTGAATGCTTTTCTCCCATTCCCTTGTGCCTGAGGAAGTGTGCGTGTACACACGAAAGCTCCCACCTTGGATAAAACTTCGTTGGACTCGAACTTAATCCTGCTGTTGGAACATAAGCTATAAACATTTCAGACATTATAGAGTTAACTGTTTGTTTACCTGAAAGAGGAAATGATGTATTGTGACCTAAACCCAATTGGGAGCGGAGTCTTCTTTACCCGCGAAAGATGGAAACTCAACATTGGTCAGAGAGGATGTTAGGTGTGAAATGCTTTGGTCTTGTATGCAAGCTGAATTGCTCTTCAAAGGGCGAAATGCTCTTTGGGGAGAAGAACTGCGAGACAAAGGGGGCTGTATAATGTAGCCATGTAGAGGAAAGACGTGGTTAGACTAGCTGGTATGCTAAATTGTTTTTCTTTTTTATCCCAAATGCCCTCTCCTGATGTTTTCTAGTAAACTTTATTTCTTTTGATAAGCTCAAGCCTCGACTCCAATTATCGCCGCTCCAAGCCTCTGAATTCAACGTGTCTTCCCCATCGCTGTTGCTGAAACTCACGTGAGCACACTTCAAGGAGAGGAACAAAGAGCCATAAAAGGCAATCCAGCGCTTCCCTCCCTCCGTCCCTCCCTGGGTGCGTCCTCACTCAGTTGGAGAGCCCCAGCACTAACCGGTCGCGCATTCTGGTGGGGAAAGGGGGCCCAGTTCACCGGTTGGATTTCTAGGAACTGGCGCGCATGACTAAGCAGGCGGTGCTGTCGTGCCCAACAGGAAGAGAGGAACTCGCCAATATCCTAACAAACCCGCAGGCTGAGGATGCCCCTCGCCATCCCTCCCCCCAAAACCTCTCTCCTCCCGAGGGCAGTCCGGGCTCCCCTGCCGGTCGCTCTCCTGAGACGTCTTCAGGCGCATTTCGGACTAGATCTTTAATCCGGGCTCAGGCCCGTGCCGCAGACTGACCTTCTACGCGAGAACCAGAGAAACCACCTCTGTGGTTCTGGTGTGGAATGTCAGCGGGGGACACACGGGGCAAAAGCAGCACCGAAGGTCTGCTGCGAAATCGGTCTGCGGGGGGTGGGGTGGGGGGCTGTCCCGCGCCCCCGAAGTCTCCGGCGCGCTGGCCCCGAGCAGAGGACGTGGGCTGCTCGCCAGGTGCCCCTCAAAGGACTCCGGCTCGTTCTGCTGTTTCAGACCCGCCCCCCGCCCTGGAGCAGAAGGCGACGAACGGAGACAAGGGGTCGAAAGGGGCCGGAGCGACCAGGCGGCCAACAGCCGCAGCCAGCGAGCGAGAGATTCCCCCTTCCGCTTTCCTTCTTTTCGCTGGAAAAAAGGAAACGACCCGTGAAAGAGAAAGTAGCTTTCGTTGGTCTGCGGGGCCCAGGGGCGGCTCCGCGGGACGGAAACCAACGAGGGCCCCCAAACGACGCCCTGGGAAAGCTGCACAAAGGGGATCCGATCCAGCGCCGCCAAAGCCGCACCCCCCTCCAGTCCCTCGCCTGTGGCCCGCACCAGCGGCCCTCTGCCCGGCGTGGATGTCGCCCCTTCCTGCCTGCCTTCGTCAAATTAAGCCGGAGTCTTGCGGCTGCAGCACCCTCAAGCCGCTCCCCCCCCCCGACGTGTGAGTGTCCCCCCAAGCGCCCCACTGCCCTCCACCCCCTCGCTCCGGTGGGACAAACGGGGGGGCGCGGCTCCCTTGACGGCGGTTCCTGCGTCGTCTCCGGCAGGCTCTTCCTCCCCCCCCGCCGCGCCCTGCGGCCACCTTTCCCCAGCAGGGCTGCCTTTCCCCGGGGACTCTGCTTTTTATTCGCCTCCTTTTATTCCAGCCTCCGGTTTCGCGGACTAAACTCCTCTTCTGTTTCAGGCGCAGCGAATCGTCCCAGCCGAGGATGGAGTCGTTTCCCCTGCCGCCCCCCCCCACGCCCCCGCAGAAGAGATCTGCGCAGTCTGCGCCCCCCCCCTTGCATCTGAGGAAGCGCCGCAGTCTCTGCTCTCTCATCCTTTAAAGTGCCCCCAACTCTCCCCCCTTCCGTTTAGGCTGCGAGGGGCAGGCCGGCTGTCCTGCTTGTAGTCTCTTGCCTAAATTCTCAGTCCAGAAATTGCCATTTTACACCGGTCTGTAAAAGTTTATTTCACCCCCTCCCCCATACAAATGCAATATGATCCAAGAGAATCTGATCTTGCCAGAAAACACGACGAGGGGAGGGGGGAGAGAAAGAGAGAGAGAGAGAGAGAACAAAGCAGGAGTCAAGTTGCACCTTTAAGACCAACCAATTTTTATTTCGAACGTCAGCTTTCGTGTGCTCTTAAGCCCACTTCATCAGACAAGGAATCCAGCACAGTGAGCAAAGCCACACAGAGCTGAGCAAAGACATAGCTGGTAGGCAGTGACCCAGAATGAGAGAGAGAGAGAGAGCCCTCTGAATACACCACCCCACTAACATCGCATCTTTCCCAGAACTTCAATAGCGCGTCCTGGAGATTGCGAGTTATTGGTCACGATCGAGTTCAAATCGGAGAATCGTCCCTGGTGGGAGCGAAAGGGGACCTTTTCCTGGCCCGCCGCAGCCAGAGGCGATGGGGGCGGGAAGAGGAGGGGGGCACCGCGGCTTCTCTGCTCCTTCCGCAGAGGAATCCAAAGGGGCGCGAGCCCTGCCCCCGAGCCGGCGGCCACAGACGTCTCTGATCCGAGGGAGGGAGGGAGGGAGGGCTGGCGGCCTGGGGTAGCCCCGGTCTCCTTCCAGCAAGAGAACCGTCGCGGAAGGCTTTGCAGGGGAGCGGCCATTTGGGCAGGGAAAGGTGAGGTCTCTTCCTCCTGGAATGTGGCGGCGGCCGCGCTCTTGCGCCAAGCGGTCCCTCAGAGCACCTCCACTGCGGCGCGCAAAAGGACCTCGAGGTCTGCCTTGAACCTCCCGCCCCGCTGTGGCCACTCGGACGTCCAGTCGGCCCGAGGAGAATCCTTTTGAGCGTTTTCCTGGACGGGAGTCTCCGTTCGCACCGCTCTCCCCGGACCCGATGGCCTGTGCGCGTCTCGCGCCAACCCCAGCCTCCTCCTCCCGCCCGCCCCGTCGGGTTCCTGCGCCTCTTCGCGGCTCCGCAAAACCGTTTCCCGGCAGGGGCGACGACTCTGGCCCCAGAGGACTGTAGGGCCGCATTCCCCGAAGCGCTCAGCCCCACCGGGCAGTGCAGAGTCGCCTGCTCGCCCCTTTGTTCAGTTCACCACGCCAGGAAGATCGCTCGCCTCTGGGAAGCTTCAGAGCAGGCAGGAGGGCAACCGGCAGGAGGAGGCGCGCCCCCCCCCCCCCATTTCTATACGGAGGGGAGGCACAAGCGTCTGGGACCCTCTCCGTCGCTCCTGCACAAGGCCTCCTCCCAGGCCCCGATCCTGCCTTTCCCGCAGCGCGGAGGGGGGGCGGGGCTCCGGCTTTGCTTCCCACCCCGCAAGAAAGGGCCGGGCCGGGCCAGGCTCTCCTGCCGCAGCTCCCGCCCTCCCCCCTGGCGGCCCCCGCCTCCCGGCCTTAGGCATAAAAGGGCGCCGGCGACGGAGATGGAGCCGCAGAGCCGCTCGCCGGGAGGAGACCACAGCAGCCACCGCCGCCGCCGCCGCTGCCACCGGGAGAAGGTGAGCAGAGCGCGCCGCCCCTCCTTTCCCCTTCCCCTCCCCGGAGACTCTCCCACTCTTGTGCCTCTGAGCACGTGCAAAGAATGCAGGCGGAGAAGGGAGAGGAGAGCCTGCCCGGGCGGCGGAGAAAGGCTTCGCGAGTCCCAGGCCCTCCCCCCTCCCTCTTCTCTCCCTTCCAAAGGGGGCAGCCGGCGTGGCCGGGTAGCGCAGGGCCCTCCTTAATCTCCGGGCCTTGGGGGGGGGCGGGTGGGGGGTGGTTACCGGCCACTGGGAAGGGCAGGCCTCTTGGCGCTTGTGGGGGGGGGGAGAGAGGGAGGGGAGCCGCCGGGGCCTTTTGCAGCGGGCCGTCGAGGACGCCCCACAACCTCTCCTCCTCCTGGAGGGGGGCTCTCCCTCCCCCTCAGCCCCCGGGATTTAAGGGAGGCCCCGCTCCCCCGCAATCGCTTCGGGTTCCACTCGCAGCCTGTCCGGGGTCCAAGGACTCCTTTGGACCGCGCCAAGAAGACTCCGCCTCCTCCCGCTCCCCGCCGGCACCGGAGGGAAGGATTCTCCCCTCCTGCCGGATGACGAGGGTCACTGGGGGCTCCCCCCACGAGGCCCGCCGGCCGCCCTTGGCTGCAGCTGGCCCCACAGAGAGTCCCCCCCCAGGGGAGGGAGCCAGCCCGGGTCTTCTGGCCAGGGGCGGGGAGGCTCAGCGGGGCTGGACACACTTCGGCATCTGGTCTGATGCCCCCTGCCGCCCTCCCCCCCGCGCCAGCGGCGAGATCCCAGGGCCAGGGTCCTTCTCCTCCACCCAGCCCCGCTTTGGCCCCTGGAAGACCCGCGCGCTTGGATTGAGGGTGTGGCAGCGGGAGAGCTGGTGCCCGGACTTCCATCCGGCCCCAATGGCTGCCGGTTGGTTCCTTGCAGGGCCTGCGCGGGGGAAGTGCGGCCTGGCCGTCTCCAGGAGAGTCTCTCAGGGCTTCCCTCTACCCCGCCCCCCGTCTCTGGCTCCACAGGGCCCCCCCGGAGGGAGGAAGATGCGCTGCGCGGGCGTCGCCAGGCGGGGCCTCCTGTGGCTCTGGATGGCCTCCCTCTTCAGCCAGCTGGCGGCAGCCGACCTCCGCGCCGACCTCCGCGACCTCTCGGACATCACCATCTCCCGACTTCAGCAGGTAAGGGGGCGGGCTCTGGGCCCCTCCCTGCAGCAGCCCCCGGCCCCCCGCCCGCCCGCCCGCCTGTGGCAGCAGCCGTGGGCAGTTCCGAGGGGTTGGGCGGCGACTGGGAGGGCTGCTGCCCCGTAGCCAGAGGGGCGGCAGCAGGCAGAAGGGGGGAGCACGAGCATCCCCTCCCCTCCCTTCCGCCGCCTGCCGGGGTGCCCTGCCGTCTGGCCCTGCGCGGGGGCCGTGCACGTGCGGTGCGCTCTGGCCGAGGCGATCCCCGTGGGCACCTCTGCCCCTCCCCTGCCCCCCACGCCCGCGCCTCTTTCGCCGCAGTTCCCGGAGCTGAGCCTGAAGATCCGCGGCTTGGAGTTCATCCCGGAGCAGCTGCCCCCGGCCCGGCTGGGGCCCCTCGACTGCGCCCTGCAGAGCTTCCAGCGGGTGCTGCCCCAGCTGCTCCTCGCCCACGACCCCGCCGAGCAAGTGGCCAACGACGTGGAGAATCTGCGGAGCCTCCTGCGCCGGCTGGCTGCCCACCTGGGCTGCGCTCTCGACGCCCCCGCCGCCTCCGCCGCCGCGGACCTGGGCCAGCTGCAAGCCCGCCTGGCCGACTCCTCCTTCACCGTCGTCTCCGTCACTTTCCACCGGCTCCGCGAACTCCTGCGCTTTGTCAAAGGCCACGTGGAGGAGATCCGGAGCTGCTAGGAGCCCCCCCCCCCCGCCAGGTCCGTCCCACTCCTCACGACGCAAGAGAGGACACACACACACCCCGCCGCCAGCTGCGATCTGAGCCAAATCCGGACAGGGGGGACATTTGCCCCAAACCCAGACGGGCACCTGCGCTCTGCCGGGGCCGCCCGGGGTTCTCCCAGCCAGCAAGGGCGCCGTTCCCTCGGGGGCAGCACGGGGACGGGGGCGGTGCGTCGGGGGTTCCGGTCTTTACTGAGGAGGAGGGCTGCGACCCCGCCGGGCAACCGCAGAAATCCCCAAACGAAAGGGGCAGGACACTTTGGAAACGGTGCGCCACTCTCCGGCTTCAGACGCCCGCGACGGTTCCGGCCCTCTCCCGCGGGCCTGCACCCTGCAGCTTCGAGGCGGGCCGAGCAAGGAAGGGGCATTGCTGGGGGGGGGGGGGGGGTTTCAGTTCAGTGCCGCAAATGCCCGGTGGCTCTTGCCTCTTTTTAACGAAAACGATCCCCGCACTAGGCCAGGCGCGGCGAGGGTTCCCCCACCCGCAGTTCTCCCGCTCCCAATCCCCCTCGCAGCCACTTGCTGGCGGGAAGGAGGCGGGACTCCGCATGAGCGCGGACAGCCTTAGAAGCTCGGGTCGGCCCGCCCGTTTCCCCACGCGGCAAAGAGCAGCCTCGGTTGGCGGGTCCCCTCCGCTCGCGGGGCTGCCGGAGGGGGGGGGCAGGGCAGCGCCCTCTCTCTTCCGGAGCGCCTCCCGCTCCGACGCCCTGAGCGAGCCCTGGGAGATCCCGCAGCGCAGCTCTCCTTCCCTCGCGCCCTGGAACGCCCCTGGCGAGGGGGCCTGAAGGGAGAGCCCGGCGCTGCCCCTCTCTTCTCCCCACCCCGCCCCCGCTCGCCTCCAAAGCAGCCCCCCCACGGCGACTGCAGCCCGGGGGGGGCAAATGCTCCCCCCCCCGCCAGGCTGCCCGAGGCTCTTTCTGGACCGCCGCCTTTGCTCCGGCTGGGGATTCCTCCTCGCCGCCGGTTCCTGTGGCTGCCGCTGCTGAAGGCAAGACGCCCCCCCCCCCGCAAAATGGCTCTCTTCATCCGCTTCTTCTCCCTCCCCCCCTCCCCCCCCTCCCTCCCGGAGCACGCAGGTCCGAGTCAGCATCGAGGACAACTTTTTTGTAAAGAGCACAATATTTGTAATTAATATTTTTATTTTTCCATGGCTCATTCGGAGTGTGAGGCAAATAAAGGCCAAGGTTGTTTCTAGACTTGCGCTTTTCCTTTGCGCTGAGCGGCGCCAAAGGCTTCCGCTCCCCCCAACTCCGCGTCGAGGGAAGGGGCTGGAAATCACTCCGCGCTGGGTGCCAACTCCGGGAGCTTCGGGGGTAGAGAGGGGCCGGGGCGGGAGGGGGAAGGGCACTCTCCAAAGCTCCCGTTTTCTCCAGGGGGACTGGTCTCGGTAACCTGGAGACGAGCTGCGATTCTCGGAGACCCTCCGGTCACACCTGGAGTTGCTGGTCACAGGCGGCCGCAGCCACACACCGGAGGCCCGATGACGCCTGGCTTTTGGGGAGCTGCCGCGGGGCCTCTTGGCGAGCATCATGTCGGGGGCGGGGTCCCCACAGCCAGGCAGCTCCCGCCTTCAGCATTCTCTGCAATGAGGCCCCGCTGGGCTGGGAAACTGGCAGCGCCCGGGGAGGGGATTGATGGCGGGGGGTGCTCTGGAAAGCTCCGCGGTCTCCCCACATAGCCTCGCTTGGGAAGGAGCCCAGCCGGCCCTGAAGACCAGTAGCGGCTCCAGCAAAGCTGGCGGCTCCGGGAATGTGTGTGTGTCCGTCGTAACCTCAGCTGCACCCCTGCTCCCCTGCAGCGTCTCCCCCCCTCCCTGCTCAGGGCTGGGCAGCCCGCCAAAGAAGAGGGCGAGGAGGGAGGGAGGGAGGGGATGCGCCTCCTCCCCGCCCCCTCCCTCCCTCCCTCCCACAGCCTGCCGGCAGCTCCTCGCGTCCTTCCCGGCCCCTCCCTCTGGCTGGCGCGGGGGGAGGCGAAGAGCAGCAGCCGCCGAGGGGGAGGGGAGGAGAGAGAGCGCGGCTCCTCCTGCCCCAGCTGTCTCCCTTCCAGAGCGCCCCGGGGAGCGGCTCCTCCCGCCCGTGTCCTCCCCTCACCTCCGCCCCCCCTCCCCGGCGGGGCACGTCACAGCGAGAGGCCAAATGGGGACTCTCGGCTCGCTCGCTGCGCGCACCTGGCTGGAAAGGGAGGAAGGAAGGAAGCGCCCCTCCTCCTGGCTCCGCCTCTGCTTCCACGGGGACCCCTCCCCCCTGGAGCCGGCGTGTCCCTCGGGCCCCCCTTCCTTTATCTGGCGAGGGGGGCTCTGAAGGAAAAGCTGCAGTTGGATTTTGCACCCCTCTCCGCCCCACAAGCCACTGGGGAGCCCCGACCTGTGCGCCTCAAAGGGCAGCTCAGCAGAGAATCCTAGAATCGCCGAGTTGGAAAGGACTCCCAGGGTCATCTAGTCCAACCCCCTACACAAGGCAGGAAGCTCACAAACCCCTCCCCCTAAATTCACAGGATCCTCATTGCTGTCAGATGGCCATCCAGCCTCTGTTGAAAAACCTCCAAGGCAGGAGAGCCCACCACCTCCCGAGGAGGAAGCCTGTTCCACTGAGGAACCGCTCTAAACTCACAAACACCTCCCCCTAAATTCACAGGATCCTCATTGCTGTCAGATGGCCATCCAGCCTCTGTTTAAAACCTCCAAGGAAGGAGAGCCCACCACCTCCCCAGGAGGAAACCTGTTCCACTGAGGAACCCCTCTAAACTCACAAACCCCTCCCCCTAAATTCACAGGATCCTCATTGCTGTCAGGTGGCCATCGAGCCTCTGTTGAAAAACCTCCAAGGAAGGAGAGCCCACCACCTCCCCAGGAGGAAGCCTGTTCCACTGAGGAATCGCTCTAACGGTCAGGAAGTTCATAGAATCCTAGAGTTGGAAGGGACCTCCAGGGTCATTTAGTCCAACCCCCTGCACAATGCAGGAAACTCACAAACCTCCCCCCCCCCCTAAATTCACAGGATCCTCATTGCTGTCAGATGGCCATTCAGCCTCTGTTGAAAAACCTCCAAGGAAGGAGAGCCCACCACCTCCCCAGGAGGAAGCCTGTTCCAATTGCTCTAACGGTCAGGAAGTTCTTCCTAATGTTGAGCCGGAAACTCTTTTGATTTAATTTCAACCCCTTGGTTCTGGTCCTACCACAGAAAACAATTCCACCCCATCCTCTATAGGACCAGCCCTTCAAGTACTTGAAGAAGGTGATCCTATCACCTCTCAGCCACCTCCTCTCCAGGCTAAACATGCCCAGCTCCTTCAACCTTTCCTCATAGGACTTGGTCTCCAGACCCCTCACCTTCTTCGTCGCCCTCCTCTGGACCCCTTCCAGCTTGTCTAGATCCTTCTTAAAATGTGGTGCCCAAAACTGAGCACAATACTCCAGGTGAGGTCTAATCAGGGCAGAGTAAAGCGATACCATCACTTCACGTGATCTGGACACTACACTTCTGTTGATACAGCCCAAAATCGCATTTGCCTTTTTAGCCACCGCATCACACTGTTGACGCATGTCCGGGAGAAACTGGACGCGCGGGTGGGGGGGGGGGAGAGGGGAGGTTGCTTAGCAGACCGGGATCCGGCGGGGTTAACCTGGAAGGAGTCCGCGCCACCCCTTCCCGCCACGGCCCCAGGAAAGCCTCTGGTAGGCGTAGCCCAACCCAGTCCTTCCGCCTGCGCGACTGGAGACGTTGTGAGCCCGCGTCCTCTGGCCATCTGGGGGGCTGCTCTCTCTCCCGTGGCTGTTGGGGCGCTGGCGGAGCAGGCCTCCCCCTTTGCAGCCCTCCGGGGCTCTTGCCTTCAAGGGAGGATGGGGTCGCCCCAGGTCCCGGGCTCTCTCCTCTTTCCGCCAGCAGGACAAGGCTACCCGGCTGCGAACTGTCTGCCCGCCCAGCAGTCAACTTCCCCACCGCCAGTGTTCCCTCTCAGCTGTGGAGTCTTGCGAGCAAAAACTCAGCTTTGTGAGCCACGGGCATTAAAGCTGTGAGCTCCTGCATACAGGAGCTTGCTCTGGGGCCATTTTTCCTGAGCCTAAGACAAAATGTGTGAGCTGGAGGCCAAAAAACTGAGCTGCCTCACACTAGCTCAGCTTAGAGGGAACGCTGCCCCTGGCCCAACTTGGATACTCCCTCTAAGCTGTGGAGTCTTGGGAGCAAAAATTCTACTTCTTGAGCGGCTTCATTAAAGTCGTGAGCTCCTGCATACATTAGGTTGCTCTGGGGCCATTTTTCCTGAGCTAAGACAAAAATGTGTGAGCTGGAGGCCAAAAAACTGTGAGCCAGCTCTCACTCACTCAGCTTAGAGAGAACGCTGCCCGCCACACATCAAAAGCCACAAAGGGATGGAGAGGAAACCACCTGGCGGTTGGGGGGGGGGGAGCTGGTCCCAGAAGACCCACAGTTGGCTTATGAGACACCGAGTGGGGGCCAGTGAGAGTCTGCAGGAGGCGGCTGGAGAGGACACCCCCCCCCACCCCAGCGTCAACCCTCACTGTTGGGATATTTCTTGAAATCCAGAGGTGATGTTCAGACAGGAGGAGGCAAGAAACCTACCTACATTTATAAAGAAAACAGTTTACTGGAAAACATTCGGGGAAAGGAACTTGGGATGAAAGAAAACCAAAGATACTTTCTCACTTTGCTACCTACTTGCATGGCTGCCTCTGGTAATGGAGAATCCCAGAGTTGCAAGGAAGGGACCTCCGGGGTCATTGCTGGGGTTTAGATATACGATTAGCAGAGTAACGTGGAGAGAACCACGAATAACAGCCAGGCACACGGTTTAGCTCAAGAAACAAAGTAGTTTACTAATGAGGAAAAAGTATGGCTGGGATTTCTAGAAAAAGGATTCAATATCCTGTCTAGCTTCTAGACTACATCTCGACTCTCTGGAGTCCTAACTTCAGCTGCATGGAGATCTGAGGGCTTCACACAAAGGGCAATAAAACTGACCAAATGGTTTCCCCTAGACCACCACCCAAATATATGGATCAGCCTATTAGGGCTCTCCCTGAATGGTCACTATGCATATTGACACCTAGCCTTGGCGGGAAGGACGTGCACACATTCTCATTGGCTCTACCTCTCACTGGCTAAACCTCAGCATGCATCTACAAACATTTAATTAACTCATGACAATAGGAAGTGAAATTGCATCAGAAACCCAACAGTCAGCTAGTCCAACTCCCTGCACAATGCAGGAATCTCCCAAACCCCTCCGCCCTTCTTGCTGCTCTTTCTTCCCAGCGAGACCAAGACCAGGAGCGCAGCAACGAAGCTTGCACAGAGGATCAAAGCATTCTTACCCACAAGGTGTTAACCGGCCAATAGAAAGGTCACAGGTCAACCCATGGCCTTCTTGGTTTTCCCGGGCTTACTACAGACAGTCCCTCGTTGGATACAAACTACAAAGCATCCTACCGTGTTTTCCAGCTACCAATAACAATGGTTCACCCCAGTCTGCGGCTGTGTTGGTCCGAAGCAATAGAACAGAGCAGTAGACAAGCGCACCTTAAAACCAACTAAGATTTAATCAGAATGTCAGCTTCTGCTTAAGAGCGCACGAAAGCTTACCTTCTGAATAAAACTTAGTTGGTCTTAAAGGTGCAACGTGCCTACTGCTTTGTTCTAATACTTCACCCGGTAATGACTGAGATGTAAGTAGCCTGAATTCCAAGGATCCTGAGGGAGATCTGGCCACCAGCGACCAACCAAAGCCTGTGCCCCCACTTGGCTCCCCCCCCACCCATGCAGCCGGGCTTTCCTCTCCCACTCTTGGCTCGAGCACTGCCACCACCTGGCCTTTGTGGGAATTGCCCCGGAGAGGGCCAGGCCTCCCAGCTGCCCTCTCTGTGTTGCCATTCTAAGGCCTCACCTCCCGCCAGCGTCTCCCGCTGTTTGCCGTGGGGGCGGCTTGCTGCCTTCTTGTGTCCCGTTGCGGGGGGGGGGGAGTAGCCGCTTGACACCTCTTCCTGGTGTGCCTTTCCAAGAGCATGCCCAGAAGGATGGAGGTCTATTATTGTTATTATTAGAAGAAGATATTGGATTTATATCCCACCCTCCACTCCGAATCTCAGAGTGGCTCACAATCTCCTTTACCTCCCCTCCCCCGCAACAAACAAACAAAAACAGACACCCTATGAGGTGGGTGGGACTGAGAGAGCTCTGACAGAAGCTGCCCTTTCAAGGACAACTCCTGCAAGAGCTATACCCAAGGCTATATCAGCAGCTGCAAGTGGAGGAGTCGAACCCGGTTTTCCCAGATAAGAGTCGCGCACGTCACCACTACCCCAGAATGTTCCTGCGTATTTCCTCAACACAGCCACAGACTGAGAAAGGGATCCAAAGGAAACGTGTAGTTCCTCTTCCCCTCCCTCTGTGTGGGCCCCAGAGAGGCTCTTCAGGGTCTCCCTTCCCTTGGAGCCTCGGAGCAGGGGGAGGGGTTTGTGAGTTTAGAGCGGTTCCTCAGTGGAACAGGCTTCCTCCTCGGGAGGTGGTGGGCTCTCTTTCCTTGGAGGTTTCTCCACAGAGGCTAGATGGCCATCTGACAGCAATGAGGATCCTGTGAATTTAGGGGGAGGGGTTTGTGAGTTTAGAGGGGTTCTTCAGTGGAGCAGGCTTCCTCCTGGGGAGGTGGTGGGCTCTCCTTCTTTGGAGGTTTTTAAACAGAGGCTAGATGGCCATCTGACAGCAATGAAGATACTGTGAATTTGGGGTAGGTATTTGTGGATTTCCTGCATTGTGCAGGGGGCTGGACTAGATGACCCTAGAGGTCCCTTCCAACTCTTTGATTCTATGATCCTCTCTCTTTCCCCTCCCGAGCCCTGTGGCGCAGAGTGGTGAAGCTGCAGTCCTAAGCTCTGCTCACGACCTGAGTTCGATTCACGGCGGAAGCTGGGTTTTCAGGTAGCCGGCTCAACGTTGACTCAGCCTTCCATCCTTTCGAGTTCGGTCAAAGGAGTCCCCAGCTTGCTGGGGGGAAAGTGTAGATGACTGGGGAAGGCAATGGCAAACCACCTCATAAAAAGTCTGCGGTGAAAACATTGTGAAAGCATAGCCACCCCAGAGTCGGAAACGACTGGTGCTTGCACAGGGGACCTTTCCTTTCCTCTTTCTCCTCCCACCGGCCAGGCCAGATCCAAGAAGCTTTTCCTGAAGGCTCCAGGACAAGGCCTCTCTAGGATTTTTCAGCCTCCCAAACTCTGCGCCCCCCTCTCCACCTGGAGGGTGTGTGTGTGTGTGTCTGTGTGAAGACTCATGAGGTCCCACCACTCACAGTTCGGAAGCCTTCGTGGGTGAGGCTGAGAGCAGCGGACACCCCCCCGCCCCCGCTCCGCTCTGCCAGGACAGGGGAGAGAGAAACCGACGGCGGGCGGAGGTCTGGCTCTGCTCAGAACTGCACAGAAAAGCGCACCTGCCCCCCCCCCCCCAGGCTCCCCGCACAGCGGAGGGGGCGGAGGGTCAAGAGGAGAAGGCTCCTGAGAAGGACCCCCCCTCCCTTGTAGCAGCCCTGTTGCGGGGGGGAGAGAGGAGAGGAAAGGCAGCTCTCTCCGGAGCTGGCCAGGCAGGGTTTGTACCTCCCGAGGGACCGCGGGCGGGCGGGCGGCCTGGGCTCTGAGGGGCAGACTCGGAGGAAGGGAAGCTTCTTCGGACCCTCCCCTCGCTCAAGCAGCAGGCCACCTCCTGCCCTCCTCCTCCGCCCCACAGCAGGAGAGGCTGGCCCAAGCCCCCCGCCCCGGGAAGCATGCATGCAAGGCAGAACCTCCCAGCCTCCCGGCTCCTCCTCCTTTCCAAGCGCTGCGGGGCCCGGGTCAGGGGAGGACAGAAGCGTGCATGTCAGCCCAGCCCTTCCTGCAGAGCCGGGCGGGGGGCCAGCCGTCGCCGGGACAGCGCCCGCGGCAGGAGAGGAGAGGAGGAGGAGAGCGCGGGGCCTGCCTGCCTGCCGCCTCCCCCGGGGTGGAGAGAGAGCACCTGGCCTGGCCGGGACTGGAGCCAAGCCCTCCCAGCCCCGCAAGAGACACTCGCAGGCCCCGCCCCCACCTCCCTCAGCCCCCCACCCTCTCTGCCTCCCCTTCCTGGCAGGGTTGTTGGGAGGATAAAACAGAGCGGAGGAGAAGGATGCTTTGGGGAGGAAGGCAGGACCTCAAGGAAACATTTCAGGAAAGCTTTTGAGAGGGCTCCCCGCCGTGTTCTGACTGTGCACCGGACTCTGGGGCCATTGGGTGGAGAGGGAAGTGGTCGGAGAACCACCCGCAAAGAGCAGTTGTCAGCTGAGTGGGGGGAGGTGCCACAGGGCTCCGTTCTGGGCCTGGCGCTTTCCAACATTTCCGTCAGTGGTCTGGATGAGGGGGTGGAGGGGCTACTCATTAAATCTGCAGATGGTACCAATTTGAGAGGAGCAGCAAACGCACCAGAGGATGGAGTTAGAATTCAAAAAGATCTGAACAGACTGGAAAAGTGGGCAGAAGTGAAAAAGATGCAACTGAATAAGAATATATGCCGAGTTCTACATCTGGGTAACAAAAATGAGGGACACACATAGCGGATGGGAGCAGCGGTGTGCATGAGCAAGATCTTGGAGTACGGGTCGACCATAACTTAAAGATGAGCAGCCAGTGTGATGCAGCAGCAAAGCAGGCTAACATGATCGTGGGGTGTATCAACAGAGGCATAACATCCAAGTTGCTCTTTTAATTATTGGAAGGGCTGTCCCTTGGAGGAGGGGGGCAGGGAGCTGGAAGCAGAGGAGGAGAGGGCTCCCAGTCCTGGGTTTGAGTCAAGCGTGGGAAGGCACCAGCAGGATATTAGGAAGAACGTTTTTACTGTCAGAGTGGCTCGGCAGTGGAATCACCGGCTGGGTGAGGTGGGGAGCTCCGCCTCTCTGAAGCAGCATCTGATTAAACCCTTGTCAGGGCAGGGGTGATCTAGGCCAGGGATGGCCAACGGCAGCTCTCCAGATGCTTTTTGCCTACAACTCCCATCAGCCCCAGCCAGCATGGCCACGCTGGCTGGGGCTGATGGGAGTTGTAGGCAAAAAGCATCTGGAGAGCTGCCGCTGGCCACCCCTGCTCTAGGCTGATCCTGCACAGAGCAGGGGGTTGGACTAGAAGGCCCTTCTGACTTTGGGATGCTCTGATTCTCCGAAGGCCTTGAGTCCAGGCTTCCCCAGGCCATGGGAGGGTGGAGTGGGGATGGGAAGGGATTGATTCTGAGAAGGAGACTCTCCCCTGGGGGGGAACTCTGGCAGGCACCAAAGGAGGCTTCTAATGAGGCGAGGCAACACACACGAAGTGGGGAAAGGGGTTGACGTCAGGAGGAAATCACTCAGAGAGGCGGGGGGGGGGTCTGGCCCCAGCTGAACCGCAATGGGTCCATGAGTCAACAGCTGGTTCCCCACCAACCCACCTCCTACCTCTCCCCACTTCCTTTGGCCAATTGATGGGGCAGCCCTTCCTGGCATGATGGTGCCCCAGGGCAAACCCTGGTTTTGGCAGCTTCAGCATGCCTTTTGCTGCAGAGGACAGCCGGCTGCTTCCTGAGAAGCCAACAAGTGCCGCACAAAGGAAAGGGAATGCTGGCCACGATCCACTTGCAGAGACTTCACTCATGACCCTCTTTTGGATCCCAACCCACAGGCTCCTTTCCCTTCCTCCCCTACAACAGACACCCTGTGAGGTGCGGGGGGCTGAGAGAGCTCTGACAGAACCTGCCCTTTCAAGGACAAACTCAGGCGGAGCTCTGGCTGACCCAAGCCCATTCCAGCAGCTGCAAGTGGAGGTGTGGGGAATCAAACCCGGTTCTCCCAGATAAGAGAGCTCTGGCTGACCCAAGAGCATTCCAGCAGCTGCAAGTGGAGAAGGGGGGAATCCAACCCAGTTCTCCCAGATAAGAGAGCTTTGACTGTGTCGGAGCGGGAGTAGCAGAGTGAGGGAGATGACTTGCCCGACGCAGGGCTTCAGGAAAGAAAATCAGGCAGACACGTGCAACTAGTGCCAAAAGGTGTATTAACATATATACACGACAAGTGCTCTCTTGTGCAGTCTATACAATATCACCTCCACGGACAAAGTGCTTCGCCTAACCACCATCTCACAGGGAGAGACCTGTGTGATGCACACACAGATCATATATAGTCCAAGCAGCCAATCCTGGCCATGCTGACTCAGCAGATTGCATCACTTGGCTTCTGCCGGCTCAAGCCGGTCTGCTGATCAGGTCACTGTGACCTAGCCTGGCAGCTAGATCACCAGCTGTCATACTGTAGCTGTCAGACTGGGTTTATGTAGATTCTTGCTCCAACACACCTCCTAATCTATTTAAACCCAGTGCACCAAAACACTTTACACAGTTTACATACATGTCCACCAGCAACATTACAGTTCATATTTACGTAGCTCGGAACCCTTTCCGGAATTCGTTCAGGAACTCATCATGATTGTAAAACACATCATCGTGTTCCTGTTCAGCCAGCTCTTTCAGACGCTTGGCTTCAGCCTCCTTCTCCCTTGCCTCGCACTCTGCCACCCAGGCTTTCCATTTCTTAGCCTTTTCTTTTAACATTTCCTCAAATCCGGGTGGGTCTGGATTGACAGTCAGAGTGACATAGGGACACTTGTACCTAGCGGGACGTTGGCCTTTGGTGGACCTGGCAGACACCCGTGGCCCTGTGCTTGGACCAGCTTTGTCTTCTTCGGGTTGCTCTGTTCCCACCTCCTGGGCTGGTTGCTCTGCCCCTGTAATTGGGTGTTGAACCTCCTGACTCTCACACTTTACCTCCAGTTCCTGCATTTGAGGCTCTGCCTCCTGACTCTGCTCGTCAGGCTCTGTGCCAGCATTCGGCTCACCTTCTCCAGCCCCACTGGGTGCCACCTCCTGGGCTGGAGTTCTGGGCTGCGCTCCAACATCGTTATCGCTACTTGGCAGCAGGACAAATTGTTTCTGCAAGGAGTGCAACCTTGGCCAGCTGCTTTCTTCATTGAACTGGGCACTCTTACTAAGTGTTATCTTGCTTTTGCTATTGCAGAAACGATAACACCTGGCCCTTGGCTTGTAGCCCAGAAAAATTAGGCTCTCTGCCCGGACATCCCCCTCCCCGCTACTCGTGGAGTGGATGCCAACCCGAGCCCGTGACCCAAAGACTTTTAAAGAACTCAAATCTGGGGTCTTGTTCAACAGTAACCTGTAAGGCACATTTTTCACAGTATTACACCAAACCCTGTTTTGCAAAAAAACAGCTGCATGTATGGTTTCTGCCCAATAGGTCATTGGCAGTTGTGCATCCTCTAACATGCAATGCATCACATTCTGCAATACAGCCCCATGCCCATTTTCTCGGGGCGTTGCCGGGTTCGTCAGACGGTGGGCAATGCCCTTGTTCTCCAGCCAACGTTTCATCTGGTTAGATAAGAATTCCCCCCCTCTGTCGGTTTGTACAGCTAGGAGATTAACCCCTAATTGTCTCTCCACTGCTTTGACCCACTTGGTGAATGTCTTATACACCTCAGACTTATGCACCATGGTGAAAACCCACGCGTACCTCGTGTGGTCGTCGGTGGCCACCAAGCAGTATCTCCTCCCCGACAGACTCTTTGGCAATGGGCCAATAACGTCTAAATGGACTAGTTCCAGGGCTCGTGTGCTTTCCCTTGAGCTTTCTTTAGCAACAGCACACGCCTTGCTTTTGGTCTTCTTGCAGACCTGGCAATCCAAGTAACATTTGCAAGGATTTACTTTCAAACTAGGCACAAGCTCCAGGGTTTTCTTTAACGCCCTAAATCCGCAGTGCCCAAGTCTCCTATGGAGCAAATGTATACAATTATTGTGCACAGGCTCATTCGACACCTGAGCCACCTGGGCACAATCACTCTGGACCACATACAGTTTACCTTCCCTCTTTCCTGTCACAAGCAACTTTCCCCCACCTCCCAGGATTTTGCAGCAGGTTTTCTCAAATCTCACCTGGTATCCCTGGTCAAACAGTGTGCTAACACTCAACAGGTTAGACTGCAGTGAGGGTACATACAACACATTTTGCAACATACATTTCAGTGCAGGAAATTCCACATTGCCTGAGCAAACAGAATTGGCAGTGGTCCCATCAGCCAATCTCACATACTTATGCTCAGGACTGTCAATGTTTTTCAACAACTCCTTCTCGCAGCAGAGATGGCTCGTTGCCCCGGAGTCTAAAATCCAAGCAGACCCTGTGCTCTCTACTGCAGACGTGACCAGCCGGGTTGCTTCCTCACACGGGCTGGCGGTCCTCCGCTCTCGCCGCACACGCCCCCGCCTCTTCTCCCTCTCAGGGCAAGCTCGGAGCAGGTGCTGCGACGACCCGCATCCATAGCAGCGACGGACTGCAAACGCAGTCGGCTCCACTTCCTCCACCTTCGGACGCCTGCCAGCAGCAAAAGCTGGCTCATTCTTGGCTGTCTTCCCGGACACACCGATAACAGCACGCTGCCCGGCCGACACCCCCGGACAGCTCACGGCCGCAATTCTCTCTTGGAAGTCAAGCAGGTGGGCACAGACGTATTCCATGGTCAGGGTCGCTACGTCCACCGTCTCCAGAGAAGTTATCAGGGGAGTGTACTCAGGTGGCAACGACGACAGCAAAATGTACACTCTGTCGTCTGGAGCTACAGTCTTGCCTCTTGCCTCCAGCTCAACGAAACAGTCCGTTAGCCGTTTGATGTGATCTTTCACACACCCTCCAGCCGGCATAACGGTGCGGAACATCCTCCTTGTCAAGGCCATGAGGGAACCAGCAGTGGTGCTAACATGCACCGCACTCAACGCGTCCCAGGCAGCCTTGGGAGTGTCCTTCCCTCGCACATAAACCAGCTGGTCATCTCCTATAGATAGCACTATGTTGGCCAGTGCCTTATCCGATAACACAGTCTCGGCAGGAGATAAGTCAGCAGGGGGGTTACTCACGAACAGCCATTGCCCTTCACGCTTGAGGTAGTGTTGCATTCTCAGGCTCCACACCGCGTAGTTGGCTGAGGTGAGCTTCTCAACGGCTACTCCAAGCTGTTGCTGAGCCATCGTGCCGACTCCTCCTCACAGCTGGCTGCCGACGTCCCTCTGGCTCTCAAACAGAGAACGGTGGTGCTTCTGTGTCCTTCACCGGCGTTCCTCGCCTCCGGCTCTTTCCAAACTCACAGTCCGCTCAACTCTCAACTCTCTCCTCCGCGCAGCGGAACCGCCCTGGGCCCATAACCCTGTCGGAGCGGGAGTAGCAGAGTGAGGGAGATGACTTGCCCGACGCAGGGCTTCAGGAAAGAAAATCAGGCAGACACGTGCAACTAGTGCCAAAAGGTGTATTAACATATATACACGACAAGTGCTCTCTTGTGCAGTCTATGCAATATCACCTCCACGGACAAAGTGCTTCGCCTAACCACCATCTCACAGGGAGAGACCTGTGTGATGCACACACAGATCATATATAGTCCAAGCAGCCAATCCTGGCCATGCTGACTCAGCAGATTGCATCACTTGGCTTCTGCCGGCTCAAGCCGGTCTGCTGATCAGGTCACTGTGACCTAGCCTGGCAGCTAGATCACCAGCTGTCATACTGTAGCTGTCAGACTGGGTTTATGTAGATTCTTGCTCCAACAGACTGACCCAAGGCCACTCTAGCAGCTGCAGGTGGAGGAGTGGGGAATCAAACCCGGTTCTCCCAGATAAGAGACGTATGGCTGACCCAAGGCCATACCAGCAGCTGCAAGTGGAGGAGTGGGGAATCAAACCCAGTTCTCTCAGATTAGAGAGCTCTGGCTGACCCAAGGCCATTCCAGCCGCTGCAAGTGGTGGAGGAGGGAATCAAACCTGGTTCTCCCAGATAAGAGAGCTCTGGCTGACCCAAGGCCATTTCAGCAGCTGCAAGTGGAGGAGTGGGAAATCAAACCCGGTTCTCCCAGATAAGAGAGCCATGGCTGACCCAAGGCCATTCCAGCAGCTGCAGGGGGAGGAGTGGGGAATCAAACCCGGTTCTCCCAGATAAGAGAGCTCTGGCTGATTCCAGGCTATTCCAGCAGCTGCAAGTGGAGGAGTGGGGAATCAAACCCGGTTCTCCCAGATAAGAGAGCTCTGGCTGACCCAAGGCCATTCCAGCAGGTGCAAGCTGAGGAGTGGGGAATCCAACCCGGATCTCCCAGATAAGAGAGCTCTGGCTGACCCAAGGCCATTCCAGCAGGTGCAAGCGGAGGAGTGGGGAATCAAACCCGTTCTCCCAGATAAGAGAGCTCTGGCTGACCCAAGGCCATTCCAGCAGCTGCAAGCTGAGGAGTGGGGAATCAAACCCGGTTCTCCCAGATAAGAGAGCTCTGGCTGACCCAAGGCCATTCCAGCAGCTGCAAGTGGAGGAGTGGGGAATCAAACCCGTTCTCCCAGATAAGAGAGCTCTGGCTGACCCAAGGCCATTCCAGCAGCTGCAAGCGGAGGAGTGGGGAATCAAACCCGGTTCTCCCAGATAAGAGAGCTCTGGCTGACCCAAGGCCATTGCAGCAGCTGCATGTGGACGAGTGGGGAATCAAACCCGGTTCTCCCAGATAAGAGAGCTATGGTGACCCAAGGCCATTCCAGCAGGTGCAAGCAGAGGAGTGGGGAATCAAACCCGGATCTCCCAGATAAGAGAGCTCTGGCTGACCCAAGGCAATTGAAGCAGGTGCAGGTGGGGGATCGAACCCGGTTCTCCCAGATAAGAGAGCCACGGCTGACCCAAGGCCATTCCAGCAGGTGCAAGTGGAGGAGGGGGGAATCAAACCCGGATCTCCCAGATAAGAGAGCTCTGGCTGACCCAAGGCCATTGCAGCAGGTGCAGGTGGGGGAATCAAACCCGGTTCTCCCAGATAAGAGAGCCACGGCTGACCCAAGGCCATTCCAGCAAGTGCAAGTGGAGGAGTGGGGAATCAAACCTGGTTCTTCCAGATAACAGAGGTATGGCTGACCCAAGGCCATTCCGGCAGGTGCAAGTGGAGGAGTGGGGAAGAAACCTGGTTCTCCCAGATAAGAGTCTGCACACTTAACCACTACACCAAACTGGCATTGACTGTGCTGCATCCCACCATCTCTGGCTGTTGCACAAGGAGTTGGCAGGCTGCACTGGGCAGCGCAGGGCACACCACAGGCCAAGCATTGCAGTCTCCAACAAATGTGCCTCCCCTTAAAACTGAGTCCCAGGAGAGAATTGGGCTCTGTGAGTCAGATGGAGCAGCTGCTGCCAAACACGAGGAATTTGCCTCTGGAGCACCACCAGCCATGGAGGCAGCTGCTGTGAAGGACCTCGGCTGTGCCCTCCCTCTCCCAGGTGGCACCACAAGGCTGCTGGAGGCTGGTAGCTCTCGGGAGGCAATGCAGTGCCCCCCCATCCCCAGGAGAACCAAGAAAGCCCTGCTGAGGCACCACCTGCCAGTGGACCTTCTGTCTGAAGGAATGCTGAGAGGCCCGAGGGTCCCGGGGGGCGGGGAGGGTGCCCTGGCAGAAGGCAGGCAACCCCACTCCAGACCCAGAGGCACCTCAGCCTCCTGCCTGCATTCCTTCTGACTGAGAGCCTCAAAGGTGCAGAAAAGGACAACTAGAATGATTACAGGGCTGGAGCACTTTACCTACGAAGAAAGGTTAAAACGCTTGGGACTCTTTAGCTTGGAGAAACATCGACTGCGGGGTGACATGATAGAGGTTTGCAAGATAATGCATGGGATGGAGAAAGTAGAGAAAGAGGTACTTTTCTCCCTTTCTCACAATACAAGAACTCGTGGGCATTCAATGAAATTGCTGAGCAGTCAGGTTAAAACGGATAAAAGGAAGTACTTCTTCACCCAAAGATTTATTAACATGTGGAATTCACTGCCACAGGAGGTGGTGGCGGACACAAGCATAGCCACCTTCAAGAGGGGGTTAGATAAAAATATGAAGCAGAGGTCCATCAGTGGCTATTAGCCACAGTGTGTGTGTGTGTGTATATTTTATATTATGTATATATATATTATATATATTTATATTTATTATATATATATAAATGTTTGGCCACTGTGTGACACAGAGTGTTGGACTGGATGGGCCATTGGCCTGATCCAACATGGCTTCTCTTATGTTCTTATGGGACACAGAGTGTTGGACTGGATGGGCCATTGGCCTGATCCAACAGGGCTTCTCTTATGTTCGTATGTGACACAGAGTGTTGGACTGGAGGGGCCATTGGCCTGATCCAACAGGGCTTCTCTTATGTTCTTATGGGACACAGAGTGTTGGACTGGATGGGCCATTGGCCTGATCCAACATGGCTTCTCTGATGTTCTTATGTGACACAGAGTGTTGGACTGAGTGGGCCATTGGCCTGATCCAACATGGCTTCTCTGATGTTCTTATGTGACACAGAGTGTTGGACTGAGTGGGCCATTGGCCTGATCCAACATGGCTTCTCTGATGTTCTTATGAGACACAGAGTGTTGGACTGGATGGGCCACTGGCCTGATCCAACATAGCTTCTCTTATGTTCTTCCGTGACACAGAGTGTTGGACTGGAGGGGCCACTGGCCTGATCCAACAGGGCTTCTCTTATGTTCTTATGGGACACAGAGTGTTGGACTGGATGGGCCATTGGCCTGATCCAACAGGGCTTCTCTTATGTTCTTATGTGACACAAAGTGTTGGACTGGAGGGGCCACTGGCCTGATCCAACATGGCTTCTCTTATGTTCTTATGTGACACGGAGTGTTGGACTGGAGGGGCCATTGGCCTGATCCAACATGGCTTCTCTTATGTTCTTATGTGACACGGAGTGTTGGACTGGAGGGGCCACTGGCCTGATCCAACATGGCTTCTCTTATGTTCTTATGTGACACGGAGTGTTGGACTGGAGGGGCCACTGGCCTGATCCAACATGGCTTCTCTTATGTTCTTATGTGACACAGAGTGTTGGACTGGAGGGGCCGCTGGCCTGATCCAACATGGCTTCTCTTATGTTCTTATGTGACCCGGAGTGTTGGACTGGAGGGGCCACTGGCCTGATCCAACATGGCTTCTCTTATGTTCTAATGTGACACAGAGTGTTGGACTGGATGGGCCACTGGCCTGATCCAACAGGGCTTCTCTTATGTTCTTATGTGACACGGAGTGTTGGACTGGAGGGGCCACTGGCCTGATCCAACATGGCTTCTCTTATGTTCTTATGTGACACGGAGTGTTGGACTGGAGGGGCCACTGGCCTGATCCAACATGGCTTCTCTTATGTTCTTATGTGACACAGAGTGTTGGACTGGAGGGGCCACTGGCCTGATCCAACATGGCTTCTCTTATGTTCTTATGTGACCCGGAGTGTTGGACTGGAGGGGCCACTGGCCTGATCCAACATGGCTTCTCTTATGTGACACAGAGTGTTGGACTGGAGGGGCCATTGGCCTGATCCAACATGGCTTCTCTTATGTTCTTATGTGACACAGAGTGTTGGACTGGATGGGCCATTGGCCTGATCCAACAGGGCTTCTCTTATGTTCTTATGTGACACAGAGTGTTGGACTGGAGGGGCCACTGGCCTGATCCAACATGGCTTCTCTTATGTTCTTATGTGACACGGAGTGTTGGACTGGAGGTGCCATTGGCCTGATCCAACATGGCTTCTCTTATGTTCTTATGTGACACAGAGTGTTGGACTGGATGGGCCACTGGCCTGATCCAACAGGGCTTCTCTTATGTTCTTATGTGACACAGAGTGTTGGACTGGATGGGCCACTGGCCTGATCCAACAGGGCTTCTCTTATGTTCTTATGTGACACAGAGTGTTGGACTGGATGGGCCATTGGCCCGATCCAACAGGGCTTCTCTTATGTGACACAGAGTGTTGGACTGGATGGGCCATTGGCCCGATCCAACAGGGCTTCTCTTATGTGACACAGAGTGTTGGACTGGATGGGCCACTGGCCTGATCCAACAGGGCTTCTCTTATGTTCTTATGGGACACAGAGTGTTGGACTGGAGGGCCACTGGCCTGATCCAACAGGGCTTCTCTTATGTTCTTCTGTGACACAGAGTGTTAGACTGGATGGGCCATTGGCCTGATACAACAGGGCTTCTCTTATGTTCTTCTGTGACACGGAGTGTTGGACTGGATGGGCCATTGGCCTGATCCAACAGGGCTTCTCTTATGTTCTTATGTGACACAGAGTGTTGGACTGGAGGGGCCACTGGCCTGATCCAACAGGGCTTCTCTTATGTTCTTCTATGACACAGAGTGTTGGATTGGATGGGCCATTGGCCTGATCCAACAGGGCTTCTCTTATGTTCTTCTGTGACACAGAGTGTTGGACTGGATGGGCCATTGGCCTGATCCAACATGGCTTCTCTTATGTTCTTAAGGTATGGGCCGGCAGCCCCCTCCTCCTCCCCTCTTTGCCCTGTCAGAGGGCCAGGCTGGCAGAATGACCGACAAATCCAAATCTTGCCTGGGATTATGGTGCATGGTATTTTACAAAAGATATTGAAGTCTCACCTCTATTTCAAACCAGAACTTTTCTTATTGAACATTCTACCGATGGATCTTTCAAGACAGAAGAAGCATATGACATATTGATGAGACATATTATTACAGCAGTGAGACATTTGATAGCACAAAACTGGAAACATCATGAAACTCTGAAGAAGCAGGACTTGGTGAATAAAATACTCGAGACAGCTGAAGCAGACATCCTGGCACTTCGTCTTAAGGGCAGACGAACACAAGATGAAGAAAACCCTTGGAAACCCTTTTATGAATCGCTGAAGGCACAAATTTGATTTCTATATGGCACATACTTGTACGTTCCTCAAATCTTAATGCTTATACTAGCAAACGATTAGTTATAACCTAAAGACTGTAAACCTTCAGAGACTATGAGTAAGTAATATCTGTAAATGAATGATGCAGTGTATGCTGAAGCAACGTTATTTTCTTTCCCCTTTCCCCCTTTGCATTTTCTTACCCTGTTCCTTTAAAAATTCCAATAATATATATATAACTGACAAATCTTGGCAGAGAGGAGGAGTGAGCATCTCTTCCCAGGCCGTGGAATGCCTCTTCCCAGCAGGCTGGCAGGGATGTTCAGCCAAGGGGGGAAGTCTCCTCGTGCATAAGAGGGCTGCAAAAGAGCCTGCCAACCCGTCCCAGCTATGACACTTTTGAAGGGCTGCTCCTGGAGTCATTAAATGCAGCCTCTTCTCGGAAAGGGGAGGGGCAGCAAACCCCCCCCAGGAGGCTGCTGGGAGACAGAGCCAAGAAACGCAGGCCAACCGAATTGGCCCATTTCCTTGCTGGGCAGGAGGAGGTCTGGCGGAAGCAGCTGGCCTGCTAGCAGGTCATATTAGGGTTGCCAACTGGGGCCTGGAGGTCTTCCAGAATGTTTATTGGGTTTCGATGAATGGTCTGTGAAAGCATTCAGCTTTGAGCAACACAAGAGCCGATAGTTCGTCATGTGCTTGCAGAAGCTTTCCCTGGTGACGGATCATGAGTTTTCCTGCTGTATTCTATCTGTAGCGGATTTATTTATTTATTTGATTTTATTTTATTTATATCCCGCCCTACCCCACCGAAGCGGGCTCAGGGCGGCTTACAACACAGAGATTCTAACAATAAAATTCGAATTTTAAATACAATAACAATTTACATAATTAAGAGATCAAAACATTGGAGACATTGGGTTGTTGGTTTAAGTATTTTCCTGATGTTCAGGGCATCTGGAGGGACATCTGGCAAGACAAGGATTTGTGTTCCTTTAAAATCCAAATAGCTTTTCTCTCTTGCAACACGCAGAATGGTGTTTCACATGCTGAGATCATGGAGCGTTATCAGGATATCTCTGGGAAAGTTTTTGTTGGCCATCTGCACGGTGCCCAGTCTGTATGCTTTGGTGATAACTAAAGGCATAGAATGGTCTAGGTCAGTGTTTCCCATTTGCAGGGCCGTGACCCGGTACCGGGCCACAGAAACCTCACTACCAGGTCACTAGAAAAGCCAAAGCTAGCCCTGCCCCCAGCAAAGTCTGAGCTGTGTTTGGCTTCCTTCCTTCCCCTGTCTCTGTGTTGTGCAGGGAAAAGCTAGATTTGAAGACTGACACAGGCTGCAAAGCCTGAGCTCTGTTTGGCTTCCTTCCTTCCCCTGTCTCTGTGTTGTGCAGAGAAAAGCTAGTCTTGAAGACTGACACAGGCTGCAAAGTCTGAGCTGTGTTTGGCTTCCTTCCTTCCCCAGTCTCTGTGTTGTGCAGGGAAAAGCTACACTTGAAGACTGACACAGGCTGCAAAGCCTGAGCTCCGTTTGGCTTCCTTCTTTCCCCCGTCTCTGTGTTGTGCAGAGAGGAGCTGGGCTGCCTCTCCTTCCTTCTTCCCCCCACCCCAGTGTTTGAGAGAAAAGCTGGCGTCCACTGGTACTTTAGACCCATGAAGTGTTCTTCAAGGTATGAGCTGTCATAAGCCACCCTGAGCCCGCCTCGGTGGGGAGGGCGGGATATAAATCAAATAAATAAATAAATAAATAAATGTGCCTTGCAGGATGTTCTTTTGGGGAGATTTTCCTGGGAGGCCTGAGTTACAAAGAAGGGAGGGTGTTTTTTTCAGTTGGGAGGGGTGGGGAGTGGGCATTCCAGTAGCTATTTTTTTTACCAAAAACCCCTGGGCAGAATTGTTGCTGGCTGAGGTCATCTGATGGTGAGTAAGGCAGGTCTGGGGGAGTACCCTAGAAATGACATCACAGGAAAAGGTGGAGTTTTGGTTCAGTGTGCCCTGGAAGTGACATCACTTGGCCCTTGACCTGGAAGTGACACCACTGGAAAGGAGAAGTGCAAAAATAACGGCCACAGAAAGAAGAATTTGGGAAACCCTGGTCTAGGTGCATCACTGAGGACAGCCATTTTGTTGACCAATCTATCAGGCTGGAAGCTTGTTCTACGCCTTTTTCCACCCCACGTAGTTTTAAATTTTGTTGTCTTATTGTAGATTCCAATGTTATTATTCTGTCTTTCATTGTGAGTATCTCCCCTTGTATCTGCTTACTATCATCCTTTAGGAGCATGCTTAGGTTCACTGCCGATTCTGCTGTTTTGTTGTTCATCTTTGCCAATTTTTTAGGAGTCATATACCATCTATACATCATTTTAAAACAGTTCTCTTTAATACTATGACACGTCGAAAGCTTCATAGAATTCTTCCACAAGTATTCCCAAGTTTCCATCTGTATTTTATTTACATTAATTGCCCATTTAATCATTTGAGATTTCATTATTTCATCCTCCGTAGACTATTTTAAAAGTAATTTATATATTTTTGAAATTAATTTTTCATTGTCTCCAAGCAGAACTTTTTCCATTTCTGTTTGTTCTTTTCTTATTCCTTCAGTTTTGATATCATTATCCACCAAACTCTTTATTTGTTGCATTTGGAACCAATCATAATTATTATTCAGCTCCTCAGCAGTTTTCAATTCTATTTTACCACTTTGTATTTTTAATAATTGATTATATGACAACCACTTTTTTTCACCTATCTCAGCCGTTATTTTTATTACTTCAGCTGGCACTATCCATAACAGTCTTCTCTCATCTCCATATTTCTTATATTTCATCCATATATTTAACAAATTATTTCTTATATAATGGTGAGAGAAAAAACCGTCCATCTTCTTTTTTCCATAATACAAATACGCGTGCTAGCCAAATCTATTTCCGTGACCTAACAACGCTAAGAGTTTTTTATTTAACAGCATTATCCATTCTTTTATCCACACTAAACAAACTGCTTCCTAATATAATTTTAATATAATAATAATAATAATAATAATAATAATAATAATAATAATAATAATAATAATAATAATAATAATAATAATAATATTTATTTTTGTATCCCGCCCTCCCCCGCCAAAGGCAGGCTCAGGGCGGCTCACAGACATGGAACAACCATGATTTCAATAAAATACAATCAATACAATAAGACAAATTAAAATACAATTAAATTACAGTTGTAAATTAGGTTAAAATTAGATAAAACAGCTGTTATGTGTTAATAATTAAGGTGCTACAATTCACAGTCATATATAAGATGGCTAAAAGTCAATTTAGCCGGGTTCTATCTTGAAAGCGAGCTGAAAGAGGGTGGTTTTGCAAGCCCTGCGGAACTGATTCAGGTCCTGCAGGGCTCGCACCACCTCTGGAAGTTGATTCCACCATAGGGGGGGCATTGTTGAGAAGGCTTGCTCCCTCGTTGTCTTCAATCTAGCCTCTCTTGGTCCAGGGATTTTTAAAAGGTTTTGGGAACTGGATCTCAGTGCTCTCTGGGGAACATATGGGGAGAGGCGGTCCCTAAGGTAGGCAGGTCCTCGGCCATATAGGGCTTTAAAGGTAATAACCAGCACCTTATAGCGAACACGATACACAACCGGCAGCCAGTGCAGCTCCCACAGCCCAGGCTGCACGTGTTCCCACCGAGGTAGTCCCACTAACAGCCTGGCCGCCGTGTTCTGCACTAACTGCAGTTTTCGCATTCGGTATAGGGGCAGCCCCATGTAGAGGGCATTACAGTAGTCTAGCCTCGAGGTGACCGTTGCGTGGATCACAGTTGCCAGGTCGCTACGCTCCAAGAAGGGAGCCAACTGCCTCGTCCTCCTAAGGTGGAAAAAGGCGGATTTAGCAGTGGCAGCTATCTGGGCTTCCATTGACAAGGAAGACTCCAGTAGCACTCCCAAGCTCTTGACCCTGCGCACTGGTATCAGTGACGCACCGTCAAAGGCCGGTAGGGAGATCTCCCCTCCTGGCCCGCCGCGACCTACGCGAAGGACCTCAGTATTCGCTGGATTCAGCTTCAGCCCACTCAGCTTGAGCCAGTCAGCCACGGCTTGTAACACCTGGTCCAGATTTATAGGGACATTGCCAGTCCAGCCGTCCATCAATAGATAGAGCTGGGTGTCATCAGCATACTGATGACAGCCCTGCCCATACCTCCGGGCAATCTGGGCAAGGGGGCGCATATAGATGTTAAACAACATCAGGGAGAGAACTGCCCCCTGAGGCACCCCACGATTAAGTAGGTGTCTCTGAGACAGCTCCCCTCCAATTGCCACCCTTTGTCCCCGACCTTCAAGGAAGGAGGAGAGCCACTGTAAGGCTAGCCCTCGAATTCCTGCGTCGGCGAGACGGTAGGTCAGCAGCCGATGATCGACCATATCAAACGCAGCTAATAGGTCTAGCAGCAGCAGTACCGCCGAGCCACCTCGATCCAGATGTCACCAGAGGTCATCCATGAGGGCGACCAAGACTGTTTCCGTCCCATGGCCTGGGCGGAAGCCAGACTGGCATGGGTCTAGGGTGGAAGCGTCATCCAGAAAATCCTGTAACTGCAACGCCACAGCCCTCTCAATAATTTTGCCCAAAAAGGGCAAGTTTGAGACCGGTCGGTAATGCGCTAATTCAGCCGGGTCTGATGTAATTTTAAATTCGGTAATTGAAACCCACCTCTTTCTTTTGCATCTGTCAAAATTTTCATTTTGATCCTTGGTTTCTTCCCAGCCCACACAAATTCCGAAATTTTTCTTCGCCATTTATTAAATTGTTTACTATCTTTCACAATAGGAATAGTTTGAAACAAATACATTATTTTTGGTAGAATATTCATTTTAATTGCAGCTATTCTACCCAGCAATGACAAATTAAGTTTATTCCATTTTAACATATCTTCATCTATTTTACGCCATAGCTTCTCATAGTTATTTTTAAACAAATCAATAATCTTCATTGTTATCTCTACACCCAAATATTTTACCTTGGAGGTAACTTCACAGCCCGTTTGTCTCTACAAGGCCTGTTGCTTGTTTGCATATTTTTACATTAAAAAATTGTTTTTTCTTCGTTAATACAAAGTCCCGCTAACTCCCCATATTCTTGTATTTTGGCTAACAACAAAGGTGTGACTTGTATGGGGTTTTCATTTATAAACATTATATCATCTGCAAATGCTCTGTATTTGTAAGTAAATCCTTTTATTTTTAATCCTTCTATTTCTTTATCTTCTTGAATCTGCATCAGTAATATTTCAAGAGTCATTATAAACAACAATGGGGAAAGCGGACAGCCTTGTTTGGTACCTTCGCTAATTATCATATCTTCTGTAAGATTTGCGTTTATACATAGCCTTGCATGTTGTTCAGTGTATATTGCTTTCATCATTCTTATAAAGCTTTCTCCTAGCTCCATTTTCTCCATTACTGCAAACATAAAGTCCCAGTTTAAATTGTCAAATGCTTTCTTTGCATCCGCAAAGAATAATGCTACTTCCTTTTCTGGATGTCTTTCATAATATTCTACAATATTTACAACAGTTCTAATATTGTCTCTTATTTGCCTTTTGGGAAGAAACCCCGCTTGATCTTCCTTTTATAAAATTTATCAAATGTTGTTTAAGCCGTTCTGCCAAGATTCTTGTATATATTTTATAATCATTATTTAATAGTGAAATTGGTCTGTAATTTTTTACATTCATGACATCTCTCTTCCTTTGGAATCAACGAAATAACAGTTTCCTTAAGAACATAAGAACATAAGAGAAGCCATGTTAGATCAGGCCAATGGCCCATCCAGTCCAACATTCTGTGTCACACAGCGGCCAAATATATATATATATATATATATATATATATATATATATATATATATATATATATATATATACACACACACACACACACACACACACACACACACATACACACTGTGGCTAATAGCCACTGATGGACCTCTGCTCCATATTTTTATCTAACCCCCTCTTGAAGGTGGCCATGCTTGTGGCCGCCACCACCTCCTGTGGCAGTGAATTCCACATGTTAATCACCCTTTGGGTGAAGAAGTACTTCCTTTTATCCGTTTTAACCTGTCTGCTCAGCAATTTCATCGAATGCCCACGAGTTCTCGTATTGTGAGAAAGGGAGAAAAGTACTTCTTTCTCTACTTTCTCCATCCCATGCATCATCTTGTAAACCTCTATCATGTCACCCCTCAGTCGACGTTTCTCCAAGCTTCCATGAGTTTGGTATTTTCCCTTTTATTCTGATCATATTCATCAACTTCTGCAATTTCGGTATTAACTCCTCTTTAAAGGTTTTAAAATATTTAGCTGTATATCCACCTGGCCCAGGTGCCTTTCCATTTTTAATTGCGTTAATTGCTGCTTCAATTTCTATTTTTTCAATTGGATCATTCAAAACTTTTCACATATTTTCTGTTAAGGGTTCTATTTTTATCTTTTGTAAATACTCATCCATCTTTTTTTTCTTTATTTTAACACCTTTAAACAACTTGGCATAATACTTAAACTTGGCTAACTACCTCTCTTCCATCTACCACAATTTTATTAATAATTTTATTTTCTCTCTTTTTCTTCAGTTGCCAAGCTAAATATTTTCCAGGTTTATTTGCTTCCTCAAAATATTTCTGCTGCAATCTTTTCAGATTCCATTCCAATTCTTTATTAACAAATGTCTCATTTGCATTTGTAGTATTATAATTTCCCTTATAATTTTCTTTTTCCCTGGCCTTTTTCTCAACTCCCCTTCTTTTTTCTTTATTTCATTTTGAATGTCCAACAACTGTTTTCCTTTTGCTCTCTTATCTTTATTATTCAAAGTAATCAATATTCCTCTCATTACTGCTTTATAGGCATCCCAGACCATCTGAAATTCCATATCCTCTTTGTCATTCATTTGAAAGAAAACTTTAGTTTCATTTTCTAGGGATGTCACTATTTCTTTATTCTGTAGTAAATCTTCATTCAATCTCTATCTTCTCAACTTCTTAGACAATTCTGAAATCCACATTATTGGGTTATGGTCAGCCCCAATTTTAGGTAAAATTTCTATTTTCCTTGTTATAAGAACTAAATCTTTAGTGCCCCACAACATGTCAATTCTGGAAAAAGTTTTATGTCTTGCTGAAAAAAAGGTGTAGTCCCGCACTTCAGAATTAAATTTCCTCCATATATCCTCCAAATTTTCTTGATTGACCAGTTCAAAAAAAGACTTTGGCAATTTTCCTTCTTTATTATTATTTTCCCCCCAGACCTATCCAGTGTATTCTTAATTGTTCCGTTAAAGTCCCCCATTATCAAAACTTGGTCATAGGTCAGTTCATCAAATTGTTGTATAATGTCTTTTTAAAAAGCATCCTTTGCACCATTAGTTGCATATAGTCCCAATAACAACGGGTTTTTTTGCATTTAATATTATTTCTACTGCTACAAATCTTCCATCTTTATCTTTAAGCACTAATTTTGGCTCCAATTCTTTTTTAATATAAAAAATCACTCCCCTTTTCTTCTGTTCAGCCAATGAATAAAATTCTAGTTCCAATTGTTTATTCCATAAACATCTGTAATCCTTTTGTTTAATATGCACTTCTTGTAAACAAACTATATTACAATTTTGCTTTTTAATCCAATGAAACGTTGCCCTTCTTTTTTTGTGGTGAATTTAGTCCATTTACATTTCAAGACAATAATTTGTAATCCATCATGGTGCAAATTCTTTATGTTGTTCATAAAATCTACGCAGTTCCTGTGCATTTGTAATTGTGATTCTTTTCCCTTGAACTTCAAAGCTCAAACCTTCAGGTATTATCCATCTAAACCTCATTTCATTGTCCCGTAATTTTTCTGTCAGTTTTTAATATATTCTTCTATCATTTATCGCTTGCCTTGGCAACTCCTTCATAATTTTTACTCTGCTGCCTCCCACTATCAATGTCTTTTCAAAGTTTTTGTTCATGATCTTTCCCACCATTTCTTTTGTCATATATCTTATTACAACATCTCTTGGTAATTTTTTTTTTTGCATAGAGTGAGTTCACTCTATACATATAATCATACATATGATTCAGGATCTTCCTCTAAAAATTCTGCAATTATTTTTATTATATATTCTTTCAAGTCACCATCTTCCTTTTAAGGTACTCCTCTCAGACGTATCTGAGTTTCCATCACTTTGCAGTCATGGATTGTCACTTTTTCTTGTATTTTCAACAAGGTGGAGTCATGTACTTTCATTCTTCCTTCTACCTCCTGCACTTTCTTAGATGTTTCCTCTGTCTCATTTCTGAGATCTTCTATATCTTTTTAAATCTCTTCTATAATTTCTTTTTTAGATGCAGTTATCATCTCTTTCTTTTTTTTTTTTTTTTTAAAGTTTTAAAGTTTTATTACTAAAAATCAACTACAAACATAACAAAATGCTAACACACTAATAACGTGAAACATATAACATAAAAAACAACACAATACACAACACAATATACATACTACTCCCTACCACATCATCCCCTACCAACTACCAACCACCCACACTGGAGAGGGATAGGGGGGTTAAACATAAAAGCATTACACAGTTCAATGCTTCATCTATACATTATCCTGATATACTCTGTTTTTATATGTCTTATATCATATAACATATGTCATATATCATATATCAAAACCTATCATATATCATAACCTCTGTTTTTAACCCAGTCATATACAGGGTCCCATTCCTCCCGACATTTCTGCACATTACCACCTCTTAATCGGGTGGTCATCAAATCTGCTTCCGCCGTTTCAAAAAGTTTAGATATAAATTCTTCTCTGTTAGGAGTTCTGTCCTCCTTCCAGTACTTAGCATATAAGATTCTGGCAATTGTAACTATGTACAACACTAATTTCAACTTGGTCGCTGGTAAATTTTGTCTGCAAATGTTTATGAGATACAGTTCCGGAACATGCTTTACTCTCTTTCATGCCTTTCATCATTCTAGCCTCCATTGCTTTTAATTGATCCTGCATTTTCTCCAATGAAGCAGCCCTTGCACAGGTTTGCTTGTGTTCTGACATTTGAAAACACCGAAAATTTTGATCTCACCAATTTCAAATTTGATTATCAAGTTCAAAAGATTAGAGCTTGCTTTTTACAACAAGCCTAATTTTGCTGTCCTCAGAGCTTCCCAAACCAAGATATTAATTTTTAAAGTTTTTAAATCCTTCAAAATGGCGGTCGCAACTTTTTGCTTCTCTCTAAAATTTTTTTCCTTTTTTCTTTTAAAGGCTTCTAAAGTCCATTATAAACAATATGCCCAATAGTATTTATTTTCTTATCACCACCTCAATTATTTCCAACAATTTTTAATGTCCCAAACACTTTAAAAATATTATTTTAATTTTAACCTCCTTGTAATGGCCGCCGATGTTTCTCTATGGTATTATATGGTTTTATTGCTCTATATTGTAATTTTAAGGTTTTACTTGTTATTGTATGATTGTAGAATGTTGTTAGCCGCCCTGAGCCTGCCGTGGTGGGGGAGGGCGGGATATAAATGAAATAAATAAATAAATATAGTCCTAGAGTAGGCTTTTCATCTGCTACTTCCTGCTTTACTTGCCACCAAATCTTGTTTTCGCTGGTAAAGAGATCTCATGATACTTGACGTACTTTCTGTGTTGATTGTATATGCTGCAGGTCTGTGACGATGGTGCTCTTTTTTCAAAACTGCAAGTAGACCAAACAATAAATTCCTTCACACTTTTTAGCACTGTCCTTTACATTTACAAAGTCCAAATTTCACCTCTTCCTCCCTTCTTCTTCCAAGCTTTCTAGATTTCCATTTCCCACCTTCTGAATTTATTCTGATGCCAGATAGATGTTGGAAATGTAAAAAAAAAAATGAAGGTTCTTTCTACCATATGTGGTGGACTTGTGAAAGAGCAAAACAGTATTGGCAGATGATTCAACAAGAAATTTCTAGGATCTTGGGATATGAATGTAAGAAAATTGCAGAGACTTTTCGGCTGGGATTACAAATGGAAACATTTCCAAAAGATAGAACTATAATTGGTACTTGCTTTCAGCTGCTAAAACATTATATGCGCAGTTGCGGAAGCAAGAAAAAATACCAGAGAAATGGGATTGGATTGTTAAAGTTATAACATGGAGTGAAATGGACAAATTAACAAGAACTTTAAGAGACTATGATTTAGAAGTTTTTAAGATAGAGTTGAAAAAGTTCAGAAGATATGTAGAAAAAGAATGGAAAATAAAAGGACATTGGACAATTTTTGATAATGATTAAGTTTTAGAAAAAAGAAGAATATTAATTTTTGTTTTTATTAGTTAAGGGTACCTTTAAATATTAGTATTTTAAGTAAATAACACCGGCGGGGGTCAAGTAACGGAGGGAGGGATGAGTAGAAAGTAATATATGGGATAGATAAAAGAAGTTATTAATGATGCAAGAAATATAATTTGTTACCATACGTTACCAAATAAAAATTTTTAACACAGCACTGCCGATTCTGCTGTTTTTGCCATAGTATTTAGAACTTCTGATAGCTCTTGAAGTTTTTGCATTGTTGGCAGGAGCAGAGTAGCTATTTTGTCCGAGAGGGTTTGAAGAAGCTCATCTTTCATTTCCTTAAATAAGAACTGTAAGGAAGATTGGAGCGAGTCTTGTAAAGAGTCTTGCCATGATTGCAGTGTAGAAGCCTCCCCTGGAATTTCTTCTGAGTTTTCCATCGTTCCCGGCTTTGTGGCGGCCACTTTGAGTGATTTTGGGCCGTTTGAGGGCCAATTGACGTGTCCTGGTTTCGCGCTGACGGAGGAACTTGCGTTTTGCCTTCTAGTTTTTTCTGAAGGATCCCTGGTGTTGCCTGAAGGCATTCTATGTCAGCTGAGCATGCAGGTGGTGAGTTTCGACAGTTTTTGTTGATCTGGCGAGAGAAGGGCTTGGGAGCAGCAGGATCATGCACCTGCCATTTCATGCAGCTATGCTCTGCCCCCCCCCCCCCCATCTTCCAGAATGATGATTGTTTTCCAGTCAATAGAGATCTGACTCCATGGAGAGAATGATAGTTTTGGAGGACTGACTGTACCTGACTGAGACTCCTCCCCTCCCCAAATCCTCCCCCTAAGAAGAACCTCAGAAGAGCCCTGCTGGGTCAGACCAGGGAGGGTCCACCTAGTCCAGCCTCCTGTATCACACAGGGGCCAACCAGTTCCTCTGAAGGGACAACAGGGCAGAGAGGGCAAGGCCCTCATAAGAACATCAGAAGAGCCCTGCTAGATCAGCCCGGGGAGGGTCCACCTAGTCCAACCTCCTGTCTCACACAGTGGCCAGCCAGTTCTTCTGGAGGGCCAACAACAGGGCACAGAGGCTGAGGCCTTCCCCTGAAAAGAACATAAGAAGAGCCTTGCTGGATCAGACCAGGGAGGGTCCATCTAGTCCAGCCCCCTGTCTCACACAGGGGCCAACCAGTTCCTTGGAGGGCCAACAACAGGGCAGAGAGGCCGAGGCCTTCCCCTGAGAAGAACCTCAGAAGAGGCCTGCTGGGTCAGACCAGGGAGGGTCCATCTAGTCCAGCCTCCTGCCTCACACAGGGGCCAGCCAGTTCCTCTGGAGGGACAACAACACGGCAGAGAGGCCGAGGCCTTCATGAAAACATCAGAAGAGCCCTGCTGGATCAGACCAAGGAGGGTCCATCTAGTGCAGCCTCCTGTCTCACACAGGGGCCAGCCAGTTCCTCTGGAGGGCCTATAACAGGGCAGAGAGGCTGAGGCCTTCCCCTGAGAAGAACCTCAGAAGAGGCTGCTGGGTCAGACCAGGGAAGGTCCATCTAGTCCAGCCTCCTGCCTCACACAGTGGCCAGCCAGTTCCTCTGGAGGGACAACAACAGAGCAGAGAGGCCGAGGTCTTCATGAGAACATCAGAAGAGCCCTGCTGGATCAGACCAAGGAGGGTCCATCTAGTCCAGCCTCCTGTCTCACACAGTGGCCAGCCAGTTCCCCTGGAGGGCCAGCAGCAGGGCAGAGAGGCCAAGGCCTTCCCCTGAGAAGAACATCAGAAGAGTCCTGCTGGGTCAGACCAGTGAGGGTCCATCTAGTCCAGCCTCCTGACTCACACAGGGGCCAACCAGTTCCTCTGGAGGGCCTACAACACGGCAGAAAGGCTGAGGCCTTCCCCTGAGAAGAACATCAGAAAAGTCCTGCTGGGTCAGACTAGAGAGGGTCCATCTAGTCCAGCCTCCTGTCTCACACAGTGGCCAGCCAGTTCCTCTGGAGGGCCAACAACAGGGCAGAGAGGCCGAGGCCTTCCCCTGAGAAGAACATCAGAAGAGTCCTGCTGGGTCAGACCAGTGAGGGTCCATCTAGTCCAGCCTTCTGTCTCACATAGGGGCCAGCCAGTTCCTCTGGAGGGACAACAACACGGCAGAGAGGCCAAGGCCTTCCCCTGAGAAGAACATTAGAAGAGTCCTGCTGGGTCAGACCAGTGAGGGTCCATGTAGTCCAGCCTTCTGTCTCACATAGGGGCCAGCCAGTTCCTCTGGAGGGTAGAGAGGCTGAGGCCTTCCCCTGATGTTGCCTCCTGGCTCTGGGTTTCAGAGGTTTAGTGTCTCTGAATGTGGAGCTTCCCTTCAGCCACCATGGCTAGTGACTTATCCTCCATGTTTATCCCTGTTGCCATCCCTCCCCCTCCGGCAGTGAATTCCCCTTTTTCAGTCCCCAGATCTTCTGTAGTTTCCCAGTCTGGGGCTGGTAGCCCTCTCTGAAAGTAGGCTTGGGGTGGGGTTTTGAGGGGAAAGGGTGGTGGTCAGCTCCTTCTACAGTGGAAGAAAAAGCAAAACCTCCCAGTGGGCCCCATTTACTCCCGGCTGCAGGCTGTCTGGCTGCCCCACTCCTGGGTGTCTGAAAGATTGCTGAGCACACAGACCTGACTCAGAAGGGAACGTTTTGCTCCAAGTTCTACCTGATGATGGGCTTAGATCTGTGGAGATGACAGCACATTGCGAGAGCGTGCCAGCACTATGAGGTCAGGAAGAGCAGGTGGGGTCAAAGACACAGATGAGGAGAAACAGGGAGAACTTTCCCCTACATTCACTGTCTCACCCGCAGCCACGCCTGGTAACTGTACAAGCCTGCTTCCTAATACATCCGATCAGGGACTCCCCGGAGGTGCGTGAACATTTGCATGTCGTAATTTCCCAAGCAAGCCTGTCTGTCAGTCAAGTGAATTCAGGCAGCCACTGAAAATGGCCTTGGGGGGAAAGGTGAACAGAGAGCTGCACACTTTCAGAACTTTGAAAAGACAAGGGATGTTCCAGTACAGGGATGGGACACATATTACAATCTGTGAATCTGGATATCAGGCATTCCAGCAGGAAAGCCTGGAGCCTGTTGGAAAAACTACGTGCAAGCCCACCTGTGCTCCAAAGAAATCCAGAGGTAACATCAAACCAGGTAGCTGCTTAACTGGTATCACCGAGTAGAGCTACAAAGGGTCAAGATTTTGCAATCAGGGTTTAAAAAGAGCTCCAGAATTTGAAACACACCTGCCCTGAAGACTGCAGACTCTCAGGGGATTGCAGTGCTGGTGAGATTTCCAAGGCACTGAAGGGCATCAGAAGAGGAAAGGCAACAGGCTTTGGCTGCATCCACAATGAGTTCCTGATCAACAGTGGCACATTCACTAAGAAGCGGCTTGCAAAGTTTCTCACTGACATCATGAGAACAGGAAGACCCCCGGGGGAATTCAAGAAAGCAAAGACAGTTGCTGTTCGGAAACCTGGAAAACCAAAACCTCTGGTGAAAAGTTACAGACCTATTTCCCTTCTGAGCTCCTGTTAGGAACTCAAGGGGCTAATGTATTTTATTTTTATGCTTTGTTTATATTAATACTGGTTTTTACGAACCTTGAATGTGAGCGGGGGAGGGGGGGTAGGATAGAAGTCTAACAGATAAATAAATAAATAATCCTGCACACAATCAGTGATGGAATTAATGAACATGCCCCTATAGAGCAAGCAGATTTAGGCCCCATCATAATCGTATTTATTTATTTATTAGACTTATATCCTGCCCTCCCTGCCGGAGCAGGTTCTCAGCTTACCAACTTTCATTGAGGCAGGGTACCAGAAGGGTCTTTTTTGTCAGCAGTTTTTATAGATCTGGCTGGCACTCTTGGTCTACTGCACAAGTCTTCCTCCTGCTGAACATTATTTTGACTCCTCAATAACATGCTGAGCAAGAGAATGTTCCAAGTAATTATCATTCAGTCAATCAGCAAGGACAGGGCTTGGTCCTTAGAACCACAGAATCCTAGAGCTGGAAGGGACCCCCAGGATCATCTAGTCCAACCCCTGCACAATGCAGGAAACTCACAAACCCCTCCCCCTAAATTTACAGGATCCTCATTGCAGTCAGATGGCCATCTAGCCTCTGTTTCAAAACCTCCAAGGAAGGAGAGCCCACCACCTCCCGAGGAGGAAGCCTGTTCCACTGAGGAACCCCTCTAAACTCACAAACATCTCCCCCTAAATTCACAGGATCTTCATTGCTGTCAGATGGCCATCTAGCCTCTGTTGAAAAACCTCCAAGGAAGGAGAGCCCACAAACTCCCCAGGAGGAAGCCTGTTCCACTAAGGAATCGCTATAAGTCAGGAAGTTCTTCCTCATGTTGAGCCAGAAACTTTTGATTTAGAATCCTAGAATCTTAGAGTTGGAAGGGATCTCCAGGGTCATCTAGTCCAACCCCCTGCACAATGCAGGAAACTCACAAATACCTAAATTCACAGGATCCTCATTGCTGTCAGATGGCCATCTAGCCTCTGTTTAAAAACCTCCAAGGAAGGAGAACCCACCACCTCCCAAGGAGGAAGCCTGTTAGAATCATAGAAAAGTTGGACGGGATCTCCAGGGTCATCTAGTCCAACCCCCAGCACAATGCAGAAAACTCACAAACTCCTCCCCCTAAATTCACAGGATCTTCATCGCTGTCAGATGGCCATCTAGCCTCTGTTGAAAAACCTCCAAGGAAGGAGAGCCCACCACCTCCCGAGGAGGAAGCCTGTTCCACTGAGGAACCGCTCTAAACTCACAAACCCCTCCCCCTAAATTCACAGGATCCTCATTGCTGTCAGGTGGCCATCCAGCCTCTGTTTAGAAACCTCCAAGGAAGGAGAGCCCACCACCTCCCGAGGAGGAAGCCTGTTCCACTGAGGAACCCCTCTAAACTCACAAACCCCTCCCCCTAAATTCACAGGATCCTCATTGCTGTCAGGTGGCCATCCAGCCTCTGTTTAGAAACCTCCAAGGAAGGAGAGCCCACCACCTCCCGAGGAGGAAGCCTGTTCCACTGAGGAACCCCTCTAAACTCACAAATGCCTCCCCCTAAATTCACAGGATCTCCATTGCTGTCGGATGCCCATCCAGCCTCTGTTTCAAAACCTCCAAGGAAGGTATTTAAACAGGCTCCTCTAGCAAGAAAGCTGGATTCAGCCGGGCCCCTGTTCAATGACTGTGAACCAAGTCCAGCTGGGAGCTGCTGGGCCTCTCCTCAGGATTCAGCTCCTGTTTATTCCCCCTTGGCCAGTCAACCAGAGCAGGAAATCCCTGGTCCAGGAGCTCCACAGCATCATGATAACTTCTCAGGTCTCTCCAACCTCGGTTCAGTCTCTTTTCCTGCTTCTATCAATATGAACACAGAGCCTGGTCCTCAGGATCACTTGGGATCCCCATTTGTTTAACACGCCCCTCCCCCGCCTTTCTGGTAACGAAGACCAACTGGCATGAATGTTACTCTTAATCTTAGTCGGGGAAGTGTTGAGGATCCAGAGAACTTTTCCATAGGACTTTTTTTTAAAGCAGGAACACACAGGAACGCAGTTCTGGCTAGCTTGGCATCAGGGGGCATGGCCTAATGTGCAAATGAGTTCCTGCTAGGCCATTTCTACAAAAAACCCCTGTGTGGAACAATGGTGAGGTCAGGGGGTGTGGCCTAGTATGCAAATGAGTCCTGCTGGGCTTTTTCTACAAAGAAAGGCCTGTGTGGAACAATGGTGATATCAGGGGGTTTGGCTTAATGTGCAAATGAGTTCCTGCTGGGCCTTTACAAAAAAGCCCTGTATCTAAAAGTCAGCACAGCCTTGGCAATGGATGCTTAAATGTACAGAGCATGGCCCTGGAGGCAGAAGAAAGATTTCCCAGCCGCCTCAGGGGATCCCAGATTAAATAAATGCCAGAGTCCAAGACTGAACATGTTCAGTTCAAGCTGCTGTAACAGGAGAGTTGACTAGCTAGCTGCAGTAATCCCTGCCAGAAGCTGAGTGTTCACAGATTCTTCCTGTAGCTTCCTGTAACCTGGGACTCTTTGGAAAAGAATTAGGAAATGGTAATAAAATACTGAAGAGGAGCCCATGGTGCAGTGGTAAAGCTGCAGGACTGCAGTCCGAGCTCTCTGCTCATGACCTGAGTTCACTCCTGGCAGAAGCTGGGCTCAGGTAGCTGGCTCAAGGTTGACTCAGCCTTCCATCCTTCTGAGGTCAGTCAAATGAGTCCCCAGCTTGCTGGGGAGAGGGGAGTGTAGATGACTGGGGAAGGCGATGGCAAACCACCCCGTAAAAAGTCTGCCATGAAAACGTCATGATGTGACGTCGCCCAGAGTTGGAAACAACTGGTGCTTGCACAGGGGACTACTTGTAATAAAACACTGAGTGGGAAATGTCTCTGATGGTTTTGGGACTTGGTGAGTAGAAGGGAAGAAAAATGTGGAGTAAATAAGAACAGAATGCTGGAATGCATTTTTTTCTGGTGGAGTCACTTGTCACGACATCATGAGTTGTACAATTCAACACACACAACGAAGAATCTTCAAGGGGGTGGCAATTTCAACACTGACCCCTTGGCTCTCAGAATCTGGACATATGTCAGACTGACTGATCAACTGCCCATGAAAACTTTCAAGTCAAGGGCCAAAGGGAGAGCTACATTTTGGCTCCCAAAGGGGTGATTTCAGTGGATTCAAGGGCTGAGTTATCAGCTATTAGAAATACCTCGTAAATGAGGGGAAATTGGGTCAATCAAATCTGGTTTCTATCTGCTGGAGTCATGGAGTCCACCACACCCAATTTTCCAAGCAGAGGCAGAGACGGAGGGAAATGCAATTCTCGGGAAGCGGCTACTTTGACGCAGAAAGGGCTCCCTGGACCGGCTTTTGGCAGCACCAGGCATCTATGATGATGGCAGCAGGAGCAGAAGCAGGACAGAACCATGGGGAGGGGAGTCCCTCTGGGTCCTGCCTGTTTCGGGGGGGGGGGAGTGAAAGAATGAAGCGGCTTTCTGTGGAGTGTGATGACGACGACTCTGAAGACAAGACTGCAAGGTTTGCATTAAAACTGTCGCCGGGAGGGAGGCTTTGATTATAAAATTGCTGGGCTTGGCGTCCTCGTTTCCCTTTCAAGAGACAAGTCTGCACGAGGGAGAGATGAGGCGGAGGGTTTTCTCAGAGCTGCTGGCCTGAGGGGGCGAAGGCAGGCCCTGGGCTGCCATGTCTCCCCCCACCAGCAGGAGGCAGAGAGGATCCTGAGAGAGCCTCTTTCTACCCTGCCTATCTGTCTTCAATGCTATCCCTTGCACCTTTGAGACTCAGCTGCCTGTTCTTTTTGGGGAGGGAGCGAGGGGACACTAGAAAACTTGCTGTTTTTATCCAGCACTCATATTGCAAACAAAAATCACTTCTTTACAGGGGAGCAGCCAACAAAAGAAGCCCCTCAGCTGGGCTGCTATCTTCCCCCACGGCTTTGCCTGGGTATAGCTAACCCGCTGAGGCTGGCAAAGTGGAAGGGCTTCTAGCCCTCGTGAATCTCCCTTTTTTTTGGCCTCTGTGTGACACAGTGTTGGACTGGATGGGCCACTGGCCTGATCCAACATGGCTTCTCTTATGTTCTTATGTGACACGGAGTGTTGGACTGGATGGGCCATTGGCCTGATCCAACAGGGCTTCTCTTCTGTTCTTATGTCTGGGGCAGGGATGCTCTGTATTCTTGGTGCTTGAAGGGGTCAACAGTGGCAGGGCTTCTAGCCCCACTGGTGGAGCTCCTAATGGCACCTGGTTTTTTTGGCCACTGTGTGACACAGAGTGTTGGACCACTGGCCTGATCCAACACTGGATCAGGAGGGGCCATTGGCCTGATCCAACAGGGCTTCTGTTCTCTCCACTGGCTGAAGCTTCTCCCTTAGAAAGGGGGGGGGGGGGGAGGCAGAGCTTGCTTTGCCAGGCTCTCTCAATTGCACAGCAGATCTACTGAGCCAGGCCTCTCTTCCTTCTATTGGCTGAGGCTCCACCCCAGGAAGGAGCCACAGCATAGGTACTCACATGGCCTGGCCCAACCTGGAATAGCCTGGCCCAACAAGGTCTCATTTATGTCAGATCCAGCCCTCATAACAAATACGTTCGACACCCCTGGTTTAGACTTTGGGACAACTTCCCACTGACACAAATGCATGATGGTTGCTATTCCCAAGTGGTTCAAACAACATCTCCACCTCAGGCCAGGTTTCAAGACCAGCTCTGGCATCAGTCCAGGAGTTGCTACACCTCTGGCTGGCTCCCTCCGTGTCCAGCTGCTCCAAGCCCTGTGACTGCACCGTGACTCAAGCACACAAGTGCCCATCCCTTGGGAGGCTGGGCTTTAGTCACCCGGCAGCACAGCATGTTCCACTGCAGTCATCCCCCTTCCTCCCCTCCCCATTCTGCGATTCTTCCCGGTTCTGACCCGGGGGTGGGGTGGTTCCAGCACAGCACAACTTTTAAGTAACCCCACAGGGGCCGGGGTTTCCCCTCACAGCAATTTCACAGGGGAGTCACTTCCTCACTTTTTTTGGCTCCTTCGACACTATCCTCTCCTTGATATACAAAACCGCACTGCCCCCAACTGCTCCTGCCTACGGAGTTTATATCTAGGGATCACAGCCTCCTGCCGATTTTTCCCAACTAACCAGGCTTCTGAAATGCCCACCATGATATCAAAGTTGCCACTGAGCACCAAGCACCCCAGCTCCCCATCTTGGACTGGAGGAGGAGTGGGGACTCAAACCCGGTTCTCCCAGATAAGTCTGCACATTTAAGAAGAATTGCAGATTTACACCCCGCCCTTCTCTCTGAATCAGAGACTCAAGAGTGGCTTACAATCTCCTATATCTTCTCCCCCCACAACAGACACCCTGTGAGGTGGGTGGGGCTGAGAGGGCTCTCACAGCAGCTGCCCTTTCAAGGACAACCTCGGCGAGAGCTATGGCTGACCCAAGGCCATTCCAGCAACTGCAAGTGGAGGAGTGCCACAGGAGGTGGTGGCAGCCACAAGCATAGCCACCTTCAAGAGGAGGTTAGATAAAAATATGGAGCAGAGGTCCATCAGTGGCTATTAGCCACAGTGTGTGTGTGTGTGTATATAATTTGGCCGCTGTGTGACACAGAATGTTGGACTGGATGGGCCATTGGCCTGATCTAACATGGCTTCTCTTATGTTCTTATGAGTGGGGAATCAAACCCAATTCTCCCAGATAAGAGAGCTCTGGCTGACCCAAGGCCATTCCAGCAGCTGTAAGTGGAAGAGTGAGGAATCAAACCCGGTTCTCCCACATAAGAGAGCTCTGGCTGACCCAAGGCCATTTCAGCAGGTGCAAGTGGAGGGGGGAATCAGACCCGGTTCTCCCAGATAAGAGTCCGCACACTTCACCACTACACCAAACTGGCTCTCTCAATAATAAGATATTGGATTTATATCCCACCCTACATTCTGAATCTCAGAGTGGCTCACAATCTCCGTTACCTTCCTCCCCCACAACAGACACCCCGTGAGGTAGGTGGGACTGAGAGAGCTCAGACAGAAGCTGCCCTTTCAAGGATAGCTATGCGAATGCTATGGCTGACCCAAGGCCATTCCAGCAGCTGCAAGTGGAAGAGTGGGGAATCAAACCCGGTTCTCCCAGATAAGAGTCCGCGCACTTCACCACAACACCAAACTGACTCTCCAACCAGGACACTACACTGGCTCTCCGAAAGGAGTGACTGTTGCTGGGAGAGGGACTCCCTATTGGTTCTCTTGGACCTCTCGCTGCCTTCTGATACCATTAACTAGGGCATCCTTTGGGGTTAGCAGACCTTGTGCCTTGATCCCATTCATCCCTGGCTGACCAATTCCAGAAGGTGATGCTAGAAGACTGCTGCTCAGCACCACAGCATTGGTGATACGGGACCCCACGGGAATGCATCCCGGCCCCCTGCTCTTTGACATCGCCATGACACTGTTGGGACAGACCATCTAGGGCTCGGGAGTGCCCCCAAGATGCAGCCAACATCCAGCTCCATTTCTTCTGCCGATGGAAGTCCTGAACGGGCGCTTGGAGAAAATTTTGGAGCAAATAAAGGCCAATAAACTGAAACTCCATCCAGCCAAGACTGAGGTGCTGCTTGAGCGCTGCATCGGTCAGCCTGTCCTGGAAGGAGCAGGTTCTGAGCTGAGCACTGGGAGGCTCCGTTCTCTTCAGCTTCAGCTGCTATGGCTATGGGTGTCCCTCCTTTGCTTCCACATTTCTGTCACCCTCATCCTTTTGCACTGCTACGGGATGCCTTGTGGCAGCCGCAGTGCCTTCTGCATTGTGTCATCTGCCTTCAGTCTCAGGGAGAAAAGTGGAGTCTAAACAAAGCAGGTAGATCCAAGAGGGCAGCCGGGTTGGTCTGAAGCAGCTGAACAAAGCAGGAGTCCAGTTGCACCTTTAAGACCAACCAAGTTTTATTGAGAATATAAGCTTTTGCGAGAGCACACGAAAGCTTGAGTTCTCAATAAAACTTGGTTGGTCTTAAAGGTGCCACTTGACTCCTGCTTTGTATAAACAAAGTAATAAACAGCATTGCCACTTCGCACTGTTGACAGGGAAAGCCTCACCCCTGATGGCCTTTCCCACTGGGGCGGCCTGGAAGGGGGGGCTCAGGGCCTCAGCAGGGCAGGGGGGAGCCTGCCTTCTGTTCTGTGACTGGTCAGCCCACGGCCAGGCAAAAGGACGATCCCCCTCTTCAGCTGGCAGCTGTCCTTCCTCCTGCCCAGTGGTCACGATCCGGGGTGTGTGTGTGTGCGCCCATGCATTTCCCATAACTGTGGCAGGAAGACCACCAGCCAGTCAGGAAATACACCGGAGTTTATAGAATCTTTGACGGCCAATTAATGAAGAAAAAAAAATTAAAGCATTTTAATTGCTAGTAGGGTGCTAAAATAGTCTTTCCCATTTTGCTTGAGCGTTGTCAGGGATAATCTCAGCTCACATGTGTAGGATCTCATAATCACACTGGGAAGCAATGGCTTCCCCGTGGAATCATCACACGATAGAATTACAGTGGCTGACCCTTTGTCTATTAAAAACGTCACATGGAAGAGTTATTCAGGTTTCCTGAGAACAGTGTCGAAGGACATTGGGGAGATTTCTGTGGGTGCAGGGGGGTTTCCTAAGCTTCTTACAGCATTCTCAGACACTGACTTGAAATTTAATAGCTTTAAAGTTCATTTATTCAAGAATGTTTGGGAAACGTGAGGAGGTACGCTCTTCCTTGCGTGGAGCCTTTCCATATTTTTAAGGTTAACTCATCATTGTTTCTCTTTTATCATCTTGCCTAATAAAAAGAGCTATTTCTTTTTTCAGTGAGGATCATTAACTTGCTGAAAGTTTTTGTCTGGTTTGCCAGTGCAAATTTGAACACAGAATTCATTTATAAGTATTGCCCGGCTGCACACAAACGTGCCCTGTCTGCCTCCCAGACTCTCTCTGAAATCTCTGCAACTGAGGGGGCAGGGGAAAACAATCCCCAAAGGACAGGACAGGCACCCCAGGCTTTTCAGAGGAGAGACGGGAACTCCCTCATTACGAAGCAGCACCTCAAAGACCAACGTTTTCCAGGGCAGAAAGCCCTGAAAAGGTCGGCCAACCTCAAACTGTTGCTCCTCCCAGGAATCAAAAGCTGGCAAGATAGATTTTTGAATTGCTCAACCCCCCCCCCCCCCCGGCCTCCGAATGCCAGTCTATCAGAGAACAAACAGTTCACCTTTATCAATATCTCCCTGCAACGATTATCCCAGCAGAATGGCTGCCACCCCCTCAGGAGGTCCAGTACACCAGGGTCTTTCGTCAGTTTGAATTCACACATTGCCAGCCTGTTCAAGAAGATCTGGGGAGATCTGAGGGTGCAGATTGGCCATTAAGACGACAACCCACCCTCAGTCCGGTGTAGGGGTGAAGACAAGAAGGGACTCTTCTCTGGGAGAACCGGGTTTGATTCCCCACTCCTCCACTTGCACCTGCTGGAATGGCTTTGGGTCAGCCAGAGCTCTCTTATCTGGGAGAACCGGGTCTGATTCCCCACTCCTCCACTTGCAGCTGCTGGAATGTCATTGGGTCAGCCATGGCTCTCTTATCTGCGAGAACCGGGTTTGATTCCCCACTCCTCCACTTGAACCTGCTGGAATGTCATTGGGTCAGCCATGGCTCTCTTATCTGGGAGAACCGGGTTTGATTCCCCACTCCTCCACTTGCAGCTGCTGGAATGACCTTGGGTCAGCCATACATCTCTTATCTGGGAGAACCGGGTTTGATTCCCCACTCCTCCACTTGCAGCTACTGGAATGGCCTTGGGTCAGCCAGAGCTCTCTTATCTGGGAGAACCGGGTTTGATTCCCCACTCCTCCACTTGCACCTGCTGGAATGGCTTTGGGTCAGCCAGAGCTCTCTTATCTGGGAGAACCGGGTTGGATTCCCCACTCCTCCACTTGCACCTGCTGGAATGGCTTTGGGTCAGCCAGAGCTCTCTTATCTGGGAGAACCGGGTTGGATTCCCCACTCCTCCACTTGCAGCTGCTGGAATGGCCTTGGGTCAGCCAGAGCTCTCTTATCTGGGAGAACCGGGTTTCATTCCCGACACCTCCACTTGCACCTGCTGGAATGGCCTTGGGTTAGCCAGAGCTCTCTTATCTGGGAGAACCAGGTTTGATTCCCCATTCCTCCACTTGCACCTGCTAGCATGGCCATGGGTCAGCCATGGCTCTCTTATCTGGGAGAACCGGGTTTGATTCCCCACTCCCCCACTTGCAGCTGCTGGAATGGCCTTGGATCAGCCATGGCTCTTATCTGGGAGAACTGGGTTTGATTCCCCACTCCTCCACTTGCAGCTGCTGAAATGGCCTTGGGTCAGCCATGGCTCTCTTATCTGGGAGAACCGGGTTTGGTTCCCCCCTCCTCCACTTGCAGCTGCTGAAATGGCCTTGGGTCAGCCATGGCTCTCTTATCTGGGAGAACCGGGTCTGATTCCCCCCTCCTCCACTTGCAGCTGCTGGAATGGCCTTGGGTCAGCCAGAGCTCTCTTATCTGGGAGAACCGGGTCTGATTCCCCACTCCTTCACTTGCAGCTGCTGGAATGGCCTTGGGTCAGCCAGAGCTGTCTTATCTGGGAGAACCGGGTTTGATTCCCCACTCCTCCACTTGCAGCTGCTGGAATGGCCTTGGGTCAGCCATAGCTCTCTTATCTGGGAGAACCGGGTTTGATTCCCGACTCCTCCACTTGCACCTGCTGGAATGGCCTTGGGTCAGCCATGGCTCTCTTCTCTGGAGAACCGGGTTTGATTCCACACTCCTCCACTTGCACCTGCTGGAATGGCCGTGGGTCAGCCAGAGCTCTCTTTTCTGGGAGAACCGGGTTTGATTCCCTCCACTCCTTCACTTGCACCTGCTGGAATGGCCTTGGGTCAGCCAGAGCTCACTTATCCGGGAGAACCGGGTTTGATTCCCCCCACACCTCCACTTGCACCTGCTGGAATGGCCTTGGGACAGCCAGTGCTCTCTTATCTGGGAGAACCGGGTTTGATTCCCCACGCCTCCACTTGCAGCTGCTGGAATGGCTTTGGGTCAGCCTGAGCTCTGTTATCTGGGAGAACCGGGTTTGATTCTCCACTCCTCCCCCAGCAGCTGCTGGAATGGCCTTGGGTCAGCCATAGTTCTTGTAGGAGTTGTCCTTGAAAGGGCAGTTTCTGGGAAAGCCCTCTCTGCCCCACACAACTCACAGGGTGTCTGTTGTGGGGGAGGAAGGGAAAGGAGATTGTGAGCTGCTCTGGGAATCTGAGATTTGGAGTGGAGGGTGGGGTAAAAATCTTCTCCTCCTGCTTCAAATACTTTAACCCCTGGCTGTGATTCCACTCCAGGACAAGAGAAAGGGCCAGGGGCAGCTCTCTGGGCCTTTGGAAGCAGTTTGGGTGGCTGGGCGTAGAGCAGGGAGACTTGGGTGCAGACCACCCCCACACCTGTCCTATTTGTAAAGCTGGGGCAGGAAGCTGTTTTCACTTGTCGCCCGGAGGGGGGGGCAAATCCTCAGAGCAGCATCCTTGCAAGTGACAGGAAAGTCTTTGCTTTGGGGAAGAGCTCTCTCATGTGCCCGACGCAGCCCCTTGCCTGCCTGCCATGGCTCAGCACCCCTGGGGAGTCATAGAAGAGTTGAAAGGGGCCTCCAGGGTCATCTAGTCCAACCCCTGCACAATGGAGGAAACTCACAAACCCCTCCCCCTAAATTCACAGGATCTGCATTGCTGTCAGATGGCCATTTAGCCTCTGTTTAAACACCTCCAAGGAAGGAGAGCCCACCACCTCCCCAGGAGGAAGCCTGTTCCACTGAGGAACCGCTCTAAACTCACAAACCCCTCCCCCTAAATTCACAGGATCCTCATTGCTGTCTGATGGCCATCCAGCCTCTGTTGAAAAAACCTCCAAGGAAGGAGAGCCCACCACCTCCTGAGGAGGAAGCCTGTTCCACTGAGGAACCCCTCTAAACTCACAAACCCCTCCCCCTAAATTCACAGGATCTGCATTGCTGTCAGATGGCCATCTAACCTCTGTTGAAGAACCTCCAAGAAAGGAGAGCCCACCACCTCCCGAGGAGGAAGCCTGTTCCACTGAGGAACCGCTCTAAACTCACAAACCCCTCCCCCTAAATTCACAGGATCTGCATTGCTGTCAGATGGCCATCTAACCTCTGTTGAAAAACCTCCAAGGAAGGAGAGCCCACCACCTCCCGAGGAGGAAGCCTGTTCCACTGAGGAACCCCTCTAAACTCACAAACCCCTCCCCCTAAATTCACAGGATCTGCATTGCTTTCAGATGGCCATCTAGACTCTGTTGAAAAACCTCCAAGGAAGGAGAGCCCACCACCTCCCGAGGAGGAAGCCTGTTCCACTGTGGAACCGCTCTAAACTCACAAACCCCTCCCCCTAAATTCACAGGATCCTCATTGCTGTCAGATGGCCCTCTAGCCTCTGTTGAAAAACCTCCAAGGAAGGAGAGCCCACCACCTCCCGAGGAGGAAGCCTGTTCCACTGAGGAACCCCTCTAAACTCACAAACCCCTCCCCCTAAATTCACAGGATCCTCATTGCTGTCAGATGGGCATCTAACCTCTGTTGAAAAACCTCCAAGGAAGGAGAGCCCACCACCTCCCAAGGGGGAAGCCTGTTCCACTGAGGAACCGCTCTAAACTCACAAACCCCTCCCCCTAAATTCACAGGATCCTCATTGCTGTCAGATGGCCCTCTAGCCTCTGTTAAAAACCTCCAAGGAAGGAGAGCCCACCACCTCCCCAAGAGGAAGCCTGTTCCACTGAGGAACCGCTCTCACGGTCAGGAAGTTCTTAGAATCACAGAGTTGGAAGGGACCTCAAGGGTCATCTAGTCCAACCACCTGCACCATGCAAGAAACTCACAAACCCCTCCCCTTAAATTCACAGAATCCTCATTGCTGTCAGATGGCCATCTAGCCTCTGTTGAAAAACCTCCAAGGAAGGAGAGCCCACCACCTCCCGAGGAGGAAGCCTATTCCACTGAGGAACCGCTCTAAACTCACAAACCCCTCCCCTTAAATTCACAGGATCCTCATTGCTGTCAGATGGGCATCTAACCTCTGTTGAAAAACCTCCAAGGAAGGAGAGCCCACCACCTCCCAAGGGGGAAGCCTGTTCCACTGAGGAACCGCTCTAAACTCACAAACCCCTCCCCCTAAATTCACAGGATCCTCATTGCTGTCAGATGGCCCTCTAGCCTCTGTTGAAAAACCTCCAAGGAAGGAGAGCCCACCACCTCCCAAGGGGGAAGCCTGTTCCACTGAGGAACCGCTCTAAACTCACAAACCCCTCCCCCTAAATTCACAGGATCCTCATTGCTGTCAGATGGCCATCTAGCCTCTGTTGAAAAACCTCCAAGGAAGGAGGGCCCACCACCTCCCGAGGAGGAAGCCTGTTCCACTGAGGAACCACTCTAAACTCACAAACCCCTCCCCCTAAATTCACAGGATCTCCATTCCTGTCAGATGGGCATCTAACCTCTGTTGAAAAACCTCCAAGGAAGGAGAGCCCACCACCTCCCAAGGGGGAAGCCTGTTCCACTGAGGAACCGCTCTAAACTCACAAACCCCTCCCCCTAAATTCACAGGATCCTCACTGCTGTCAGATGGGGATCTAACCTCTGTTGAAAAACCTCCAAGGAAGGAGAGCCCACCACCTCCCAAGGGGGAAGCCTGTTCCACTGAGGAACCCCTCTAAACTAACAAACCCCTCCCCCTAAATTCACAGGATCCTCATTGCTGTCAGATGGGCATCTAACCTGTGTTGAAAAACCTCCAAGGAAGGAGAGCCCACCACCTCCCAAGGGGGAAGCCTGTTCCACTGAGGAACCGCTCTAAACTCACAAACCCCTCCCCCTAAATTCACAGGATCCTCATTGCTGTCAGATGGCCCTCTAGCCTCTGTTGAAAAACCTCCAAGGAAGGAGAGCCCACCACCTCCCCAGGAGGAAGCCTGTTCCACTGAGGAACCGCTCTCACGATCAGGAAGTTCTTAGAATCACAGAGTTGGAAGGGACCTCCAGAGTCATCTAGTCCAACCAACTGCACCATGCAAGAAACTCACAAACCCCTCCCCTTAAATTCACAGAATCCTCATTGCTGTCAGATGGCCATCTAGCCTCTGTTGAAAAACCTCCAAGGAAGGAGGGCCCACCACCTCCCGAGGAGGAAGCCTGTTCCACTGAGGAACCGCTCTAAACTCACAAACCCTCCCCCTAAATTCACAGGATCCTCATTGCTGTCAGATGGGCATCTAACCTCTGTTGAAAAACCTCCAAGGAAGGAGAGCCCACCACCTCCCAAGGGGGAAGCCTGTTCCACTGAGGAACCGCTCTAAACTCACAAACCCCTCCCCCTAAATTCACAGGATCCTCACTGCTGTCAGATGGGCATCTAACCTCTGTTGAAAAACCTCCAAGGAAGGAGAGCCCACCACCTCCCAAGGGGGAGCCTGTTCCACTGAGGAACCCCTCTAAACTCACAAACCCCTCCCCCTAAATTCACAGGATCCTCATTGCTGTCAGATGGGCATCTAACCTGTGTTGAAAAACCTCCAAGGAAGGAGAGCCCACCACCTCCCAAGGGGGAAGCCTGTTCCACTGAGGAACCGCTCTAAACTCACAAACCCCTCCCCCTAAATTCACAGGATCCTCATTGCTGTCAGATGGCCCTCTAGCCTCTGTTGAAAAACCTCCAAGGAAGGAGAGCCCACCACCTCCCCAAGAGGAAGCCTGTTCCACTGAGGAACCGCTCTCACGGTCAGGAAATTCTTAGAATCACAGAGTTGGAAGGGACCTCAAGGGTCATCTAGTCCAACCACCTGCACCATGCAAGAAACTCACAAACCCCTCCCCTTAAATTCACAGAATCCTCATTGCTGTCAGATGGCCATCTAGCCTCTGTTGAAAAACCTCCAAGGAAGGAGAGCCCACCACCTCCCGAGGAGGAAGCCTATTCCACTGAGGAACCGCTCTAAACTCACAAACCCCTCCCCTTAAATTCACAGGATCCTCATTGCTGTCAGATGGGCATCTAACCTCTGTTGAAAAACCTCCAAGGAAGGAGAGCCCACCACCTCCCAAGGGGGAAGCCTGTTCCACTGAGGAACCGCTCTAAACTCACAAACCCCTCCCCCTAAATTCACAGGATCCTCACTGCTGTCAGATGGGCATCTAACCTCTGTTGAAAAACCTCCAAGGAAGGAGAGCCCACCACCTCCCAAGGGGGAAGCCTGTTCCACTGAGGAACCGCTCTAAACTCACAAACCCCTCCCCCTAAATTCACAGGATCCTCACTGCTGTCAGATGGGCATCTAACCTCTGTTGAAAAACCTCCAAGGAAGGAGAGCCCACCACCTCCCCAGGAGGAAGCCTGTTCCACTGAGGAACCGCTCTCACTGTCAGGAAGTTCTTAGAATCACAGAGTTGGATGGGACCTCCAGGGTCATCTAGTCCAACCACCTGCACCATGCAAGAAACTCACAAACCCCTCCCCTTAAATTCACAGGATCCTCATTGCTGTCAGATGGCCATCTAGCCTCTGTTGAAAGACCTCCAAGAAAGCAGAGCCCCCCACCTCTCCTTTTCCACTAAGGAATTGCTCTAACAGTCAGGAAGTTCTTCCTTATGTCCCCCCGCAAGGCTTCCTGCGGCCCCAGCAGCCTGGAGAAGAGAAGTGGCAGCATTGCCGGGAGGCCAGGCTTGGGGCCTCGGGGGGGGGGGGGGGTGAGATGCCACATTGGCTGACCCCTCCTCCCCCTTCCTGACATGGAGGAGAGCAGCGGCCAGCAAAGAGCAGGCAGAACTGGGAGCTCCCTCCCGGGTGGCCTTCCACTAAGAAGCCCCCCCTCCCCCCCTACGGGCCAAGCCCGGCCAGCAAAGGGGGGATGACAAGCAGGCAACCCCTGGAGAGAGGCCAGGCTCTGAAGTCCCCCTGGCCACCTTCTGGGGAAGAGCGGGGGGGAGGGAGGCAAGTGGCCACGCTGAGCTGCTGCTCATGTCATGTGCAAAGATGCCCGGAGGCAGGGGGCAGAGGGCACTACAGCCAATGCTCAGTCGGCGCTGCCTTCTGTGGCCCCCATGGGAGAGCCAGGCTTCTGAGGAGGGCACCCCAGGAGAGTCTGACGACGATGCAGCACCCGCCTCCTGCTCACCCATTGGCCTCCCCCGCTTGGGACAGGGCTGTAGCCAGCTGCTGGGGAGAGGGAAGTGACGGCCCCTCCTTGCTGCCTGGGCACCCAAAAAGGCCTTCCTGCCCCCCAAGAGGCGTTGCCATCAGCTGCTGCAGAGCTCCGCCCTCCCCACCCAGAAAACGCCGAGGACAGCCGGCTCTAGCAAAGAGAGATCTATTGAAATACTCCAAGGCTTCTTTCCCACGGCAGGCCCCAGCCCCACAGTCTCTGCCGCTGCTGCTCCCCCCCGAGCAGTTCCAGATGGCCAGGGAGGGGAGGGGGCACCCTGCCCCCTTCTTCGGAGCCCCTCAGCTCTCAAACCACTTGGTGCTCCTCTTGGCGGGCCGCGGGCTCTTGGCGGTGCCCAGGATCTTGCGCTTGTACTGCTCCACCAGCTGCTCAAAGTGGGCCTCGGCTCGGCTGCGTCCCGCCCGCTGCTGCTTCTTGGGTGCCTGCAGTGGAAAGCAGAGCCTCAGGGGTTGCCAAGGGCTCTGCCTGCTGAGCGCGGGGGGGGGGGGGGGCAGAGAGTTGCAAACTCACCTTCTGGGGCGCCTCCCGGAGCTTCTCCTGCCTGGGGGGGTTGCTTGGAGCCGCCAGCTTCTTGGCAGTGGGCAGCTTCCTTTGCCCTTGTCCGCTTTCTGCCGGGGGGGGGAGAGAGAGAGCCCTGCTCAGCCTGCTCCAGAAGGGGGGGGAGCCAGCCGGCCAGCAGGGGCTGAAGCAGGGAGGAGGGGAGCAGGGCTGATGCCGGCCAGGAGGGGCTTCAGCAGAGGCCAGGGAGGGGGAAAGAGAGGCAGAAGGCAGGAGAGGAGAGGACTAAAGGTGGGGGGAGCAGAGAAGCAGGAAGAGCACCCTGCCCTACCTGATCTTGGGGCCGCGGTGGGAGGGAAGGGCCAGGACTTTCCGGCGCTTCTTGCCTCCGGGCAGCTCCACGTGTTCCACCTCGGCCTGAGTCTGGAATCCGGACCAGGGGGTGGAGCCTCCCGCAGGGCCTCTCTGTGGGGCTGGGGCACCCCTGCGCCTCTTGGCCGGCTTTCTGGGCGAGGCCTCGGGTGCCCCACTCCCGGGATCTGAGGCTGGTTTCTGTTCTTTGGCTGCCGGGGCCACCTTGGCAGTACCAGCCCCCGCGGAGGCCTGCGTCTGCCTCAGTTTTTTGCTGCAAAAGAGAGAAGAACGTTGGCCCCCAGGCTGGGAGGGGGGAATTGCCAAGGGGGGAGTAGAGTGGGTAAAATGGGGGCGGGGGAGGAGCCACCTCTCACCCGGAGAGGTTTTGGTCTGGAAAGGGAAGGTCCCCTGTGCAAGCACCAGTCATTTCCGACTCTGGGGTGACGCTGCTTTCACAAGGTTTTCACTGCAGACCTTTTTACAGGGTGCTTTGCCACTGCCTTCCCCGGTCATCACCCCTCCCACCCTGAGAGGTTTTGGTCTGCCAGGACAGCAACTCCCAGGCTCGGTCAGAGGTGGAAGGCCTCCCTGGGGAGAGGGAAAGGAGGTGGCCTCCAAACAGCACGTGACTTGGGCAGGGGAGGGTCTTGGAGCCCACCCCTCTACAGGCACATGGAGCAGAAGGCGGGTGGGAGGAGCCCCAGGCCCAAGGCAGGCTGAGATGGCCAGGAACCAGGATTGCAGGCTTGCATGGCCACACGTGAGACACGGAGAGCCCAGCTCAGCTCTGCTGCGACTCAGACGCTCGTCACGACTCACAAGTGAGAGGGACCTATGCTCATGCTGCCTCCCCTGAGAGGAATGCCCCCCTCTTACCAGGCTGCGCTGAACTCGCTGCTCCTTCAGCCTCAGCTTCCGTCGATCCTCCAAGGAGAACTCCACGATGGGCCTCTGGGGTGGGAACAAGGCCGGGCCTCAGAGCTCTCCTCCCGGCATGGAGGGCCCCCCTCCTCACCAACTTACGGCTCTGGCCACCCCACCAGCCAGAGGGGGCCGCTGCCGGTGAAGGCCCTGCACCCTTGGTAAGTGGGGGGCACGTGCCACAACCCCCAACCTCTCTGGGGCTCAAGGAACTGGCAGAAGGTTTGGGGGAAACCTCTTCTTGCCTCTCCCAAGCAACTAAAGCCGGGGGGCCCCACTCACCCCCAAGGAAACCCATCTCTAGGACAACCCAACCTTCAGCTCTTCATACAAAATACTGATTCACCTACAGGATTCTCTGTCCTGACACCCACTGGGATGAATGAAACACGAAAGGAGAAGAGGGCCTCTAAAGGCTGCTGGCCACAAGCCCCAAACCAAACCTCCGTACTCAGAAGCAGCACACTCCCCTCTGAGCCACAGCTGTTTGGGGCAGTAGCACCAAGAGTTTGTCTGGGAGACTTCTGGGATGCCAGAATGGCCACGACAGGAAACAGGACCCCTCTTGATGATGATAATATTGGATTTATATCCCACCCTCCACTCAGTCTCAGAGCGGCTCACAACCTCCTTTCCTTTCCTCCTCCACAACAGACACCCTGTGAGGTGGGTGGGGCTGAGAGGGCTCTCACAGCAGCTGCCATTTCAAGGACAGAGTCTCAGAACAGCCTACAATCTCCTTCCTCCCCGACAACAGACACCCTGTGAGGTGGGTGGGGCTGAGAGGGCTCTCACAGCTGCTGCCCTTTCAAGGACAGAGTCCCAGAGCGGCCTACAATCTCCTTCCCCTTCCTCCCCGACAACAGACACCCTGTGAGGTGGGTGGGGCTGAGAGGGCTCTCACAGTAGCTGCCCTTTCAAGGACAACCTCATGGAGTCTGGTTCAGAGAGGCTCACATCTCTCCTTCCTATACAAGGCAGACCCACCCTGAAGGAATTCGGGGGGGGGGGGGGTGCACCTCACCTTCTGGTCCCCAAAGAGCTGGGGGTTGTTGTTGACCCGGCGGAGGGCGGCCAGGGCGTGTTCGTGCTCCTGGTATTCCACGAAGGCGTAGCCCAGGGACTGGCCCTTTCCCTTCCCAGCAAGGGCCTTCCGGTCCCGCATCACCCGGCACTGTGGAGAAAGGGGAGAGGAGCTGAGGGAAAGGCCCAGGGAGGCAAAGGCAGGGCAGCCCCTCCTCTCTCACTAACTAGGACTTGCCCTGATCCGCGGCCAGCCTCCCTTTTTCTCTAGAGCAAGCTTAGCGATTTTGCTGCTCCGTTTTTCATCGCGGCAACCCCCCATTTGATGTGCGGCAACATAAGCCTGTTTTTTCAGGTTTACGTTGATGTGTGTCAAATCAGGGGTTGCCGTGCCGAAAAATGGCGGCGTGGAGCAGCTTGTGCGACATTGCTAGAAAAAGGGAAGCCGAATGCGGAGAAAGGTTAGTGGGAAATCAGTCTAGAACTGTCCTGCGGTAAAGGGGGTGCGAAAGCACAGGTGAAGGATAGCTCAGAACGCTCCCATCTCTAGTTCTGCCCCCCTGCGATCACACAGAAGTGCCTGCTGCCCTGGCTAGACACGTGAAGCCCCAGGAAAAATGGGGAGGGGGGGTTCCAATACAAAAACTGGAAATTTGGAGGACTACTAAAAAAAGCTCTATGAAATATTTTCTCTTTCAGAAGGAGTGAAATGCTTTAAAGACAGGGAGGCATCCTGCAGTCCCAGACAGCTCTGATACCCAAGATGCATTTCTGCACCCAGAAGGATTCTTAGGGAAGGGATGGTGGCTCAGTGGTAGAGCATCTTCTTGGTAAGCAGAAGGTCCCAGGTTCAATCCCCGGCATCTCCAACTCAAAAGGGTCCAGGCAAAGAGGCGTGAAAAACCTCAGCTTGAGACCCTGGAGAGCCGCTGCCAGTCTGAGGAGACAAGACTGACTTGGATGGACCCAGGGGGGTCTGATTCAGTGGAAGGCAGCTTCATAGGTTCATCTTCCGGAGGGGAGCACGCTGGCTTCTCAGGTGCTGCCCGCCTTTGGCTGCCCTTCTGACCTGACCGGGGGGGGGGGGGGGGAGGACCTTTTCACCCCTCCCTCAAAATGCTGAGAGAGACTGGATAAAAGGAGCAGCTGCCCTAACTTGCTGAAAGGGGCGGGATCAGAAGGCAGCAGGGCAGAAACTACACCTGAGGAAACTCTTCAAAAGTCACACTGAAAACTGAGCCCTCTAAACAGACAGTAAAAATTAAGATGTACGCGCTAAGGCGGCATAAAGTGCGGCAGTCTGCAGTTTCCTCTCAAGTATTGGGCTCATTTGCAATTTCGCTTGCAAAAAATTAAGTCATTTATAACTCTTCAACCCCACAACCCAGCATTACAAGATAAATATGCTCTAAATGATGCACTTTATATGTTGTTAAAGCAGGAAAACTTGAAAGGACGGCGTCCACTGCATCGATTTCATTTCCCCCAAAGTTTGTCCTTCAAGACAAGAGAGTGGAAAATGCTGCACAAGGAAGAGGAATTGCAGCCAAGATTCTGGCCCCCTTGGCTGCCTCACCTGCAACTCTGCCTGCAGCCAGCAGGTGTCACTGGTGGACCTCACACCAAGAGGCAGCGATTTTGGCTCTCCTTCCCCAGTGGTTGGTTCGGGAGAGGGGGCAGGAGGCTGTGGGGGGCTGGGGTCCCGTAAGGGGCAGGGGCTCACCTCCTTAATCCGCACACCGGGCGTTCCATCGAGGGCCTGCAGCATCAGCTTCCGCAGCCGGGCATCGTCGACGCTCTTGGGAAGATTGTGGACGCAGAGCCGGGTGCGAGAGACAAAGATGTTCTGATCCTTCAGCTTCTGGTGTTTCAGCTCCTCAAACTGGAAAGGGGAGACGGGAGTCACACCTGGGCAAGGCAGAGGTAAGCAGAGGAAGCGCCCCGAGGGGGGGGGGGGAGAAGGTGCTTCTCCAAAAACACCAGTCAGTGCTGAACCCGCTGCACTTAGGGGGCAGAGGAGATGCTGAAAGGGGAGGCCCCAAGGCAAAGGCCCTGCTAAGGCCCAACCTGGGTGCGGACAGCAGCTGCAGTGGGTTTGGAAGGAAATCCAAAGGGAAATTGTGCCTTTCCTCGTGAAAAGTACGTAAATAACTAAATGCACAACTGCAATGGGCCAACCCCCTCATACGAAGGACGCAGAGGGAATCCAGGTGCTCAGCATAACGTCCGTTCCTGGCAAGTGAGTAGAAATGGCTGCTGAAAACAGAACCAGGCATTGCACAGGCAGGGGGGGGGGGGTGGTGGAGCTCGAGGGCTGTTGTTCCAGTTTTTGTTTTTAACTCTTATTGTAAGCTGCCTCGAATGATGAGAAAAAGCAGGATAGAAACACTTCAATAAATATAACTTGAAGCGACTTCTGCAAGGGGAAGTCCTGCCTTGCCCATCTGGAAGCAACCCAAGGCAAGGCAAGGATGAGGCTCTCTCTCCAGGCAGGGCAAGTGAGAAACCCAGTGGCAAATGAGGGACAAGGGGCAGCCAGCAGGGGAAACTGAAACCATTTGGGGGGGGGGGGGTTACAAGTTCCCTCCTTGAAGTCATGAAAGAATTAACTGCTTGTTTATGCATCCTATGTCTTAGCTAGTTTAACTCAGAGACCTATCTGAGTTAAACTATCTGAGTTAATCCCTGCATGTATTTGCCGCCAGAGCCAGGTGACAAAATGCACAATTAGCTAGTATTGGGATGCTCCAACTGGGTAATCAATACATTGGGGGTGGGCCGGGCAGTAAGGTTTGCATTCCAGCTTATGGCCCTTGGTCTAGTCTCTTTAGGCTTTTCCTCACAGAAGGTTTAGAAGTCTCAGAGTACACCTGTAGGTTCACTCAAGACAGGATGCTTTCCCTTGTATTTGATGTCTGTTATTCTCAACTCCCACTAAACCCTCCCTTATTAATCAGTAAAGTTTCTGCTTTAAAGCAAATGCATTTGCCTCACTGTGTTTTTATCCCTGCTACGTCCGCATACTCGTGACCCGCACTCAGAGCAGGAGCTGATGGGGTCTGACCGGAGGGGACTCATCTGAAGGGGCCCATGACTCTGTGGGGTGGCAGCAATGAAGAGCAAATCCCACGCCAGGGAAGGCCCTGAAAACAAGCCAGCTGGCACCCTGGAGTCCATGGCACAACTGCAGTTTGGCATACTGCATGTCATTTGGGTCATCTGGTTCAGGGAGGGCATCCTGATGCCTTCCAGCACCCTTGCAGGGAAATCCAGGCCGGCAGATGGACACAAGGCCTCCCAGATGCTCCTTTAGCTCTTTTGGCCGGACCGTTTTTAGCCTCCACCCTGACGGTGCCTACAGGAGAACTCCAAGCCCCCCTGGGCCTGCTGCGGTGTTAGTTTTGCTGGCCCAGTCAAACAAGCACTGCAAGGAAATCCTCTTCTGAATTTCCCCTGGAGGAAACTCAGGTGTTTGGGACACTTTAGCTTGGAGGGGGGAAAACACGCCTGAGAAGGGACATGACAGACATTTACAAAGTTGTACACAGGTTGGAGAAAGTGGAAAGACATCTTCTCCCTCTCCTGAAATACTGAGTCACATCCCCCCCCCCCCCCCGAATCGATGGGCAGCAGATTCAGGAACAACAAAAAGCAGCAGCTGTGCCCTCAAAGAACACACAGCGTATGGAATTCACTCCCTCAGGATGTAGGGGCAGCCCCTCTCTAGAGCGGCCTTGGAAAGGGGAGTGGATAAATCCCTGGAGGGCAGCGGCCCATCGACGGCTACTCGCTCTCGGGACACCTTGGCCAAGGAGGAGAGGGAGAGGCCTGGCTTCTGGGTTCCTCTCCCAGCATCTGGCCAGCTACCGGGGGAGACAGAAGGGGGGACAGGAAGGCCCAGTGGTCTGATCCAGCAGGATCTCTGGGCCTTCTGAAGGGACAGCTCCCTGATCAGGGTCAAATCCTGGCTCCTCTACAGCGCAGGGGCTGCCCTCTCTTCTCCTCTCCCACACAAACAAAGAGGGCTGGATCTGGCTTGCCTTGGGGCCGGCAGCACCCCCCACCCGCGGAATCCTCTTTGCTGGCCCAGGGAAGCCGGCTGGCCTGCCGTGCCTATGACTCACCCAGGCCCTCTTGGCCAAATCGGCTGCACTCACGCCCTCCGCGGCCTTGGTGCCCGCACGGATCACTGCAGAGGAAAACAAAGACAGCGGACTGTGAGCAGGACATGGCGGCGAGAGCAGATGCTCAGCCCATCACCTTCGGAGCCCCCCCTTGCCTCCCAGTCCTCCCCAGGAGAGCCCTCCACTCCAGAGCCAAGGGAGGGAGCCTGGGCCCATCTCATCACTGGCAGCTCCTGCAGTTCGAAGGAGGCGGCTCTGGAAGCAGGGCGTGGAGGCCCCAGAGACCCCCCTGCAATGCCCAGGAAATGGTGCTGAGCTTGGCAGACCACGGGCCCAACTAGCTGCGACTGGGGCAGGGCTTTCGGTACTGTGAGGGAAGGAGTTCAACTGCGCACACAAGCGGGGGCTGCTCCAGGCTGCCTTCCTCCCCCGCTGTCAGGAGCTCCCTTTTAGCCCGGCTCTGATGCTGGAAGCAGCCTGCCTCCGTGGCCAGGAGGAGGGGAGAGGGTTCGCTTCCCTTGGGTGTGGATTAAAAACGAACCAGGCCGTCTTCCCCTGTGCTTTAGGCACGAGCAGAAGAGCAGAAAGAGAAGCACAAGGGCCTCCCCCTCCTCCCTCCCCTGCTGCCCGCAGCACCCGCCCCGCTTGCCCCGTCCTCAATGCCACGGAGGGGAGCTGGCCCCGGCCCTACCCACTCACAGCCTTCCCGCGCCAGGTAGAGGTTCCGGGTGCCGGTGGGCTTCTTCGCCTTCTTGCTGCGCAGCTGCTGGGCTTCCTCGCGGCTCACAGCCAGATCCACCCAGAGACGGCGGCCCCCCAGATGCAGCCCTGCCCCCTGCTGTGGAAAGAAAGAGCGGGAAGGCCCTGACTGGACACTGGGAAGAACCTCTCAACGGTGGAGTCAGCTCCCCCCATTCCTGGCAGCCTTGAAGCAGCAGCTGCACGAACCCTTGCTGGGGATGCGCCAGGCTGAGCTTGCATTGAGCAGGGGGGTGGGCTAGACAGCCCCTTCCAGCTCTGGCGTTCTGGACACCGTGAGTGAGGAACGCAGCAGAACAAGGCCACAGACCAGAGAGGAAAGGGGAACCCAGTCCCTGAAGGTTCTTTTTGTGTGTGTGTGTGGGGGGGACACATGACTCCCTTTCCCCCTTGCCTTACCTTGCTCTCATCCTTAGCAGCCTGGAGACATTTCTGGGCTGCCTCCTGCAACAGGAACTGGGCAAAGGCACAACCTGGGGGGGCAGGAGGGAGGCAGAGTCAGGAACCCCCCCAGAGCAAGGGGGCAGGCAGCCCAAAAGGGATCTGCCTAGGCCCCTCTGCAGGTTGTTGCAGTCCGCCCCCCCTGGCAGCTGCTGGCTACTCCGACTCAGCCGAGCAGGAGTGAGGAGGGCTCACCTGAACCCTGCCACCAGCCCCAGGCAGCTCTCCCAGAAGACCTGCCAGTGAAGCCCCAAAGGCTCAGCCACAGGCTCCTCGGCCCTCCTCACCTTTGGAGTGCTCCGTGTCCGGGTGCAGGACGATCCGCACGTACTTCAGCTCCCCAAACTGCTCCAGCAGCTCCCCCAGCTCCTCCTCTTCTGTGTCGAAGGAGAGGTTCCTGGAGGTGAGCAGAGCCCCGTCAGCCCCAGCGGCCCCACCGGCAGCCTCATCCGAAGCCCCCTAGCATTCCTGCCCCCCCAGCACCACCTGGGCCTGCTGGCTTGTCCCTCTGGAGCCCCCCAGGCTGACAGCACAACAGCCTCCCTCCCCCCCTCCCCCTGCCACCGGTCCAGCTCCACCCCAGGCAGCCGCCCCCTCTGAGTCCTGCCACGGAGCCCCAGCAGCGTCTCTCTGAGGAAGACCAAGGCAAGCCCCCGCAGCCCAACGCCCACCTGATGAAGACGGTCCTGCCCTCCGAGACGTCTGACTGGTGCTGCTGCCTCCTCTTCTGCTGGGGAGGCTCCTCAGGGTCTGGGGAGGGGGGAAGACAGAGCCCCTTGGAGGGAACTGAAGAGGCCTTCTGGGGCCTCCTCTCCAGGCAGCTGGCTGGCCAGGCACTGAACGAGGGAGCCGCTCCTCCCGCACCCACCAGGCCAGTCCGCACACCAAGGAAGTGCCAGGCAGAGATGCCCCCTTGGCCCAAGGCCAGACCGGAGCCTCCCGCTGCTGCTGCTCCTCCTCTACCAGCCTCCTCCCCCAGCAGCCCTCAGGGCGACCGACAACCTGGAAGAAGCCTCTTCAACCCAGGGCAACGAACGGGGAGGGCAACAGGGACTCTCCGCCTGCTGGGGGGACGGGGGTGGCCTCCCCTCTGCACCCTGCGGACCTGGGGGGGGGGGTTATGCCACTGGACAGGCAGGCCCTCTCTGACCCACCATAGCAACACTCCTCTGTTTCCAGGATTAATTCCAGGGTGCCCAAAGCTCCTCCAAGAACACCAAAACCAACCTCCTCCTCCATCCTCAGAGTCGTCGCCATCTTCCTCCTCTTCTCCATCGGAACTCCCTGCGGGGCCAGACTCCTCCTCCCCCTCCTCTGAGCTCTCCGCCTTGCTTCTCAGCTCCTCCCCCTCCTCCTCCGAGTTCTCTGCTGGGGAGATTCGGCATTCAAAGTACCTGCATGGGGGGGGCCGGGGGGAAGAGAGAGAGAGATAATGTGAGCTGACACCACCGCGGCCACTAGAAGCCTCTAGAAGCCACCATGGCCGCTATAAGTCCACAGGGAGCATCTCCAAAGGGCTCCAGCTCTTCATAGAACCGAAGAGTTGGAAGGAACCTCCAGTCATCTAGCCCAAGCCCCCGCACAACGCAGGAAATCCACAAGTACCTCCCGCCCACCCACACCCCCAGTGACCCCTGCGGGCTCCACGCCCAGAAGAGGGCCCAACCCCCCCCAAACCCCTCCAGGATCCCTGGCCAAACAAGCCTGGAGAAAAATTGCTGCCTGACCCCAAAGTGGTGAACAGCATTCCCTGGGGGTGTATGAAGAAAAAGAAGAGGATATTGGATTTCTCAGAATCCCTGTCTCAGAGCGGCCAGCCTACTATCTCCTTTCCCTTCCTCCCCCACAACAGACACCCTGGGAAGTGGGTGGGGCTGAGAGAGCTCTCCTAGCAGCTGCCCTTTCAAGAACAACCTCTGCCAGAGCTATGGCTGAACCAAGGCCATTTCAGCAGGTGCAAGTGGAGGAGTGGGGAATCAAACCCGGTTCTCCCAGATAAGAGAGCTCTGGCTGACCCAAGGCCATTCCAGCAGCTGCAAGGGGAGGAGGGGGGAATCAAACCCAGTTCTCCCAGATAAGAGAGCTATGGCTGACCCAAGGCCATTCCAGCAGCTGCAAGTGGAGGAGTGGGGAATCAAACCCGGTTCTCCCAGATAAGAGAGCTATGGCTGACCCAAGGCCATTCCATCAGCTGCAAGTGGAGGAGTGGGGAATCCAACCCAGTTCTCCCAGATAAGAGAGCCATGCCTGACCCAAGGCCATTCCATCAGCTGCAAGTGGAGGAGTGGGGAATCAAGCCCGGTTCTCCCAGATAAGAGAGCTCTGGCTGACCCAAGGCCATTCCAGCAGCTGCAAGTGGAGGGGTAGGGAATCAAACCCGGTTCTCCCAGATAAGAGAGCTCTGGCTGACCCAAGGCCATTCCAGCAGCTGCAAGTGGAGGAGTGGGGAATCAAATCCGGTTCTCCCAGATAAGAGCTCTGGTTCACCCAAGGCCATTTCAGCAGCTGCAAGGGGAGGAGTGGGGAATCAAACCCGGTTCTCCCAGATAAGAGAGCTCTGGCTGACCCAAGGCCATTCCAGCAGGTGCAAGTGGAGGAGGGGGAAATCAAATCCGGTTCTCCCAGATAAGAGCTCTGGCTGACCCAAGGCCATTCCAGCAGGTACAAGTGAAGGAGGGGGGAATTAAACCCGGTTCTCCCAGATAAGAGAGCTCTGGCTGACCCAAGGCCCTTCCAGCAGCTGCAAGTGGAGGAGGGGGAAATCAAACCTGGTTCTCCCAGATAAGAGAGTGCTGGCTGACCCAAGGCCATTCCAGCAGGTGCAAGTGGAGGAGTGGGGAATCAAACCCGGTTCTCCCAGATAAGAGAGCTCTGGCTGACCCAAGGCCCTTCCAACAGCTGCAAGTGGAGGAGTGGGGAATCAAACCCGGTTCTCCCAGATAAGAGAGCTCTGGCTGACCCAAGGCCCTTCCAGCAGCTGCATGTGGAGGAGGGGGAAATCAAACCTGGTTCTCCCAGATAAGAGAGCTCTGGCTGACCCAAGGCCATTCCAGCAGCTGCAAGTGGAGGAATGGGGAATCAAGCCCGGTTCTCCCAGATAAGAGAGCTCTGGCTGACCCAAGGCCATTCCAGCAGCTGCAAGTGGAGGAGAGGGGAATCAAACCCGGTTCTCCCAGATAAGAGAGCTCTGGCTGACCCAAGGCCATTCCAGCAGCTGCAAGTGGAGGAGGAGGGGGGGGAATCAAACCTGATTCTGCCAGATAAGAATGTGTACCACCACTACACCAAAGGGGCACATGAATGAAGCACTGATTCAACCCTTCTGCCCTCCTCCTCATAATCTGCCTAAGTTCACAGAGTCAGCCTTGCTGTCAGATGGCCATCTAGTCTCGGCTTAAAAACCTCCACCAAAGAAAGGAGAGCCCAGCACCTCCTGAGGAAGCCTGTTCCACTGAAGAACTGCTCTGTCAGGCAGTTCTTCCTAATGTTGAGCCAAAAACTCTTCTGATTTAGTTTCAACCCATTGTTTTCTGTTATTTCACAAAGTCAGACCAGAATCAACTCCATCCCATCCTCTCTAGGACAGCCCTTCAAGTTCCTGAAGACGGTGATCCTATCACCTCTCAGCCGCCTCTTATCCAGGCTAAACATCCCAGCTCCATCAACCTTTCCTCATAGGACTTGGTCTCCAGACCCTTCACCATCTTCATCACCCTCCTCTGGACAAGTTCCTGGTTTATAGTAAGCTTTTGTGGCAGTAATTTTGGCTTTATGGCTTAGAAGAACTGCAGATTTATACCCCGCCCTTCTCTCTGAATTAGAGACTCAGAGCGGCTTACAATCTCCTCTATCTTCTAGCCCCCCAAAACAGACACCCTGTGAGGTGGGTGGGGCTGAGAGGGCTCTCACAGCAGCTGCCCTTTCAAGGACAGCTCTGCCAGAGCTATGGCTGACCCAAGGCCATTCCAGCAGCTGCAAGTGGAGGAGTGGGGAATCAAACCCGGTTCTCCCAGATAAGAGAGCTATGGCTGACCCAAGGCCATTCCATCAGCTGCAAGTGGAGGAGTGGGGAATCCAACCCAGTTCTCCCAGATAAGAGAGCCATGCCTGACCCAAGGCCATTCCATCAGCTGCAAGTGGAGGAGCGGGGAATCAAGCCCGGTTCTCCCAGATAAGAGAGCTCTGGCTGACCCAAGGCCATTCCAGCAGCTGCAAGTGGAGGAGTGGGGAATCAAACCCGGTTCTCCCAGATAAGAGTCTGCACACTTAAACACTACACCAAACTGGCTCTCTCTAGGCCTGCATTCTATCTCTTGTAAGGAATGTAAGGTGATTATTGCAGTGAGACAACTAAGGCCTTCAAGGCCATTCTCTTATCCTCCCCTCTTTCACTCCCCTTTTCCCCCCAGCCATTTATCAACATATAGTTCTTAGGTATATTATTGTAACCGTCTATATATTGTGTGCCATGCTTTGCCTGTTCCGTTTTCTCAATGAACTGTCTAGGGAGTGCCAGGCTTCAATAAACAATTCATTTGCTTTCAATAAATAGTCTCGTTATTGAAAGACCTGGAACTTGACAATACCCTTCTTAAATGGTGGTGGTGCCCAAAACTGAACACAAGACTCCAGGTGAGGTCTTACCAGAGCAGAGTAAAGCGATACCATCACCACACGTGATCTGGACACTACACTTCTGTAGATACAGCCCCAAATTGCATTTGCCTTTTTAGCCACCGCATCACACTGTTGACTCATGTTCAGCATATGCTCTACTAAGACCCCGAGATCCTTTTCGCACAGACTACTGCTAAGACAAGCCTCCCCCATCCTATAACCATCCGTTGGATTTTTTCCTACCTAAATGCAGAAGTTTACATTCATCCCTGTTAAAATTCATTTTATTGGTCTTAACCCAGTCATGCACATTCGCAGTGCTTGCTTCAGTTTGCACAAAGGGAGAAAGCCAAACACAGCTTTGCAGACACCCCCGGCCCAAACCCAGGCACTGTTCTACCCAGGGCTCATGGCCCCACACAGCGCTGCCCTCCCCCAAAACGAACTCCAATGGGACAGCCAGAACAGCCCACCTGGGGGCCCTCCAGAGCAGGGCTCTGGCTCCTCACCTGCCCCGGCCTGCGGGCTCAGCCACCTCTGCTCTTCCTTTTTCGACTTCTTCCTCCTCTTCCTCCTCCGAGCTGCTGTTGTCATCCTTGTCGCTGACGGTGTCCTCCTGCACGGCCTTGATATTTTTTTTCTGGGGCGTCCCTTGGGGGAGAAGTCACAAGGACACATGATGGGCAAGTGGTCCCTCTGCCTCCTCCTCTAGATCCCCTGGGAAGCTCAGCCCCACCTCCTCCAGAGTCTGGGCATCCCCCACCACAGAGCAGGGGCCCGAGTCCTCTGCCCAGCTGACAGGGCCAGGAGGAAAGGCACAAAGGCGCTGTCTCTGCTCAGAACATCAACACGCAACATTACTGAATCAATGTCATGTGCACAAGATGCTGAAACAAAACAAGACTGGCTCAAACCCACCCTGGATCTGCACAGAGCACTTCCTCATGTGGCTCCCTCCAAGACCCAAGAGGCTGCCTTCTCCATTCCTGGCAGCAGGAGCCCCACCTCCCGTCCCTGCCCTCCCCAGGGCCACTCACCAGGGTGGGAGGCTGCAGCCTGCGCCGCTTGGTACTTCTCCCTGGGCACAGCCCAGTCCACGGCCACGGGGCGATCTGAAGGAGAAGAGGGACACAGTTGGCACCGGGGCAGGGGCCAGAGAGATGCTGAGCCCAGGAGCAGGGGAGAAGGGGCAGGAGGCAGGCCTTTCCTTAGCAACAGCCTCCGGAGAGGCTCAGGGTTCCTGTCCTCTTATGGAGTAAAAGTGGGTTACATGGCAGAAAGCCAAGAGTAGGAATCAATGGACAGTTCTTGCAATGGAGGGAAGCAATAAAAATGTCTACAGGAGCGCTGCTTGGTGCGCAGGTTACATTTCAAAGAACTGAACTCAGCCCCCTTATTGTTTTGAATTATCTGAATCCCCCTTTAATAGATAAATCCTGGAGAACTCTACTGCTCAACAGTTTTGCACAGACAAAGCCTTCAGAAATGTTTAGTCCAGATCCTCTGTTTGGATGTGGGAGGGAATCTCTCATTACACTATGAGGATCTGGTGCGATTTAATCTGTTCATAAGAGATCTGGAGGTGAGCTCTGTAGAGGCCAAGTTTGAAGATGGCACAAAATTATTCACGACAGCGAAAACGAGGGATGACTGGGAAAAGCTCCAAGAGGACTTCCACAAACTGGGTGAGTGGGTGACAATGCGGCAAATGAAGTTCAGTGTTGTGCATTGAGACTGAAAAGGAAACAGATCCTGGGGTTGCAGTGGAAACTGCAAGGAAAATGTCCACTCAGAGTGTGGCAGTCGTGGAAAAGGCAAACTCGATGCTGCTGGGGATTACTAGGAAAAGGACTGAAAACCCAGATGTTCAATATTATATTGTGCTTGCATACAAAATACTATGTGCAGTTCTGGTCACCATAATGCAGAACTAGGAAAAGTAGAGACAAAGGCAGCCAAGATGATTACAGGGCTGGAGCACCTTTTTCATGACAAAAAGAATCTGGGCCTTTTCCATTTAGAAAAGGAGGGTGGGAACATAACAGATTTATTAAATTACACGTGAGATTGAGAAAATAGACATAAAGGTAGAATTTGGGGGCACCCAATGAAATCCATAGGTAATTTATTCAGAACCGACACAAGGTAGTACTTTTTAACTCAAGTAACTCCTTGTTTAATCTGGTGCCATAGGATGCGGGGATGGCCATGAGCAGAGACGGCATTAAAACAGGGTGATATTCCTGGCGAACAAGTCTCTCAATGGCGACTAGCCCTGGTGAGTAAAGAGACTTTCCATCCACAGAAGCAGCAAACCTCTGAATGCCGGTGGGTGCCAGGAGGCAAGACCAGGTCCCCTCTGAGGAAGGAGCACTGGCCTGACACAACAGGGCTCCTCTGGTGTCTTTTCCTGAGGCAGCAATCCCACACTGCTGAGCTGTCGCTCTCCCAACACCACCTCACCCTTCTGCATTCTCCTGCCAGCACAAAGGAGGGGAGCGATTTGGAATCAGAGCATGGGCAGGACTTCCCAAAGCCCACCCCTCCCAGAAGCCATCTGGGCTCACCCTTAATCTCCTTCATGTTCATCCCCTTCAGAGCCTTCCCAGCTTCCAGGACGTTCTTGAACTGTACAAAGGCAAAGCCACGCATTTTCCCGTCTGCAAGAGAGAGAGAGAGAGTGAGAGAGACATCAGGGTCGTGCTCTGGATCTGCCTCAGTCGCCCCTTAGTCAGCACCCGGCCTCTCTGGACTCGTGGCCTCCAGGTGTGCGAGGGGGCTGGGTCAGAGTCTGGAAAGTGCAAAGAGAGAAGCCACCATCTCAGCAGACCAGGCGGTCTCCCTTCCCAAGCAGGAAAGGAGAGTCAGGTTCTTTCCTCCAGTCTGCCACAGAGCAGCTGCCCATGGAGGACTCCAGATCCTCACGAAAGCACTTGTGTGTCTTAAACATGCGGCACTCCTTGCCCAGACCTGAAGGGATTCCCATGTCAAGGGCAGCTTAGGTTTAGCCAAGACAACGGCCATCTTGGGACAGTGCCCCCACCCACCCAAATGAGCCTGCACCTGCTGCGTGACACTACCTGGCTTCCTGGGGAGAGAGGCTTCCAGGACAGTTCCGAACGGAGCAAAAGCTGCCTTCAGGTCCTCTTCTGTGCACTGAGGGGAGCAGAAGTCAGATCAGAAGCAGATCCCACAGCCTCAGACATCCTGTGGGAAATCTCCAAGGGTGCTCCTCTGGCTTCCTTTGGAGCTCACCAGGACCCCTCCAGAAACACCCATCACCTCTGCAGGCACCTGAGTCAAATGCAAGGAATCTCCCACCCCTGTGAGTCTACCACGCCCTGCACATCAGCGCACCAGAAACCCTCGTCTACTGAATCTACTTTGGGCCATCAAAAAGTCAGTATTGTCTACTGAGAACTGGCAGCAGCTCTGCAGGGTCTCCAGCTGAGGTCCTTCCTATCACCTACAACCAGATTCCTTCTTTTGTTTATATTATTTATAGCTTGCCATACTCCCAGGGACTCAAGGCAGAGATGCTGGGGATTGAACCTGGGACCGTCTGCATGTCAAAGAGATGCTGTACTGCTAAGCCATGGCCCCACGCATAAGAACATAAGAGAAGCCCTGTTGGATCAGGCCAGTGGCCCCTCCAGTCCAACATTCTGTGTCACAGAAGAACATAAGAGAAGCCCTGTTGGATCAGGCCAGTGGCCCCTCCAGACCAACACTCTGTGTCACATAAGAACATAAGAGAAGCCATGTTGGATCAGGCCAATGTCCCCTCCAGTCCAACACTCTGTGTCACATAAGAGAAGCTATGTTGCATCAGGCCAATGGCCCCTCCAGTCCAACACTCTGTGTCACAGAAGAACATAAGAGAAACCCTGTTGGATCAGGCCAGTGGCCCCTCCAGTCCAACACTCTGTGTCACAGAAGAACATAAGAGAAGCCATGTTGGACCAGGCCAGTGGCCCCTCCAGTCCAACACTCTGTGTCACAGAAGAACATAAGGGAAGCCATGTTGGACCAGGCCAGTGGCCCCTCCAGTCCAACACTCTGTGTCACATAAGAACATAAGAGGAGCCATGTTGGACCAGGCCAGTGGCCCCTCCAGTCCAACACTCTGTGTCACAGAAGAACATAAGAGAAGCCATGTTGGATCAGGCCAATGGCCCATCCAGTCCAACACTCTGTGTCACAGAAGAACATAAGAGAAGCCCTGTTGGATCAGGCCAATGGCCCCTCCAGTCCAACACTCTGTGTCACAGAAGAACATAAGGGAAGCCCTGTTGGATCAGGCCAATGGCCCCTCCAGTCCAACACTCTGTGTCACAGAAGAACATAAGGGAAGCCATGTTGGATCAGGCCAATGGCCCCTCCAGTCCAACACTCTGTGTCACAGAAGAACATAAGGGAAGCCATGTTGGATCAGGCCAATGGCCCCTCCAGTCCAACACTCTGTGTCACAGAAGAACATAAGGGAAGCCATGTTGGATCAGGCCAATGGCCCCTCCAGTCCAACACTCTGTGTCACATAAGAACATAAGAGAAGCCCTGTTGGATCAGGCCAGTGGCCCCTCCAGTCCAACACTCTGTGTCACGTAAGAACATAAGAGAAGCCATGTTGGATCAGGTCAGTGGCCCCTCCAGTCCAACACTCTGTGTCACAGAAGAACATAAGGGAAGCCATGTTGGATCAAGTCAATGGCTCATCCAGTCCAACACTCTGTGTCACATAAGAACATAAGAGAAGCCATGTTGGATCAGGCCAATGGCCCATCCAGCCCAACGCTCTGTGTCACATAAGAACATAAGAGAAGCCCTGTTGGATCAGGCCAATGGCCCCTCCAGTCCAACACTCTGTGTCACAGAAGAACATAAGGGAAGCCCTGTTGGATCAGGCCAATGGCCCCTCCAGTCCAACACTCTGTGTCACAGAAGAACATAAGGGAAGCCATGTTGGATCAGGCCAATGGCCCCTCCAGTCCAGCACTCTGTGTCACAGAAGAACATAAGGGAAGCCATGTTGGATCAGGCCAATGGCCCCTCCAGTCCAGCACTCTGTGTCACAGAAGAACATAAGGGAAGCCATGTTGGATCAGGCCAGTGGCCCCTCCAGTCCAGCACTCTGTGTCACAGAAGAACATAAGGGAAGCCATGTTGGATCAGGCCAATGGCCCCTCCAGTCCAGCACTCTGTGTCACAGAAGAACATAAGGGAAGCCATGTTGGATCAGGCCAATGGCCCCTCCAGTCCAACACTCTGTGTCACACAGTGGCCAGTATATGACCAATCAGTCACACAGTGGCCAATCACCCACTTCTAATAGGGCTTACAGAAAAAGAAACGGCGCAGTTCAAAGACAGAACCCCATGTCAGTCTGACACGCCCATGAGGAGGACCGCCCCCCCCCCCTCCGCTCAGGGCAATACCTTAAAGCTCAGGTTGCGAATGATCAGCCGGGCCTTTTTGGAGGCTCCTCTCGTCTTCTTTGGCTTCTGCTCTTTCGGGGGGGTCTCTGCAGCATCTGAAACCAAAGTGCTGCATCAGAAAATACAGCAGGGCCACAAGGCACACAAAAAGCACCTCTCCCAGCTGAGCAAGAGTCCAGCAGCACCGTAAAGACAAACACAATTTGAAGCAAGAAGTGAGCAGCAACACACAGAAGCTCCTCCCCTGAGGCCACAAATTTTGTTTGTCTTGAAGGCACTCCTGGACTCTTGCTCGTTTCTGCTGCTACAGACAGCCTAATAACCCGGCTGCCCATCTTGATCCCGTTATGCTTGAGACAGACTCCCAGGAAAAATCTCCAGCAGCCGGCCTGGAATGAGGGAGAACCAGGGGGAGGGCTGGAGCCGTCTCAGCTTGCAAGCACTGCTGGGAGGAGGAACCAGGTGCCCAGAGACAAAGCCAGGGCCAGATTCCATTGGTGTTTATGTAAAAAACCTAGGGGCCATTTGTTGTTTCACCAGCCCTTTCCTCCTTCCCAGGAGACCTGGGACTTTAACAGCACCTCAATGCCCAGGATAGAGCTGAAGCCACAAGGGACATCCCTCCCCTCCGACACATTCCAGACACATGTTCTGGGACAGAACCCTTCCGGTTGGAAGGACATTCCACAGCCTCCCTGGACAGTGGTTACTACCAGGTTCTCCCTGGTTACTACCAGGAAGCCATGACTGACATTTTGTCTAGTGAGCTCCCAGTCCTTCAGCGTCTCTGCTTCCTGTCCTTTCCTCATCACCATCCCAGCAGTAAAATCCACCCAAATATCTTGAAACTGCCTCAAGGAGAATCCAAGTCTGCCTCCTGGGCCGCAAGCAGCAGCCAAAATCTGGCGACACAGAGGCAGCACTGATGTTGGGTGCAGGTGGACTTCCGTATTCCCCACCTCACTGCAGACGGAGAAAGGCACAACCCTGCACCCTCCTTCCCTCCTCAGAGGCAGGCACCTCCACTCACCGCCTTTCTTCTTCTCTTTCTGCCTTGTCTTCGGCTTGGCGAGAATGGCGCTGATCTTGCGTCCTGCAAAGGTGGTGATCTCTCGGAGGGCCCTCTGAGCATCTTCAGCCAAGGAGAAGGTGACAAAGCCAAAGCCACGGCAGGACTCAGCACCTGTGGAGGGCAGCCCCAGTTAGCAGGAGATGCCGAATGAGAGATGGGAGGGGAAACATCAGCAGTGTTCCCCCTAAGCTGAGTTAGCGTGAGCAAGCCCATAGCTTTTTTAGCCTCTGGCTCACGCATTTTTGGCTTAGCTCAGGGAAAATGGCGCCAGAGCAAACTAATTCTTGCAGTAGCTCACAACTTTAATGCCAGTAGCTCACAAAGTAGAATTTTTGCTCACAAGACTCCACAGCTTAAAGGGAGCAGCAGTGAAGGGCACTAAAGGAGCAGTGGGCAACATGGCAGAGGAGGGTCAAAGCCCTCCTCCTCCGCCATGTTATGCCCTGTCCTCCCACTGAGCAAAACCAGCCCTGGAGACAGCTTCAGGAAATAGCCACAAAACAATTAAATCACCAACAGGATACAACTTTGCAGAAGAAAAATCAGCTGAAAAGAGCGGTCTGAAAACAATTTGTTACAGAGACACCAGAGAACGGAACTAAAAACAGCTGCTGGGAAGCAGAAAACACAAGACTGTTCCTGGGAAGGGAGTGCAGCGCTGCCACCGAAAAGGCCCCGCTCTGTGCAACTGGCCCTTTGAAGCCATTCAGACCAAGATGCCACACAACAGCCTGAGCTCATCTAGGCCAAGGACACCTTGCTGGGACTCCAGCCAGAGACTGCTCCTGAGCATGCTTAAGCCCCTGAAACTCCCACTCCCCAAGACAGCCCAGTGCCAAACGTGCGACAGCCGTCTGGTCGCAGTGGAGTTCAGGCAGGCTCTGCTCTGCCCAGATAGCTCAGCCAGCACAGCTATGGCTGATAGATACACTCAAGGAGGCTGACGTTCTCCTTAACACCTTCAGTTTTACTCCAGGTTGGCAGCTGAACTAGATTGGGGCTGTTTGGGCTCTTAGTACAGGGCCTACTGTAAGATCCAGGAGGATTGGCCACATCAGGGGTGTGTGGTCCAAGATGCAAAGGAATTCCTGCTACAAAAAAAGCATCTGCACAGCACTGTCACCCAACTGAATATCTCCCATATTCTGAGATCCACTCCAAATCTGGCTTGGTTCAGTGTGGGAAGATTGTAGCCAAAGTGTGTTCAGATGCCATGTGAATAGCAAAGTGTACATTTTTGAAAATCCCATCCACAATCATTGCCACAGTCCCCCACCTTTAACAAAATCAACAATTGACATATCACCAATGAGTTACCTATTACAAGCAGCCAACTTTAAAATAAGTCAATATCTGGCACTTTTTGTTGTAGACATTATGTCTACACTTTCCACCTCACACCTCTGCACCAAAAAGGGATAAAGACTTCTAAATAAAGAAATAAAAACTGAGCATTCACAAGACCTACAGCTGAAAACATCATCAGTCAACCATTCTTTCAGTTCCAAGAAAACGGATTCATGTCAGCGGGCAGGGGCTGAGGCAAGGGAAAGGCAGTGATGCTCGGCTGTGTTCTGCCTGGCCCCGGGAATGAAAGCCATGTGCAGAATCATGACCATACGGAGCCCGCCTCTGCACCAGCCAGCAATGGCGGGTGGGGGAGGAGAGGCAGGGACTGAGACGTCCCCTCCTGCTCCTAAGGTGACATTTCAATGGGTCCGCTGGAGACACTCCAATAAATGCCATTTCATTTCAGACATGGCTGCCTATCTCCAGGCAGGGCCTGGAGATCTCCCGGAATCAGGGCTAATCTCCAGACTACCAGGGCTTTTTTTTAGTTTAGTTTATTTCAATTTATATCCCACCCTTCCCCCCTGAAGTGGCTCAGGGCGGCTCACAGCACATAAAATCTAACATAAGATTATTGAATTTAAAAACATATTACACAGTTAAAACAGTAAAACGGTAAAAACAGTAAAAAACATATAACAGCGGTCTATTAAAACTACACTCAGTTTCCAACGCCAGTTAGTTATAAGCCAGCCGGAAGAGGGCTGCCTTACAGGCCCTGCGGAACTGACCAAGGCCCCGCAGGGCCCTCACCTCTTCCGGCAGCTGGTTCCACCAGAAAGGGGCCGTTACAGAGAAGGCCCTGTCCCTGGTGGATTTCAGGCTGGCCTCCTTTGGCGAGCAGATTTTGAGACCCCGATCTCAGTACTCTCTGGGGAACATGTGGGGAGAGACGGTCCCTAAGGCAGGCAGGTCCTGGGCCATATAGGGCTTTGTAGCAGGAACTCCTTTGCATATTAGGCCGCACACTGGCCCACTCTTTTGAAACTTGGAGCGTCTTTTTGGGAGAGTCGCCGGATGCGATGCTGAACATTTGGCGTCTCTCTCTCCAAATCAGCCCTCCGAGCCCCAGACGCCCCCCTTCCTGGTGCAAGCCCAGCCCTTCCTCACCGGGCTCCGTGACCGCCACCGCCCTCCGCACCGGCCCTGCCCGCCCGAACTCCCGCTCCAGGTCGGGCCCACGGGCCGAGGCAGGCAGGCCGCGCACCAGCACGGTCCGCGACGAGCCCTTCTCCTCCGCCGCTGCCATGGCGACCGACCGACCGACGGGCCCCCGCTCGGCTCTTCACGCGGCCACGGGCGCCGCCATCTTGGGTCCGCGCGCAAAAGGCCCCGGCCGGAAAAGCCGGCGGCGCTCTCGGGTTCCGCCCTCGGGAATGTCAATCAAGCGCTCGACGCCCCGCCTCTCAGCCGAGCTCCGCCCTCCCACCGGCCCGAGCAGCCCGGGCGGAGTGCGCATGCCCCGAGGCCGCCTAGGGAGAGGGCTGTAGGGGAATCCTGTCGGGCATGCGCGGTGGGTGCTCTGCACGCTCCCCGGGGCAGCTGCGATTGTCACGCCGGGCAAGACCCTCCTGGGCGGGAGGGCGGGAGAGCCGGGCTGGGCTGCAGGAAGTTTTATGGTTTCCCACGCTTAGGCAACCCAGATCAAAGTTTTTCTGAATTTGTTAATTTCACTATTCTGCTATTGGATTTTAACTTTGCACCACTTGGCATTCCAAACCCCGCCAGCTCTATGTGGCCCTGCTTACTGTGAGAAGTGCGCATGCACACGAAAGCTCGCGTTCTGAACAAAACTGAGTTGGTCTTAAAGGTGCAATCGACTCCTATTTTGTTCTACTTCTTCAGACCAACATGGCTGCCTACTTGGGTCTACCTCCCTCCCTGGTCACAGGTGACGGCGGAGGCACGCCCAGTACGTGCACAGGTCTTGTGCGTGTCGCCTTGGGCTTCAGGCGGGGCCCCAGCGCCACTTGTGAAGTGAACACTTCCTTAGCAGCAGGTGGCGGCATGCTGGGGGGGGGGGGGGGGGGCTGCAGCAGTATTCCCTCTCAGCTGAGTCAGCGTGGGCTAGCTCACAGATTCTCAGCCTCCAGTGCACACAGTTTTTGTCTTAGCTCAGGAAGGATGACTCCAGAGCCCACTAATTTCTGCACTTGCTCACGACTTCAGTGCCAGGAGCTCACAAAGCAGAAGTTTTGCTCACAAGACCCTGCAGCTGAGAAGGAACATTGCTGTAGGGGGGGCAGGGGGCATGTATCTCTATGGGCATCATGCCCCCATGTGCACAGCGCTAGGAGAAGGGGGGCAGTTTGAGGTGTCCGAGGGGCTGGGTGCCTAGCAACGAGAGAGACCCCATTTGCCCCTCTGAGTGAGGCTCCCCTGACCCCCCACCCCCTCCCTTGGACCCCTGAGGAGGAGACCCGAGCAGGGCGGGGGAGGCTGAGGTCGAGGGTGGAAGGAGGAGCTGCTGGGAGAGCTCAGGGGGCAGCTTCGGGCCAGCCACACCCTCCCAACCTCACCGGGTGCTTGATTGGTGTCAGGATCCAGGGCGGATGTGTGAGCCCCTTTGGGTCCCCACTGGCAAGAAAGGAGATGCCAGGGAGCCTCCCTCCCCTCCCACCAGAACATTCCCTCCTAACCAAGCAGTTCCAGCACTAGCAGATTTCGTGTCTTTCCACTGTGGCCCCTCCAATCCAACACTTGCAACACAGAGGCCAAAAAACCCAGGTGCCATCAGGAGGTCCACCAGTGGGGCCAGGACACTAGAAGCCTCCCACTGTGCCCCCGCCCAGGCACCAAGAATACAGAGCATCACTGCCCCAGACAGAATAACATAAGAGAAGCCATGTTGGATCAGGCCAATGGCCCATCCAGTCCAACACTCTGTCACACAGAGGCCAAAAACCTCAGGTGCCATCAGGAGGTCCACCAGTGGGGCCAGGACACTAGAAGCCCTCCCACTGTGCCCCCCCCCCCAAGCACCAAGAATACAGAGCATCACTTGCCCCAGACAGAGAGTTCCAATGATAAGCTATGGCTAATAGCCTCTGCTGAACCTCTGCTCCAGATGCTTATCCAACCCCCTCATGGAGCCCTCTATGTTTGTAGCCACCCCCACCTTCTGTGCCTGGCACACACCTGCTTCCTCTGACAAGGAGCTCTTTGCCAGGCGGGAGGCCCCCTTCTCTGCACCACCTCTGCCCAGGAGTGGCTCAAAGGACAGAGCAGACACTTAGGAGACTGCAAGGGGAGGAGATACTCCCCCCCCTCCAGCCTTTCTGTGAGCAAAACAGGCCTGCCAACTTCTAGGCCTGCCTGCTCTCCGTTATGTTGCTTTTCTACTTCTGCTGAGCTTTATTTACAGGAAGGAGCAATCCAGAAATGTGACGCAGCTGTCCTCCTGACGCCTCCTGGCTGCCTGTCTGGCAAGGCTGGTCTGAGGGTGCCCTTGAGGTCAGGGTACGTGGCAAAAAACCCCACAAACTTCGGATGGGAAAGAAATCTCCCAGAAGGCTTGTCAGATTCCTTCCCTCCTGGTGTCCAGAAGAGGGCAGCAGCAACACCGCATCACTCAGTTGCTAGGCAACTGCAGCTCTCTCCTCTCTGTGTGTGCTTGTGTGTACCTTGCCTGCACAAACACACACTAGGATGGAGATGGAGGCTCCACCGTGACTTCTGGGCCCAAAAGGAGATGCCCTTTGCTGCCCTTTGGAGTTGGACTTTTTCTGCAGCTGCTACAACAGAGTGGCTCTTGTTTTGACAGAAAAAGTGTCTCACACCTGTGCTTTCTCATTGCAGACCTGGAAGAGCCCTGCTGCACCAGACCACTGAGGGCCCATCTAGTCCAGCAGCCTCTCCCACACAGGGGCCAGCCAGGTGCTGCTGTTACTAACAAGGCTTTTGCCTAGCCTTTCTGTCCCCCCCTGGTCATCAAGGAGGCTAACAAATGATCTGTGTAGATCAGAGATCCAGGCGGGCAGTCGTGTTGGTCTGAAGCAGCAGAGCAGAGTCTGAGTCCAGACTCGAGGCACCTTGAACACCAACAGGTGTAGCACGCGATACCTTATCCCTTGAATAAAACTTTGATGGCTTCACTGGACTAAAAACCCATCTGTGAATGTGTGAAGTGGATAAAAATATGGAGCAGAGGTCCATCAGTGGCTATTAGCCACAGTGTGTGTGTGTCTGTGTATAGGCCACTGTGTGACACAGAGTGTTGGACTGGATGGGCCATCGGCCTGATCCAACATGGCTTCTCTTATGTTCTTCTGTGACACAGAGTGTTGAACTGGAGGGGCCAGTGGCCTGATCCAACATGGCTTCTCTTATGTTCTTATGTGACACAGAGTGCTGGACTGGATGGGCCACTGGCCTGATCCAACATGGCTTCTCTTATGTTCTTATGTGACACAGAGTTTTGGCCTGGATGGGCCATTGGCCTGAACCAACATGGCTTCTCTTATGTTCTTCTGTGACACAGAGTGTTGGACTGGATGGGCCACTGGCCTGATCCAACATGGCTTCTCTTATGTTCTTATGTGACACAGAGTGTTGGACTGGATGGGCCACTGGCCTGATCCAACATGGCTTCTCTTATGTTCTTATGTGACACAGAGTGTTGGACTGGATGGGCCATTGGCCTGAACCAACATGGCTTCTCTTATGTTCTTATGTGACACAGAGTGTTGGACTGGATGGGCCATTGGCCTGATCCAACAGGGCTTCTCTTATGTTCTTATGTGACACAGAGTGTTGGACTGGATGGGCCACTGGCCTCATCCAACAGGGCTTCTCTTATGTTCTTATGTGACATAGAGTGTTGGACTGGAGGGGCCATTGGCCTGATCCAACAGGGCTTCTCTTCTGTTCTTATGTGACACAGAGTGTTGGATTGGATGGGCCACTGGCCTGATCCAACATGGCTTCTCTAATGTTCTTATGTGACATAGAGTGTTGGACTGGAGGGGCCATTGGCCTGATCCAACAGGGCTTCTCTTCTGTTCTTATGTGACACAGAGTGTTGGACTGGAGTGGCCACTGGCCTGATCCAACAGGGCTTCTCTTCTGTTCTTATGTGACACAGAGTGTTGGACTGGAGTGGCCACTGGCCTGATCCAACAGGGCTTCTCTTATGTTCTTATGTGACACAGAATGTTGGACTGGAGGGGCCACTGGCCTGATCCAACATGGCTTCTCTTATGTTCTTATGAGACACAGAGTGTTGGACTGGAGGGGCCACTGGCCTGATCCAACATGGCTTCTCTTCTGTTCTTATGGGACACAGAGTGTTGGACTGGATGGGCCACTGGCCTGATCCAACAGGGTTTCTCTGATGTTCTTATGTGACACAGAGTGTTGGACTGGAGGGGCCATTGGCCTGATCCAACATGGCTTCTCTCATGTTCTTAAGTGCCGTCAGGTTGTTTCCACCTTAAGGTGACCTCCTCAAACATCCTCCCAGTAACAGACTGAGGGCCTTTGTGGCTTTCTTCCTCCAGTCAACAACTGACCAGTTAAAACATACCACTTAAAACCTTATCTCAAAAGCCAACTACAAGGCCTAAAGGCTGAGGCTAGGTGCAGCACTGACTGACCAGTGTATCTAGCATTGCGAACCCTTTTTTCCTGGACCATGTATTTTTCAAAGTCATAAAGCAACACTTGTGCTCTTGATTGTTAAAGGCCTGCCACTTTCAGTGTTCCAGAGAGTTTTTAGCCTGCCTGAAGCAATGGGGAGGGGCCAGGGAGGCTCAGTAGCTGGCTAATTTCTGTGCCCCCCCCCAGTCAGTATTTCTGGGGAGAAGAGGCAGCATTTGTTCCAGCTGAGAGACTGGGGGAAGGGTCATGCTGTTTGCACCTGAAGTCTCCATCAGGGTTGCCAAGTCCAATTCAAGAAATATTTAGGGACTTTGGGGGTGGAGCCAGGAGACATTAGGGGTGGAGCCAAGATCAAGGCTGTGACAAGCATAATTGAACTCCAAAGGGAGTTCTGGCCATCACATTTAAAGGGACGGCACACCTTTTCAATTCCTTCCTTCCATAGGAAATAATGAAGGATAGGGGCACCTTCTTTTGGAGCTCATAGAATTGAAACCCCTGATCCAATCGTTTTGAAAACTGGAGGGTATTTTGGGGAGAGGCTATACTGAAAATTTGGTGCATCTACCCCAAAAAACAGGCCCCTCCCCCCGAGCCCCAGATACCCGCAGATCAATTCTCCATGATTTTCTATGGGAATAAATCTCCATAGGGAATAATGGGGTGCCCAGCAGACATTTCCCTCCCCTCCCCCTGCTTTCTGACGACCCTGAAGCGGGGGGAGGGCCTCCAAACCGGGGGATCCCCTGCCCCCACCTGGGGATTGGCAACCCTAGTCTCCATTGGGGTGGAAGTGAGACTCCTGCTCCTACAAAGGACCTTCCCAGTCAGCCTCTGAGCCCAGATGAGAGGTGCCCCAGGAGAGACTGGGCTGTGCTCCAGAAGGCAATGCTGGGGGGGGGGGGGAGGGAGATGCTGCCAGGCTTTCTTCTTTACCCCTGCGGTAGAGTTCAGTTTGAGCAGCAGTGTTGGCAACAAACATCCCAGAATTCTCTGCCCTCCAGCTACGGTACCAATTGTCAGAACTGGAAGAACTTCAATCGAGGCCTAGGACTTTGTTACAAAAGTATAGACGTTTATTGAGAACTACAGTACTGAAGGCACAGAATAACACTGATAACGAAGTTAGCATTGGTTACATTTTTATGTGGTTGTGGCAGCAACAATAAAACGATCTTTCACACGGCTAGAGACAACTGTCTGTTTCCCAGGGTCTGTTATCAGCAAGGGAGGATGGAGTCCTGCTGAGATGTCCTGGCCGGCCGGCTTCAAAGGGCACCTGCAGATGTTGGCCAGAGGCTACCTGCCACCCTTCAGTGATCACAGTTTGTTTGAAATGCATAGCGGTCTGGTTAGTGGCCTGGCTGAGAGCACATTGAGTTAGTATCTGGTTACAATATGGAGTCAGTTAGGCTAACAGCATATAGGAGAGTTACAAGTTCTGACACCAATCAGCACCTGTCTGAATTGGCAGAGGGGCCTCCACGTGGACCCGCCTGTGTCTTCACAGTCTGCCATGACACTTCACTCTCCTGAGCTGTGTCTTCTTGGTGTGTGTGTGGGGGAAATGGACAAGATCTACAGTGGCCTGTAGTACCCATGCCTTCTCTGTGGTGGCTCCCGCCTTATGTAATGCCCTGCCAGAGCTGGTCAGGAAGGCTCCCACACTCCGGTCAGTCCAAAAACGATGTACAATGGAGTTGTTCAGCGGAGGGTTTGTATAGAAGCCACGGGGCTATGCCGTAACAGAATCCTTCAGGAAGGTGCTTTATAAAGGGGAAGGGACTACAGATTATGTCATCGTCCACATGGCAAGGGGGATGCACAGGGGCATGGGTGGGGGGATCTATGGGAGTTGGGCTAGATGACCCTGGAGGTCCCGTTGGAAGAGGGGGAGGCATTAGTGAGTTTCTTGCTTTGTACAGGGGGTTGGACTAGATGACCCTGAAAGTTCCTTCCAATTCTAGGATTTTTCAGGAGGTGAAGGGCTCTCCTTCCTTGGAGGTTTTTCAACAGAGGCTGGATGGCCATCTGGCAGCAATGAAGATCCTGTGAATTTAGGGGGAAGTGATTGTGAGTTTCTTGCATTGTACAGGGGGTTGGACTAGATGACCCTGGAGGTCCCTTCCAATTCTAGGATTCTAAGATTCTTCAGGAGGTGGTGGGCTCTCCTTCCTTGGAGGTTTTTCAACAAAGGCTGGATGGCCATCTGACAGCAATGGAGATCCTGTGAATTTAGAGGGAGGGGTTTGTGAGTTTAGAGGGGTTCCTCAGTGGAACAGGCTTCCTCCTCGGGAGGTGGTGGGCTCTCCTTCCTTGGAGGTTTTTCAACAAAGGCTGGATGGCCATTTGACAGCAATGGAGATCCTGTGAATTTAGAGGGAGGGGTTTGTGAGTTTAGAGGGGTTCCTCAGTGGAACAGGCTTCCTCCTCAGGAGGTGGTGGGCTCTCCTTCCTTGGAGGTTTTTCAATAGAGGCTGGATGGCCATCTGACAGCAATGAGGATCCTGTGAATTTAGGGGGAGGGGTTTGTGAGTTTAGAGCGGTTCCTCAGTGGAACAGGCTTCCTCCTCCGGAGGTGGTGGGCTCTCCTTCCTTGGAGGTTTTTCACCAGAGGCTAAATGGCCATCTGACAGGAATGGGGATCCTGTGAATTTAGGGGGAGGTGTTTGTGAGTTTAGAGGGGTTCTTCAGTGGAACAGGCTTCCTCCTCGGGAGCTGGTGGGCTCTCCTTCCTTGGAGGTTTTTCAACAGAGGCTAAATGGCCATCTGACAGGAATGGAGATCCTGTGAATTTAGGGGGAGGGGTTTGTGAGTTTAGAGTGGTTCCTCAGTGGAATAGGCTTCCTCCTTGGGAGGTGGTGGGCTCTCCTTCCTTGGAGGTTTTTCAATAGAGGCTGGATGGCTATCTGACAGCAATGAAGATCCTGTGAATTTAGAGGGAAGTGATTGTGAGTTTCTTGCATTGTGCAGGGGGTTAGACTAGATGACCCTGGAGGTCCCTTCCAACTCTATGATTCTATGACTCTGTTATTCTATCTCTGTGCAGAGGACATATCAGCAGTGTGGCACACATACCACCCTGTTGTTTCGGTATTCTCTACTGATGTAGCCAGTTTGGTGTAGTTGTTTAGTGCACCGACTCTAATCTGGGCGAACCAAGTTTTATTCCCTTCTCCTCCACATGCAGCTGCTGCTGTAGCCAGTCACAACTCTCAGAGCTGTCCTCTCAAGAGCAGTTTCTGTCAGAGCTCTTTCAGCCCACCTACCTCACAGGGTGTCTGTTGCAGGACGGAGGAAAGGAAAGGAGATTGGAAAGCACTCTGAGACGCAAAGTGGAGGGCAAGGTTTACACGCAGTCTCCTTTCTTCCTCTGCTGCAGTTCCATTCTCCTTCATTATATCCACAGTCTGTATTATGCCTCATATGCGCCACTCGTTCAGATTTTGGCTGCCTGAGCCTGAGACATGAGAGACCTCCTCTGATCAATGGCATTGACTAGGCCTGTGCTCTCCTTGCGACCTCTCTTTGGAGGCAACACTGTCGACTGACTTACACTGTGAAACCCACCAAGGGAGGCTATAAATACAGTAGATGCAGCAGTGAAGAAAGAAGTCTTCCAAAGGAGCATGAGGTGGAAGTTTGCTAAAACCCTAGAAGGCATTTTGTGATGCTCTTCCCTTCCCTCTCCTCCCTCCCTGGGGAGATCAGATTTATTTTCTCCCTCCCTCAGGCCGTCTGCTCCACCACAGGAATAGCAGGGCCAGTCCCCTTGTCCTGAGGTGGATCCTGGAAAGTACTGGGTTCGATGCATGAGGATGCTCATGGAAGAAGAAGAAGAATTGCAGATTTATACCATGCCCTTCTCTCTGAATCAGAGTCTCAGAGCAGCTCACAATCTCCTATAGCTTCTCCCCCCACAACAGACACCCTGTGAGGTGGGTGGGGCTGAGAGGGCTCTCACAGCAGCTGCCTTTTCAAGGACAACTCCTGCCAGAGCTCTGGCTGACCCAAGGCCATTTCAGCAGCTGCAAGTGGAGGAGTGGGGAATCAAACCCGGTTCTCCCAGATAAGAGTCTGCACACTTAGAGCTCTGGCTGACCCAAGGCCATTCCAGCAGCTGCAAGGAGAGGAGTGGGGAATGAAACCCGGTTCTCCAAGATAAGAGAGCTCTGGCTGACCCAAGGCCATTCCAGCAGCTGCAAGTGGAGGAGTGGGGAATCAAACCCGGTTCTCCCAGATAAGAGAGCTAGGCTGACCCAAGGCCATTCCAGCAGCTGCAAGTGGAGGAGTAGGGAATCAAACCCGGTGCTCCCAGATAAGAGAGCCATGGCTGACCCAAGGCCATTCCAGCAGCTGCAAGTGGAGGAGGGGGGAATCAAACCCAGTTCTCCCAGATAAGAGAGCTCTGGCTGTTCCAAGGCCATTCCAGCAGGTGCAAGTGGAGGAGGGGGGAATCAAACCCGGTTCTCCCAGATAAGAGAGCTCTGGCTGACTCAAGGCCATTCCAGCAGCTGCAAGTGGAGGAGTGGGGAATCAAAGCCGGTTCTCCCAGATAAGAGAGCTCTGGCTGACCCAAGGCCATTCCAGCAGTTGTATGTGGAGGAGGGGGGAATCCAACCCGGTTCTCCCAGATAAGAGTCAGCACGCTTAACCACTGCACCAAACTGGCTCTCAAAGAAGCACACAGCTCTTTATTTTGTGATTACAGCACTGCAAGGGTAAACTGAACTGGTAAGCAGGGCCAGGCCCTGCTTATGGACATGCAAATGACCTCACCCAAAACCCAGCACACATGACTATAGGCACAAGGGCTGGCCAGATGACTCCAGATTGGCCTCCTCCCAGAGTCCGGGTGGCTGTTCCTCTGGAGCCTCAAACTCAGCAAAGTCTCTGGCAGAACCTCCAGGCAGGTTGCAGTTGCAATACATGCAATCACCAGACCCGAAATGGTGCTTCTTTTAATCTGCTAACAAACATTTCCATGATTTTGCATACTAATTCACTGCCCGCGTTCTCTATATTTAGGACTGCTTGCCATTCCACCCTATTGTCCGACGAAGTGTGCTTCTAGCACGCAAAAGCTTCCATTCTGAATAAAAGTTTGTTGGTCTTAAAGGTGCCACTTGACTCCTGCTTTGTTCTACTGCTTCAGACCCACACGGCTGCCCGCTTGGATCCCTTGCCCAATTGTCCCCTCCCGCAGCCAGACTGCAGAGATGCTTCCTTCCCCCACTGGTGCCCCTCTCTCTCCCTGGCACAAGGGCTGCCAGCTTCTCCCTCCCTGCGCTGCCCAGGCCATGCTCCACGGGCCCCCCTGCCCTTTGCCCTCTCTTCAGTGGGGTGACCTCATTCTGGCCCCTGGCCAGCCAGCCGCCCCCCCCCCCCTTGCTTGCTTAGCAGCCCATTCATGTCCAGGCTGCCTTTGTCTCTTGGGGCCAGCCAGTCTGTTCAGCAGGAAGCCGGGCTTGGAGTTGCCCACAGGAGAGAACCTCTTTGTCTCTGCAGCCTGGCTGGGGGGGGGGGGGGCTGGCCAGCCCTGGACCCTCCCCAAAGGATCCCAGGAAAGGAAGCACAGCTTGGTGGCAAGTGCTGGCAGGGACCACCCTGCTGCTGGGCCACCTGCACAATTCACCATCCCAAGGTGTGGTGAGCAGAGTTCCCTCGAAGCTGAGTCAGTGTGAGCTGGCTCACCGTTTTTTAGCCTCTGGCTCACACATTTTTCTCTCCGCTCGGGAAAAAGGGCCCCCGAGCAAACTAATTAAGCAGCCGCTCACAACCTTCATGCCAGGAGCTCAGGAAGTAGAATTTTTGCACACAGGATTCCGCAGCTTACTGGGAATATTGGCGGTGAGGCCGCCAGGACTGGACCAGCTACACACACACCCTGCTCTGCGCTCAGATCAAGCCCCTTCTGGTTTGCGTGGGGATCTTGCTGCAACTCTGAAGAAGAAGAAGAAGAAGATCGTAGATTTATACCCCACTCTTCTCTCCAAATCAGTCTCAGAGCAGCTTACAATCTCTATCAATTTCCTCCTCCACAACAGACCCCCTATGAGGTGGGTGGAGCTGAGAGAGCTCTGACACAAGTGGCCCTTACAAGAACAACTCCTACAAGAGCTCTGGCTGACCCAAGGCCATTCCAGCAGCTGAAAGGGGGGGAATCAAACCCAGTTCTCCCAGATAAGAGAGCCATAGCTGACCCAAGGCCATCCCAGCAGCTGCAAGTGGAGGAGGGGGGAATCAAACCCGGTTCTCTCAGATATGAGAGCTATGGCTGACCCAAGGCCATTCCAGCAGCTGCAAGTGGAGGAGGGGGGAATCAAACCCGGTTCTCACAGATAAGAGAGCTCTGGCTGACCCAAGGCCATTCCAGCAGCTGCAAATGGAGGACTGAGGAATCAAACCCGGTTCTCACAGATAAGAGAGCTCTGGATGATCCAAGGCCATTCCAGCAGGTGCAAGTGGAGAGTGGGGAATCAAACCCGGTTCTCCCAGATAAGAGAGCTATGGCTGACCCATGGCCATTCCAGCAGCTGCAAGTGGAGGAGTGGGGAATCAAACCCGGTTCTCCCAGATAAGAGAGCTATGGCTGACCCAAGGCCTTTCCAGCAGCTGCAAGGGGGGGGAATCAAACCCGGTTCTTCCAGATAAGAGAGCCATGGCTGACCCAAGGCCATTCCAGCAGGTGCAAGTGGAGGAGGGTGGAATCAAACCTGGTTCTCCCAGATAAGAGCGCTTTGGCTGACCCAAGGCCATTCCAGCAGCTGCAAGTGAAGGAGTGGGGAATCAAACCCACTCCTCCACTTGCACCTGCTGGGATGGTCTTGGGTCAGCCAGAGCTCTCATAGGAGTTGTCCTTGAAAGGGTAGCTGCTGTGAGAGCTCTTTCAGCACTATCCACCACACAGGGTGGATCTGAGAGCCAGTTTGGTGTAGTGGTTACGCGTGCGGATTCTTATCTGGGAGAACCAGGTTGGGTTCCCCACTCCTCCACTTGCACCTGCTGGAATGACCTTGGGTCAGCCAGAGCTCTGGTACAGGTTTTCTTTGAAAGGGCAGCTTCTGGGAGAGCCCTCTCACCCCCACCCACTTCACAGGGTGTCTGTTGTAGGGGAAGAAGATATAGGAGATTGTAAGCTGCTCTGAGATTCCATCTGATTGAAATCTGCCTCCGTTCCTGAGGACTGGAAGGTAGCAAATGTCACCCCCATCTTTAAAAAGGGTTCCAGAGTAGATCCGGGAAATTACAGGCCAGTCAGTCTGACTTCAATGCTGGGAAAGTAGGTAGAAACCATTATCAAGGACAGAATGAGTAGGCACATTGATGAACACGGGTTATTGAGGAAGACTCAGCATGGGTTCTGTAAGGGAAGATCTTGCCTCACTAACCTGTTACATTTCTTTGAGGGGGTGAACAAGCATGTGGACAAAGGGGACCCAAGAGATGTTGTTTACCTTGACTTCCAGAAAGCTTTTGATAAAGTTCCTCATCAAAGGCTCCTTAGCAAGCTCAAGATTCATGGAGTAAAAGGATAAGTACTTTTGTGGATCAAAAACTAGCTAATTAATAGGAAGCAGAGAGTGAGTATAAATGGGCAGTCTTCGCAGTGGAGGACGGTAAGCAGTGGGGTGCCGCAGGGCTCAGTACTGTGTCCCATGCTCTTTAACTTGTTCATTAGTGATTTGGAGTTGAAAGTAAGCAGTGAAGTGACTAAGTTTGCATATGACACTAAATTGTTTAGGGTGGTAAGAACCAGAGAAGATTGTGAGGCACTCCAAAGGGATCTGCTGAGGCTGGGTGAGTGGGCGTCAACGTGGCAGATGAGGTTCAATGTGGACAAGTGCAAAGTAATGCATATTGGAGCCAAGAATCCCAGCTACAAATACAAGTTGATGGGGTGTGAACTGGCAGAGACTGACCAAGAGAGAGATCTTGGGGTCGTGGTAGATAACTCACTGGAAATGTCAAGACAGTGTGCGTTTGCAATAAAAAAGGCCAACGCCATGCTGGGAATTATTAGGAAGGGAGCTGAAAACAAATTAGCCAGTATCATAATGCCCCTGTATAAATCTATAGTGCGGTCTCATTTGGAATACTGTGTGCAGTTCTGGTCACCACACCTCAAGAAGGATATTATAGCATTGGAAAAATTCCAGAAAAGGGCAACTAGAATGATTAAAGGTTTGGAACACTTTCCCTATGAAGGAAGGTTAAAATGCTTGGGGCTCTTTAGTTTGGAGAAACATCGACTGCGGTGTGACATGAGAGAGGTTTACAAGATTATGCATGGGATGGAGAAAGTGGAAAAAGAAGTACTTTTCTCCCTTGCTCACAATACAAGAACTCCTGGGCATTCAATGAAATTGCTGAGCAGTAGGGTTAGAATGGATAAAAGGAAGTCCTTCTTCACCCAAAGGCTGATTAACATGTGGAATTCACTGCCACAGGATGTGGTGGCAGCTACAAGCATAGCCAGCTTCAAGAGGGGATTGGATAAAAATATGGAGCAGAGGTCCATCAGCGGCTATTAGCCACAGCATATTATTGGAACATAAGAGAAGCCATGTTGGATCAGGCCAACGGCGCATCCAGTCCAACACTCTGTGTCACACAGTGGCAAAAAATTTTATATATACACACACACTGTGGCTAATAGCCACTGATGGACCTGTGCTCCATATTTTTATCTAAACCCCTCTTGAAGGTGGCTATACTTGTGGCCGCCACCACCTCCTGTGGCAGTGAATTCCACATGTTAATCACCCTTTGGGTGAAGAAGTACTTCCTTTAATAAAAGTTCCTTTTATTGGAACTTTTGATATTTTTTTATTTTTTATTTTGATTGGTGCTTTTGAGATGTGGTGCTGGAGAAGACTCTTGAGAGTCCCTTGGACTGCAAGAAGATCAAATCAGTCAGTCCTAAAGGAAATCAACCCAGACTGTTCCCTGGAAGGTCAGATGGTGAAGCTGAAGCTCAAATCCTTTGGCCGCCAACATTATTGGAACTGTGTGGGGCAGTGATGCTCTATATTCTTGGTGCTTGGGTGGGGGGGCAAAGTGGAAGAGCTTCTAGCCTCACTTGTGAACCTACTTTTTTTGGCCACTGTGTAACAGAGTGTTGGACTGGATGGACCATTGGCCTGGTCCAACATGGCTTCTCATATGTTCTTATGTTCTGTCCTTGAAAGGGTAGCTTCTGGGAGAGCTCTCTCAGCCTCGCCCACCTCACAGGGTGTCTGATGTGAGGGAGGAAGGTAAAAGAGATTGTAAGCCGCTCTGAGACTCTGATTCAGAGAGTATAAATCTGCAGTCTTCTTCTTCTTCTTCTCTTCCTCCTCCTCTAGAAAACCGATCTAGTCCCCTTTTAAAAGCCACCCAAGCCCTGATTTCAACAGTTGGTACTTCCAGTGGCCCTGGCTATCAGCCAAAGGGCAAAGACCCCTCCTGCTCACACCTCTGGCCGTGCCCAACCACTCCTGGAGCGCCTGAAACAGGAAGGGGGGACGCAGGCCTTCCGCAAGAACACCCCCCTCCTCGTTCTTCCCCTGCAGAGAGCAAAGCGGGGACTCTTTCTCCTGCATGGCCAGAAGGTGGATCCTCAGCCCCCACCCCTGGGCCCTCAGCCCCCCCACCCCCCAGCTCCAAGCAGCAGGAATCAGGGTCTGCCTTCAGCGTGGAGGAGGCCAGCTGCACATTCTCTTCAGGGCAGGGCCGGCTGAAGGCTGGCAGTTGAAAAAGGATCCCAAGGCTGTGCCAGGGGGAAATGTGTCAGCCGGCTGGGCAGTCTCTGGAGGGCATGGCTCATGCTTTCAGCTGCTGCATCCCACCCCAACAGGTGCCACATGCCAGCCAGGGGTGAAGCCATGGAGGGCAGCCTGTGCAGCTCAAGGCTGAGGAGAGGAGAGGCCCCAGAGGGCTCCATCCAAAGAGGCTGGGCCTGACTCCAGATGTGGGGCTGCTCTGCTCCCCCAGTGCCCACCTCCCCTTGCCAGAGGGGCTTGCAGCTTGTGCCCAAGAGGGGACGCCCGTCACTGAGGGGGTGGCAGCTCCCCCTCCCCCGGAGCGGCCGGTCCAGCAGCAAGGCTGCCCCCGCCCCTCCCCAGGACCCCAGGGCTTGAGAGACAGGCTCCGTTGCCATGACTACAAGCCCTTGAGGGGTGGGGCGGCTGATTCCAGGGGGCTGCTCTGAAGCCATTTCTTGGAGGGGCCCTGAGTTCGAGTCTGATGGGCAAGGGGGAAAAGAGCCCCAGCCAGGGGCACCCCGCCCTCTGCCTCCAAGGGCCTGCCCTCCAACTGCAGCCCCAGGCACCTGAGCACTTCTTTCCCCGCCCCGTCCTGCGGCCTCCAAAGCTTGCCCTGCTGGCCCCACAGCCCTGTGGCATTCCGGGAGTGTCTGGGGAAGGCAGGGTGAGTTGCCAACTCCCGCGCGGAAGCTTCCTGGCGGCTGGGGGGCGGCGAAGCTGCTTGGGCCTCAGTCCTCGTCCCAAGGGGATCCCGGGCGGGAGGTTGGCAGCGGGGCGAGGAGGGCGGGGGCGGGGAGGGCTGGAGCCTGCGCGCAATTGGGGCTCCTGGCCCCCTCCCCCCCGCGCCGCTCCGGCCGCCCAGCGAGCAGGGGAGGAGCCGCCGCCGCCGCCGCTTCCCGGGCTCGAGAGGCAGCCAGCCAGCCAGCCAGCCGGGCGGGCAGCCGGAGGAGCGCCACAGCCGGAGGAGCCAGCAGGTGAGCCACCGGGGGGCGGGGGGGGGAGGGCCGCTCTTGCCCGAGGGGGGCGCGGAATCCCCGCTCTGCTGCCCGGCTTCTCTCGGGCTCTCCTCGACCCCCGGCTGGAGCTCCACACGTGCGCCGGCCGGGACCCCCCCCGTCTCTCTCTTGCCCTGGGGGCTCGGCGCCTGAGAGGGGGTCGGGCACTCTGCACATGCGCCGAGGCGCCTTCTCCCCGGGCCCTGCCTGTGGCGCTGCGGGGCTGGAGGGGGCAGCTGTGCGGGCAGGTGTGCGAGAGGCCCGCTGGGCAGAAGCAGCTAAACGGGGGCGGGGGGGGGAGGAAAGGAAGCGGCACACCGGGGGTATCTCCCGGCGGGAGCCGCATAGAGGGTTGGCGCCCCCCTCCCGCTGACTTGCCAGATGCGGCACGCCGGCTGGGAGCCCCTCCGCCCTCCCGCAGGAGGCAGTCGTTCTGGGCCCCCTGCATTCTGCCGCGGGGGGGGGGGCAGGGAGGGGTCAGCAGGAGGCCCGGGGCTTGCCCTGAGGCTCTCTCCTTCCCTGCCCTGCCCGGGGCACTCTCCCGCCGGGGGAAGGGAGACACCCTCTGCCCATGCGCCCCCGGCCCAAGCTGCCTCCCCCCCCCCCCACGACCAGAGCCCGACCTGGCTGCTCTCCGGCCTCGGCTGGCGCTTCCCGGGGGCGGGCGGGAGCTTCTGAGAGAGCCGGGGTCCTCCGCTCCAGGGAGGGAGGGAGGCTCTGGGGGGGACGGGGGGGGGGTCTAGCTCCTCTTGGGGGTGTCTGGGGACGGGGCCGCTGCCTGGTGCTCTGGGCTGCTCGCCTGCTGGTTGAGATCGGGAGCCATGAGCTATGGCGGGGGGGGGCGGGGGCTGTGCTCCCACCGCGGTCTGGAGAGCAGAGAGAGCCTGGCTGCTTCCACCCGGGCCCCTGGCGGGCCCACAGAGCCGCCCACCCCCTGCCCGGCCCACGGCTGCCCAGCCTCATTCTCCCCCTGACTCTCCTCCCTAAATAAGAGAAGCCCTGTTGGGTCAGGCCAGTGGCCCCTCCAGTCCAGCACTCTGTGTCACACAGTGGCCAAAAAACCCAGGTGCCATCAGGAGGTCCATCAGTGGGGCCAGGACACTAGAAGCCCTCCCACTGTGTCCCACCCTCAAGCACCAAAAAGATAGAGAGTCACTGCCACAGACAGAGAGTTCCAACAATACACTGTGGCTAATAGCCACTGATGGACCTCTGCTCCATATTTTTATCTAACCCCCTCTTGAAGCTGGCTATGCTTGTAGCCACCACCACCTCCTGTGGCAGTGAATTCCACATGTTAATCACCCTTTGGGGGAAGATAAAAACATGAGAAGAATGCAGCCTCCCATACACCCCCCACCACCTTCCCTCCCTTGGTGGGCCCGGAAAAGGAGGCCTAGGAGAAGGCCAACCAAGGGGTGGTCCGAATGAGGGGGGAGAGGGGCAGAGGGCTTCAGGGCCAAGGTGCATGGGGAAAGGGGTTTGGGGGGAGGGGTGTCTTTGGCCTCAACCCCTCATAGAATCCTAGAATCCTAGAGTTGGAAGGGACCTCCAGGGTCATCTAGTCCAACCCCCTGCACAATGCAGGAAACTCACAACCCCCTCCCCCTAAATTCACAGAATCCTCATTGCTGTCAGGTGGCCATCCAGCCTCTACTGAAAAACCTCCAAGGAATGAGAGCCCGCCACCTCCCGAGGAAGCCTGTTCCACTGAGGAACCACTCTAACGGTCAGGAAGTTCTTCCTAATGTTGAGCCGGAAACTCTTTTGATTTAATTTCAACCCGCTGGTTCTGGTTCTACCTTCTAGTGCCACAGAAAACAATTCCACACCCTTCTCTAGATGACAGCCCTTCAAGTACCTGAAGATGGTGATCCTATCACCTCTCAGCCGCCTCCTCTCCAGGCTAAACATCCCCAGCTCCTTCAACCTTTCCTCATAGGACTTGGTCTCCAGACCCCTCACCATCTTCGTCTCCCTCCTCTGGACCCGTTCCAGCTTGTCTATATCTTTCTTATCTATATCCTTCTTATCTATATCCTCATTCTCTCTCTCCAACAGCCAAGCTTCAGGGTACCAGAAGCAGCCCTCCTTTGGCGGAGGCAGACGGGGCCCCCATCTAGGTGCTGGTGCTGCCTGGGGGTGGGGGTGGGGTGGGGCTCCGTCTTCTCTTGCTGCAGGCCCTCCCCTCCTTGCTTGATGCTGTGGAAGAGGGCTTGGTCAGAATCTGGTTTATCCCCCCCCCCCCGCCCACAACACAGAACAAGGTTAGACTCTCTGCAGCAAATGGAAGGGGGAGGCAGTGTTGGGGGCAGCTCTGTTTGACGGGATGAGCAACAAGCCCCTTTCTGTGGGGCAGAGTGACCCAGAGCCAGTGGGAGCCCCTCTTCCCCTGAGCCCCTCCCCCCCCCCGCAATAACAGCAACAGGCAGCCCAGAGCAGACTCAAGGCCTGTCCAGGCTGACACCTCCCCCTTGCACTCAGCTTGCACACAGTGCGAGTGATGCCCACAGGCAGAGTGAAATGGCCCAGGCCTTTCTCCAGGCGACAGAGATCAGCTCCCTTGGGGAAAGCAAACACCAAAAGGGAAGAACACGAGGGGGTTACAACCAAGGAGAAAAAAGTGTCCTTTTAAGGAAAAAAATTTTTAGAAAATATTTTTGTTTGTTTTGTTGTTTTTAAAGAAATTTCAAAATTATTTACTGTATTAACAAAATCAATTTGCTTCGATACTTATGGGTGCTCTAGTGCACGCACATTTAAAGCATGAAATATACACATAAGATGAACATTTATCAACAAAAATGAAATAAAATGTAAACCAACGTCGGGTTAGAGAGTCAAACACATTAGATTCCAAGAGGACGCACTACTCATGTGTAGTAATGTTGACACGCAGACCTCTTCATGAAAAGACAAAGTCAATGCCGTATTTAATGTTGTATTCCTTTCAACAGCAAAAATGATGTGGATTCAGATGTTGAACAGAAGTATATTAGAGAACACGTTTCCTAGGTAGAAATTGCGTGTTCATCTCTAAACTCCCTCTGATCGATATACTTCAATAATCTGGAACCAATGCTCAAAAGCAATTTACATGCAGCTAGGCAATTTCTCAACTGGAGAACGCTAATACCATTCAAGAAATTGACTAAATGCATGTAAATTAAATACGGTATTGACTTTGTCTTTTCATGAAGAGGTCTGCGTGTCAACATTACTACACATGAGTAGTGCGTCCTCTTGGACTCTAATGTGTTTGACTCTCTCACCCGGCATTGGTTTACATATTTCATTTTTGTTGATAAATGTTCATCTTATGTGTATATTTCATGCTTTAAATGTGTGTGTACTAGAGTACTCATAAGTATCGAAGTAAATTGATTTTGTTAATACAGTAAATAATTTTGAAATTTCTTTATAAACAACAAAACAAAAAAATCTATTTTTTTTCTTAAAATAACACATTTTTCCCCTTGGGGAAAGTGGCAGCTTTGGAAGGTGGACTCGGGGGCAAGAGACCCCATTGAAGCCCATCTCCTCCCCAAACCACACCTTCCTCAGTTTGGCCCCCCAAATCACCAGATATCTCCCAGCCCGGAGTTGGCAGCCCTGACATCAGAGCCAATGGCCCATCCACTCCAACACTCTGCGTCACACACTGGCCAAAAACCCAGGTGCCATCAGGAGGTCCATCAGTGGGGCCAGGACACTAGAAGCCCTCCCACTGTTCCTCCCCAAGCACCAAGAATACAGAGCATCACTGCCCCAGACATAAGAACAGAAGAGAAGCCCTGTTGGATCAGGCCAATGGCCCCTCCAGTCCAACACTCTGTGTCACACAGTGGCCAAAAACCCAGGTGCCATCAGGAGGTCCACCAGTGGGGCCAGGACACTCGAAGCCCTCCCACTGTGCCCTCCCAAGCACGAAGAATACAGAACATCCCTGCCCCAGACAGAGAGTTCCAACAATACACTGTGGCGAATAGCCACTGATGGACCTCTGCTCCATATTTTTATCCAATCCCCTCTTAAAGCTGGCTATGCTTGTAGTCGCCACCACCTCCTGTGGCAGTGAATTCCATGTGTTAATCCCCCTTTGGGTGAAGAAGGACTTCCTTGTATCCATTCTAACCCGACTGCTCAGCAATTTCACTGAATGCCTACGCGTTCTTGTATTGTGAGAAAGGGAGAAAAGGACTTCTTTCTCTACTTTCTCCATCCCATGCATCATCTTGTAAACCTCTCTCATGTCACCCTGCAGGCGACATTTCTGCTCTGAACCCCAAGCTGCCTGGGAAAGAGGCAGACCCAACTGGCCAGGAGCCAACCCTTTCTGGCTCTTCTCTGCTTCCAAAGGGGGGGGGGATTTGGGGGTGCTCCAGCCACCCCTCCCTCTCTGAGGTCAGCGACAGGTCATGGCAGACTCCAGCCCAGCCCTCTTTGCATACCAGGGATGATAGCCTGGCTTATCTGACCCGAGAGAGCCCCCGGCTGGACTTCTCTCCGGATGAATCAGGAAGCTGGGGGGCTCGGGGCCAGAACAGCTGATTGGGTGAGCCCTTCTGCGGACTCACAGCCCCTCCACACTGAGGGGAACCTCAGGTTCTGAGGCTGGGTCGAACAGCTGGGCAGAAGAGCGGGCATGCAAGCTGGCACACCCTCTTCTGCCGAGGTGCAGGAACACATGGGGTGTTCCTTCTTGGAAGGATGCCTGTGTGGGGTTCACCCCCACCGCTAGCCAGAGAGTAGCCCAGGGCACACAACCGCTGTCTGGGGCAGTGATGCTCTGTATTCTGGGTGCTTGTGGGGGGGGGGCAGTGGAAGGGCTTCTGGTGTCCTGGCCCCACTGGTGCACCTCCTGATGGCACCTGAGTTTTTGGCCACAGAATGTTGGACTGGATGGGCTATTGGCCTGATCCAACAGGGCTTCTCTAATGTTCTTATGTGACACAGAGCGTTGGAATGGATGGGCCACTGGCCTGATCCAATAGGGCTTCTCTTCTGTTCTTATGTGACACAGAGCGTTGGAATGGATGGGCCACTGGCCTGATCCAACAGGGCTTCTCTTATGTTCTTATGTGACACAGAGTGTTGGACTGGAGGGGCCATTGGCCTGATCCAACAGGCCTTCTCTTATGTGACACAGAGTGTTGGACTGGAGGGGCCATTGGCCTGATCCAACAGGGCTTCTCTTATGTTCTTATGTGACACAGAGTGTTGGACTGGAGGGGCCACTGGCCTGATCCAACAGGGCTTCTCTAATGTTCTTATGTGACACAGAGTGTTGGAATGGATGGGCCACTGGCCTGATCCAACAGGGCTTCTCTTCTGTTCTTATGTGACACAGAGTGTTGGACTGGAGGGGCCATTGGCCTGATCCAACAGGCCTTCTCTTATGTGACACAGAGTGTTGGACTGGAGGGGCCATTGGCCTGATCCAACAGGGCTTCTCTTATGTTCTTATGTGACACAGAGTGTTGGACTGGAGGGGCCACTGGCCTGATCCAACAGGGCTTCTCTAATGTTCTTATGTGACATGGAGTGTTGGATTGGATGGGCCACTGGCCTGATCCAACAGGGCTTCTCTTCTGTTCTTATGTGACACAGAGTGTTGGACTAGGTGGGCCATTGGCCTGATCCAACATGGCTTCTCTTATGTTCTTACGTGACACGGAGTGTTGGACTGGATGGGCCATTGGCCTGATCCAACAGGGCTTCTCTTATGTTCTTATGTGACACAGAGTTTTGGACTGGATGGCCCATTGGCCTGATCCAACAGGGCTTCTCTTATGTTCTTATGTGACATAGAGTGTTGGACTGGAGGGGCCATTGGCCTGATCCAACAGGGCTTCTCTTATGTTCTTATGTGACACAGAGTCTTGGACTGGATGGGCCATTGGCCTGATCCAACAGGCCTTCTCTTATGTGACACAGAGTGTTGGACTGGATGGGCCACTGGCCTGATCCAACAGGGCTTCTCTTATGTTCTTATGTGACACAGAGTGTTGGACTGGATGGGTCACTGGCCTGATCCAACAGGGCTTCTCTTATGTTCTTATGTGACACAGAGTGTTGGACTAGGTGGGCCATTGGCCTGATCCAACATGGCTTCTCTTATGTTCTTACGTGATACGGAGTGTTGGATTGGATGGGCCACTGGCCTGATCCAACAGGGCTTCTCTTCTGTTCTTATGTGACACAGAGTGTTGGACTGGATGGGCCATTGGCCTGATCCAGCAGGGTTTCTCTTCTGTTCTTCTGTGACACAGAGTGTTGGGCTGGATGGGCCATTGGCCTGATCCAACATGGCTTCTCTTCTGTTCTTATGTGACACAGAGTTTTGGACTGGATGGCCTATTGGCCTGATCCAACAGGGCTTCTCTTATGTTCTTATGTGACACAGAGTGTTGGATTGGAAAGGCCATTGGCCTGATCCAACAGGGCTTCTCTTATGTTCTTATGTGACACAGAGTGTTGGACTGGATGGGCCATTGGCCTGATCCAACATGGCTTCTCTTCTGTTCTTATGTAACACAGAGTTTTGGACTGGATGGCCCATTGGCCTGATCCAACAGGGCTTCTCTTATGTTCTTATGTGACACAGAGTGTTGGACTGGAGGGGCCATTGGCCTGATCCAACAGGGCTTCTCTTATGTTCTTATGTGACACAGAGTGTTGGACTGGATGGGCCATTGGCCTGAACCAACATGGCTTCTCTTATTTTCTTATGTGACACAGAGTGTTGGACTGGATGGGCCATTGGCCTGATCCAACAGGGCTTCTCTTATGTTCTTATGTGACACAGAGTGTTGGACTGGAGGGGCCATTGGCCTGATCCAAAAGGGCTTCTCTTATGTTCTTATGTGACACAGAGTGTTGGACTGGAGGGGCCATTGGCCTGATCCAACAGGGCTTCTCTTATGTTCTTATGTGACACACAGTGTTGGACTGGATGGGCCACTGGCCTGATCCAACATGGCCTCTCTTATGTTCTTATGTGACACAGAGTGTTGGACTGGATGGGCCACTGGCCTGATCCAACAGGGCTTCTCTTATGTTCTTATGTGACACAGAGTGTTGGACTAGGTGGGCCATTGGCCTGATCCAACATGGCTTCTCTTATGTTCTTACGTGACACGGAGTGTTGGACTGGATGGGCCATTGGCCTGATCCAACAGGGCTTCTCTTATGTTCTTATGTGACACAGAGTTTTGGACTGGATGGCCCATTGGCCTGATCCAACAGGGCTTCTCTTATGTTCTTATGTGACATAGAGTGTTGGACTGGAGGGGCCATTGGCCTGATCCAACAGGGCTTCTCTTATGTTCTTATGTGACACAGAGTCTTGGACTGGATGGGCCATTGGCCTGATCCAACAGGCCTTCTCTTATGTGACACAGAGTGTTGGACTGGATGGGCCACTGGCCTGATCCAACAGGGCTTCTCTTATGTTCTTATGTGACACAGAGTGTTGGACTGGATGGGTCACTGGCCTGATCCAACAGGGCTTCTCTTATGTTCTTATGTGACACAGAGTGTTGGACTAGGTGGGCCATTGGCCTGATCCAACATGGCTTCTCTTATGTTCTTACGTGATACGGAGTGTTGGATTGGATGGGCCACTGGCCTGATCCAACAGGGCTTCTCTTCTGTTCTTATGTGACACAGAGTGTTGGACTGGATGGGCCATTGGCCTGATCCAGCAGGGTTTCTCTTCTGTTCTTCTGTGACACAGAGTGTTGGGCTGGATGGGCCATTGGCCTGATCCAACATGGCTTCTCTTCTGTTCTTATGTGACACAGAGTTTTGGACTGGATGGCCTATTGGCCTGATCCAACAGGGCTTCTCTTATGTTCTTATGTGACACAGAGTGTTGGATTGGAAAGGCCATTGGCCTGATCCAACAGGGCTTCTCTTATGTTCTTATGTGACACAGAGTGTTGGACTGGAGGGGCCATTGGCCTGATCCAAAAGGGCTTCTTTTATGTTCTTATGTGACACAGAGTGTTGGACTGGAGGGGCCATTGGCCTGATCCAACAGGGCTTCTCTAATGTTCTTATGTGACACAGAGTGTTGGACTGGATGGGCCACTGGCCTGATCCAACAGGGCTTCTCTTATGTTCTTATGTGACACAGAGTGTTGGACTGGAGGGGCCATTGACCTTATCCAACAGGGCTTCTCTTATGTTCTTATTTGACACAGAGTGTTGGACTGGATGGGCCAATGGCCTGATCCAACATGGCTTCTCTTTTGTTCTTATGTGACACAGAATGTTGGACTGGATGGGCCACTGGCCTGATCCAACATGGCTTCTCTTATGTTCTTATGTGACACTGAGTGGTGGACAGGAGGGGCCACTGGCCTGATCCAACATGGCTTCTCTTATGTTCTTATGTGACACAGAGTGTTGAACTGGATGGGCTACTGGCCTGATCCAACATGGCTTCTCTTATGTTCTTATGTGACACAGAGTGTTGGACTGGATGGGCCACTGGCCTGATCCAACATGGTGTCATGGGTGCTGGGGACCCTTCAGAGGAAGTTGAGTCTGATGAGGAAACTGTGCCCCTGCCACCTGCACCAGTGCCCCTGCCTCCTGCTGGAGAAGATCCCAGCCCCCCTGCCTCGCCCTCTCGGGTGGCTCGTGTGCGTGACCGCCTCCGGCAGGACCTCAGGGATCGGAGGAGGGCGGCACGCTCACAAGCAAGACGCTCCCTGAGCCCTGAGTTCTGAGAGGATTCTGGCCCTTCTAAGAGCAAGGATGCTTGAGTGGTAACAGGATCCTGGCTGCCTCCCTGAGCCAGCAATTAGCCCAAACGGGCAACAGCCAGCAGAGGGCTATATAGCTGTGGGCTTTGGGAGGAAGCTTTGTGGAAGCAACTAGTCATCTCCCTGACATTCTAGCATCCACTCCGGCTTGACTTTGGTTCCTGACTCCCTGACTTTGGCTTTGGACTTCTGGACTCCCTGACCTCGGCTTCTGGACCTCAGACCCGCGATACTTCTACAGTGATTCGGATTTGGCGCCTCGGACCCTCCTGCTTACTGGCTACAGACCTCGGACTGCCTCTGGACTTTGCCTGACCCGGCCCCAGCCGTGACAGATTGCTTCCACCGACAAACACCCACTCCACAGGATGGATGCTGAAGCAAGTGAAACCACAGAACTACTGGCTGCGCTCCAAGCCCAGGTACAGCAGCTAACACAGGCAGTAGTGCACTTGCAGCAACAACCTGCGGCCAGTGCTCCAGCCAAGTGCCCAGTTCCCCCACCTGACAGATTTGGGGGTGCCGTGGAAGAATTTCCTGCCTTCCTAGCAGAGTGTCGGCTGTACTTTGAACTGAGAGCACGGGACTTCCTCAATGACAAAACCAAGGTGTGTTTCGTCATCAGTCTGTTAAAGGGGCAGGCGGCCAAATGGGCCACACCCTTACTGGTCGCGTCCTCTCCCCTACTGACTGATTACCCGGGGTTTGAGGCCCACCTGTCTGCTGCTTTCTCAAACCCAGTCCAAGCAGCCACAGCCAACCGGAAGATCAGGGCACTGAAACAAGGCAACTCCTCGGTGGCTCAATATGCCACTGAATTCAAGCTCCTGACTTGGCGTGGAATGAGGCTGCCCAGATGGACCAGTTTACTGAGGGGTTGGCAGAGGAGGTCCTGGATGAACTGGCCAGGGTGGAGCAGCCACCCACGCTCCAAGAACTTATCACCCTCTGCCTCCGCATCGATGGCCGCCTGGAAAGTCGCCGCCAAGCCAAGACCAGAGGGCGCCAGCTCCCTGCGCCGTGCTACCTGGCTCCTCGCCCGTCCCCAGCTAGTACCAGCACCAAGGATGAGCCTATGCAGCTTGGAGCTGCTCGACCCCGCCTGACCCCAGAGGAAAAGACCAGATGCCGCACGCAGAATCTGTGCCTCTACTGCGGCACGGCAGGCCACTATGCCTCTGGCTGCCCTGCTAAGCATCGGATACCTGGACCTTCGCTGCCACCGCCGCCAAAAGGGCAGCCCCAGGCGTAAGTGGACCCCCCAGCCTGGGGCGACTAGCTGGGTCCTCCGAACAGCGGGCTGATACCCCAGGGCCATTCCTGCTACCAGTCAAACTCCGTCTGCCTGACGAACGCTGGCTGTTCGTGTATGCCATGCTGGACTCGGGAGCGGCCCACTGTTTTATAGATGCCGCCTTTGTGAAGCAGCACCAGATCCCTGTGCAGACAAAAGGGATTCCATCGCTGGTGGAGGCTATTGACGGGCGCCTCCTCCGTTCTGGCCCCGTCACCCAGGAGACCTGTCCCATCACCTTCCACGTCCAGCAGCACCAAGAACAGCTGCGGTTTGATGTCGCCCGCATGCCTCGCTTCCCGCTGATTCTAGGCCTTTCCTGGCTGAAGCTGCACAACCCCATCGTGGACTGGGCCCAGCAGGAACTACGTTTCCGAGACCCATGCCCCCATCTGACTCCTCCCACCACTCTAGCAGCTGGCATCCCGAGTGGTGGTCCTCAGCTCCCTCAGAAGTATGTGGACTTTGCTGATGTCTTTGAAGAGACAGGAGCTGATCAGCTTCCCCCTCACCGGCCCTACGACTGTGCCATTGATTTGGTACCTGGGGCACCACTCCCGGTGGGGCGTCTGTACCCAATGTCGGAGCCGGAGTTGGCAGCTCTGCGAGACTTCCTGGACAAGAACCTGAAACGCGGATTCATCCGACCCTCAACCTCTCCCCTATCTGCTCCAGTGCTCTTCGTGAAGAAGAAAAGTGGGGAGCTCCGGCTGTGCAATGACTACCGGGCCCTGAACAAGATCACCATCCGCGACCGGTACCCTCTACCACTGATCCCTGAACTCTTGGATCGCCTAAAGGGGGCCCAAATCTACACCAAGCTGGACCTCCGTGGAGCGTACAATTTGGTGCGCATACGGCCCGGAGACGAATGGAAGACCGCGTTTGGGACCCGATACGGGCAGTACGAGCACCTGGTAATGCCCTTCGGACTGACCAATGCCCCCGCTGTCTTCCAGAGGTTCATGAATGACATATTCCGGGACCTGCTCGACCGCTTCGCGATCATATACCTGGATGACATCCTAATTTACTCCCGCAATCCTGCCCAGCACGCCGAGCACGTCCGCCAGGTCCTGCAGCGCCTACGAGCCCATGGTCTCTACGCCAAGCTGGAGAAGTGCGACTTCGACCTGCGCTCCGTCGAGTTCCTTGGGCACATCGTGTCACCGCAGGGGATCCTCATGGACCCGAAAAAAGTAGAAGCGGTCCTGACCTGGCAGGCTCCTCAGAATCGCAAAGACCTGCAGCGGTTCCTCGGTTTTGCCAACTACTATCGGCAATTCATCCCGGCCTACGCATCCCTGACCACACCCCTGACTCAACTACTCCGCCCCAAAGAACCCTTCCACTGGTCCCCAGAGGCCGATAACGCCTTCTCCACCCTGAAGATTCGCTTTGCCACCGGGCCACTCCTGAGATACCCCGACCCCCAGCTTCCCTTTACGGTGGAAGCTGATGCCTCCAACGTGGCCCTGGGAGCAGTGCTGTCCCAGCGCGAGGAGCCGTCCCAGCCACTACAGCCCTGCGCCTATTACTCGCGGCAGCTCACTGCTGCAGAGAGGAACTATACCATCTGGGAGAGGGAGTTGCTCGCGATCAAGGCGGCGTTTGAGGTTTGGCGACATTACCTCGAAGGGGCTCGCCACCCTGTTCAAGTGCTCACCGATCACCGGAACTTGGAACACCTCCAGACCACCCGCCGTCTCAACCAGCGCCAGATCCGGTGGTCCCTATTCTTCTCTCGCTTCGACTTCCGGATCTCCTACATCCCCCATACCCAGAACCGGAAAGCAGACGCGCTCTCCCGGAAACCGGAATACGCCCCTGCCTCAACTGAGACCGCGCCCGCTGCTCCAATCCTGCCGCCCTCAGTATTTGCAGCCACCTCCACTTCACCAGCACTCGTGGAGGACATTCGGGCCAGCCAGGCCAATGATCCCTGGGTCCAGCAACACCTCCAGGCTCTCCAAGATGACCCAACAGGGGAGTTCACGACTCGAGGCGGCCTCTTGCTACACCGCGAACGCCTCTATGTGCCGCCCGGGCCCTTGCGGGCAGAAGTGCTACGCCTGACCCACGACTCGTTACCCGCTGGGCACTTTGGACAGCATAAGACCACCCACTTGCTGACAAGGGAATTCTGGTGGCCACGAGTTCGCGCTGATGTTGCCCGCTATGTCAGCTCCTGTGACGTCTGCCGACGGGCCAAAGACATCCCAGCCAAACCCTCAGGGTTGCTGCAGCCCTTGCCCACATCTTCAGGACCCTGGGATACCATCTCGATGGACTTCATCACGGAACTTCCACGCTCCAAGGGTCAGACTTGTATCTGGGTGGTCGTCGACCTATTTACCAAGATGGCCCACTTTGTTCCGTGCCCGAAACTCCCCACAGCTCAGGAGACGGCCCAGCTTTACCTGCAACACATCTTTCGTCTGCATGGACTCCCAGCCCATCTGATCTCCGATCGGGGCCCTCAGTTCTCCTCTCGGTTCTGGCAAGCCCTCCATTCCAGCCTGGGTACTCGAGTGCACCTGTCCTCGGCCTACCACCCACAGACAGATGGCCAGACAGAGCGCACCAATGCCACGCTAGAGCAATATCTCCGCTGTTACACCTGCTACCAGCAGGATGACTGGACCACTCTATTGCCCCTAGCGGAGTTTGCATACAACAACGCGGTCCATTCATCCACCCAAATGACCCCGTTTGCTGCAACCTACGGGTACCACCCTCGGTTCTTCCCAGCGATCCTACCACCCACGAATGTCCCCGCCGTCGATGCCTACCTGCAAGAACTCCGTGCCAGCCAAGACTTGCTCCGAGAGCAGCTACAGCAAGCCAAGGAGGCATATAAACGGGCTGCGGACCGAAAGAGGCAAGAAGGCCCTCCAGTGTAGCCGGGGGATCGGGTGTGGCTCTCAACTCGCTACCTGCGCCGGCCTGGTCGGTCTCACAAGCTGGATGCACGGTTCATTGGACCCTACCCCGTCGTTGAACAAATAAACCCCGTCGCCTTCAGGCTCCAGTTGCCACCCCACCTCCGCATTCACCCCGTGTTTCATCGCTCCCTCCTTGTTCCGGCTGCACCCCCTGACCCAGCTCGGACTCCTTCCCCACCGCCGCCACCACCAGTGTTGGTGGATGACGAGGAAGAATATGAGGTGCGCCAGATCCTGGACTCCCGGTACCATCGTGGAGGCCTCCAGTACCTGGTGGACTGGGAGGGATACGGCCCAGAAGACCGGTCTTGGGAGCCCGAGGACAATCTTCATGCCCCGGACTTGGTGCACCAGTTCCACAACGACCACCCCGACCTTCCAGGTCCCTCGACGGAGGGGGGCCCTGGGGGGGGGGATAGTGTCATGGGTGCTGGGGACCCTTCAGAGGAAGTTGAGTCTGATGAGGAAACTGTGCCCCTGCCACCTGCACCAGTGCCCCTGCCTCCTGCTGGAGAAGATCCCAGCCCCCCTGCCTTGCCCTCTCGGGTGGCTCGTGTGCGTGACCGCCTCCGGCAGGACCTCAGGGATCGGAGGAGGGCGGCACGCTCACAAGCAAGACGCTCCCTGAGCCCTGAGTTCTGAGAGGATTCTGGCCCTTCTAAGAGCAAGGATGCTTGAGTGGTAACAGGATCCTGGCTGCCTCCCTGAGCCAGCAATTAGCCCAAACGGGCAACAGCCAGCAGAGGGCTATATAGCTGTGGGCTTTGGGAGGAAGCTTTGTGGAAGCAACTAGTCATCTCCCTGACATTCTAGCATCCACTCCGGCTTGACTTTGGTTCCTGACTCCCTGACTTTGGCTTTGGACTTCTGGACTCCCTGACCTCGGCTTCTGGACCTCAGACCCGCGATACTTCTACAGTGATTCGGATTTGGCGCCTCGGACCCTCCTGCTTACTGGCTACAGACCTCGGACTGCCTCTGGACTTTGCCTGACCCGGCCCCAGCCGTGACACATGGCTTCTCTTATGTTCTTATGTGACACTGAGTGGTGGACTGGAGGGGCCACTGGCCTGATCCAACATGGCTTCTCGTATGTTCTTATGTGACACAGAGTGTTGAACTGGATGGGCCACTGGCCTGATCCAACATGGCTTCTCTTATGTTCTTATGTGACACAGAGTGTTGGACTGGATGGGCCAATGGCCTGATCCAACATGGCTTCTCTTATATTCTTATGTGACACAGAGTGTTGAACTGGATGGGCCACTGGCCTGATCCAACATGGCTTCTCTTATGTTCTTATGTGACACAGAGTGTTGGACTGGATGGGCCAATGGCCTGATCCAACATGGCTTCTCTTATGTTCTTATGTGACACAGAGTGTTGAACTGGATGGGCCACTGGCCTGATCCAACATGGCTTCTCTTATGTTCTTATGTGACACAGAGTGTTGGACTGGATGGGCCACTGGCCTGATCCAACATGGCTTCTCTTATGTTCTTATGTGACACAGAGTGTTGAACTGGATGGGCCACTGGCCTGATCCAACATGGCTTCTCTTATGTTCTTATGTGACACAGAGTGTTGGACTGGATGGGCCAATGGCCTGATCCAACATGGCTTCTCTTATGTTCTTCTGTGACACTGAGTGGTGGACTGGAGGGGCCACTGGCTTGATCCAACAGGGCTTCTCTTATGTCCCCCCCACCCTCATATCTTCCCCCTGGGAAGGGAGAGGGGGTGCGAGGGGCCAGGCCCACCCCTACCTCTGCAGACAACGGCCAGGTGATGGGGGTGAGGTGGAGTGAGCCTGCTGGCATCTGCTCTCCCTGCCAGCAGTCGTGGTCGCCAAGCGAGTGTGATCCAGGGCTGCAGGAGCAGCAGCAGCAGCCCTTGTGTCTCTCCAGGCTGGGCCAGGCACGTGAGGCTGCGCTGTCTTCAGCACCCTCCTGTCAGCTCAGCCGACGTCTCATCTCCACACCTGTCTGCTCGCCAGCAGCCGCAGGGGGCAAGTGGCATTGAGATGCCAGGCTGCATTGGGGCCTGTCACTTCACATTCGTCCCCTTCCGCCGGTGACTGGGATGGACATCTTGGCTGCGCTTCTGTGGCACTGTGGAGAGGGAGCTCAGCAGGAGGAAGCCCCAGGCAGGGAGAGACCAGTGGGGGGGGGGGAATGGGTGGCCCAGCACAGCAACGCTTCCCTCCACGAGTGTCCCAGCGTCCCCCCAGCCTGGCCTTTCAACTGGCTCCGGGGACAGCCAGGCCTCCTGCGGAGAAACCACACGGGGTGGCAGAGGCACGAAGGGCAAGAGGGTGGGCATGGAAGCTCCTGTGGAAGTGACTGTGGTCAAAGTGAGCCTTCTTTGGAGGCTGGGAGAGAGAGAGAGGCAGGGCGTCTGTGGCCACATGTGTGTGGGCCAAAGGAGAGGGGTGGGCTCCTGTCTTGCCAGAATCATCATCCGCCAGGGAAGGGGGACGGGTCTGATCCGACATGGCTTCTCTTATGTTCTTATGTGACACAGAATGTTGGACTGGATGGGCCACTGGCCTGATCCAACATGGCTTCTCTTATGTTCTTACGTGACACAGAGTGTTGGACTGGAGGGGCCACTGGCCTGATCCAACAGGGCTTCTCTTATGTTCTTACGTGACACAGAGTGTTGGACTGGATGGGCCACTGGCCTGATCCAACATGGCTTCTCTTATGTTCTTATGTAACACTGAGTGGTGGACTGGAGGGGCCACTGGCCTGATCCAACATGGCTTCTCTTATGTTCTTATGTGACACATAATGCTTTTTCGCACTTACCTTAAGCCGGAGCGACGTCCCTCTTCGCACTAATTGCTGCGGAGCACCTGGAAGAGCCGCAAAGTCCCGCGGCTTTTGCGGTGCAAATGTAAACTGGTTTTTGGCGGTTTACATTTGCGCCGCAAAAGCCGCGGGACTTTGCGTCTCTTCCAGGTGCTCTGCAGCAATTAGTGCGAAAACCGTGCAGACGCTGCGCGGTGAAGAGGGACGTCGCTCTGGCTTAAGGTAAGTGCGAAAACGCCCATAGTGTTGGACTGGATTGGCCATTAGCCTGATCCAACAGGGCTTCTCTTATATTCTTATGTGACACAGAGTGTTGGACTGGAGGGGCCATTGGCCTGATCCAACATGGCTTCTCTTATGTTCTTATGTGACACAGAGTGTTGGACTGGAGGGGCCATTGACCTGATCCAACAGGGCTTCTCTTATGTTCTTATGTGACACAGAGTGTTGGACTGGATGGGCCACTGGCCTGATCCAACAGGGCTTCTCTTCTGTTCTTCTGTGACACAGAGTGTTGGACTGGAGGGGCCATTCGCCTGATCCAACAGGGCTTCTCTTATGTTCTTATGTGACACAGAGTGTTGGACTGGAGGGGCCATTCGCCTGATCCAACAGGGCTTCTCTTATGTTCTTCTGTGACACAGAGTGGATGGGCCATTGGCCTGATCCAACATGGCTTCTCTTATGTTCTTATCCAATTTCCAAAAAAAGGCTTGCGTGTGTCTTGTTCTCAGAGATTAGCCAGCAGCTTGGGAGGGGAGTCTTTGGGATACTTGTGCTGCAGTGTGCAGGGACAGAAAGCTCCAGGCTTCCCCCTCCCCTCTGTCCCAAGCACACGCTGCCAAGCATGGCAGGGTGGAATCCTTGGGCAGACTAGGCAGGCTCTGATGGCAGCCCTCCAGAAGGATTCGGCTTCCAAGGCCCCCAATCCCCGAGACCACGCTGCACACCTGACCCCAGCCGAGTGCGTGAATGAGCGTCTCCTTGTCGCCACGCAATGTGAACTCGTGCATGCGCCCCAGTTGCTGCAGGAATGGCCTGCTAGGCACTTAGTGCAATGGGGAGGCTGGAGCAGAAATTGTCACCTGGCAACTCCTCTCTCCCTTCTTGTCACATTGATCCTACAGCATCTCCTTTCTGACAGAGCTGAATGTGAGGTTTGCGCCTTCCTGCAGGAATGCTCTGCACCCTCGCTGGGGAAGCCAAAGCCCTCTGTGGAGCTGAGGGCTGCCCCTCCTGCCCCGTCTGGGGGGGGGGGTCACAGCACCGGGATGGCCAATCCCCAGGTGGGGGCAGGGGATCCCCTGGTTTGGAGGCCCTCCCCCTGCTTCAGGGTCATCAGGGGGTGGGGGTGGGGAATGTCTGCTGAGCACTCTGTTATTCCCTATAGAGACCAATTCCCATAGCATATAATGGAGAATTGACCATGGGCATTTGGGGCTCTAAGGGGCTGGTTTTTGAGGTAGAGGCACCAAATTTGCATGATAGCATCCGATGCCTCTCCTCAAAACATCCTCCAAGTTTCAAAAAGATTGGACCAGGGGTTCCAATTCTGTGGGCCCCCAAAGAAGGTGCTCCTATCTTTCATTATTTCCTGTGGAAGGAAGGCATTTAAAAGGTGTGCGGTCCCTTTAAATGTGATGGCCAGAACTTCCTTTGGAGTTCAATTATGCTTGTTGCAACTTTGCTCCGGGCTTTGCCCCCAGCATCTGCTGGTTCCACCCCCAATGTCTCCTGGTACCACCCCCAATGTCTCCCAGCTCCACCCACAATGTCTCCCAGCTCCACCCCCAATGTCTCCTGGCTCCACCCCCAATGTCTCCAGGCTCCACCCCAATGTCTCCCAGCTCCACCCACAATGTCTCCCAGCTCCACCCACAATGTCTCCCAGCTCCACCCACAATGTCTCCTGGCTCCACCCCCTACAAAGCGCTGGGAGGGAAGACATTTGTCAATATTTTTGAAAAAGGAAACAGCACATTTTGGGTCCAATTTTTAAACTCTGAAAGCAGCAAACAAGCCGAGCCCCAGCTCCTTCACCGTGTAAGGTTATGCCAGCCAGAGATCACTGGGGCTATGAATGGATTCTGCAGCTTCATTTCATCTCTTTACTGTGCTTGGGGGGTGGGATACAGCAAGAGAAAGTGTTGTGTCGCATGGCGGTATCACAGATATAAAAGTTCCAATGCGTAGAGGAGAGGGCTTCTTTGCAGCAGAGTCCAAAACCTTTCAGAGCTGATGCTCTGTCTTTCTGAGGTGCCACACTTGGGGAGGCCATGCTGGTGACCCTGGGCAGCGGGATTATTAGGGAAGCTCTTGTGGGGCTTGTCTGTCACCCAGGATGCCATTTCAAATGCCAGTTTGGTGCAGATTCGATTCTCTACTCCTCCACTTGCAGCTGCTGGAGTGACCTTGGGTCAGCCACAAGTCCTCTCAAGGCTGTTCTGCTCAAGAGCAGTTCTGGGAGAGCTCTCTCAGCCCCACCTACCTCACAGGGTGCCTGTTGTGGGGAGAGGAAGGGAAAGGAGATTTGTAAGCTGCTCTGAGACTCCTTTAGCTAGCGAAGGGAGGGGCATAAATCCAATCTCTTCTTTCTTTCTTTCTTTCTTTCTTTCTTTCTTTCTTTCTTTCTTTCTTTCTTTCTTTCTTTCTTTCTTTCTTTCTTTCTTTCTTTCTTTCTTTCTTTCTTTCTTTCTTTCTTTCTTTCTTTCTTTCTTTCTTTCTTTCTTTCTTTCTTTCTTTCTTTCTTTCTTTCTTTCTTTCTTTCTGGCACAGGCAGAAGGAGATGCCCAAACATGGCAGCCCCAACGTTCATGGGAGTTGCCAGAGATCCTGGCAGAGAAGTGCAGAGTTGTGGGGTGGGTGGGAGGGGTCCCATCTGCACATCGCAGCCCATGGTGCTGGTGAGCCTCTGAGGCCAGTGGGTAGCCCTTCTGGTTTAGGCTGATCCTGCATTGTGCTGGGGGCTGGACCAGGGCCGTAGCCAGAAGGGCCCCCCAGGGGGCAGTGTCCCCTATAGACGCTGAAAGGGAAGAAACTGCAGATTCTAGGGGGGGGGCACAGCTCCCAGTGCTCCATGCTGGCTACAGCCCTGGATTGGACCAGATGGCCTTCCTGGCCCCTCCATGCTTCCGTGGTTCTCTTCTTCCTCAAGGAGCGCTTTAACATTCTGGAAATGCAGACCAGGAGAAAAGACCCTTCTGCCTTTGCCGGTCTGTCCTTTGGGGAATCAGCTGGTCAGCACAGTTGCTCTTTGCTCTCTCTTGGCATGATGGTCACTATTCTCAGCCCAGCTTGGCCAGTTTGGTGTAGTGGTTAAGCGGGCAGATTTTTGTCTGGGAGAACCGGAATTGATTCTCCACTCCTCCACTTGCAGCTGCTGGAAGGGCCTAGGGTGAGCCATAGCTCTTGCACAACTATCTTTGAAAGAGCAGCTTCTGTCAGAGCTCTCTCAGCCCCACTCATCTCACAGGGTGTCTGCTGTGGGGAGAGAAGATATAGGAGATTGTGAGCCGCTCTGAGACTCTGAGATTTGGAGTGGAGGGTGAGATATAAATCCAGTATCTTCATCTTCTTCTTCCCTCCAGGGCCGGCAAGGCTCTTTCCAGCTTCTTCCCAGTTGAAGTGATTCTTGGTGATCCTCAGGTTATCTTGCCCTAAGACTGATGGTGGCACGTGGGGGTGGGCCGGGCTTTGTTTCTGACCCTGATCGGGAGATCTCTCAGAGCAGACCCATTGGACTTATTGTGTGAAAGAGCCACACAGATCAGACCCAAAGGATGAGAGCCAGTTTGGTGTAGGGATTAAGTGCACAGACTCTTATCTGGGAGAACCGGGTTAGATTCCCCACTCCTCCACTTGCAGTTGCTGGAATGGCCTTGGGTCAGCCAGAGCTGTCTTATCTGGGAGAACCGGGTTTGATTCCCCACTCCTCCACTTGCACCTGCTAGAATGTCCTTGGGTCAGCCAGAGCTCTCTTATCTGGGAGAACCGGGTTTGATTCCCCACTCCTCCACCTGCACCTGCTGGAATGGCCTTTGGTCAGCCATAGCTCTCTTCTCTGGGAGAACCGGGTTTGATTCCCCACTCCTCCACTTGCAGCTGCTGGAATGGGCTTGGGTCAGACACAGCTCTCTTATCTGAGAGAACCGGGTTGGATTTTTCACTTCTCCACTTGAACCTGCTGGAATGGCCTTGGGTCAGCCAGAGCTCTCTTATCTGGGAGAAACGGGTTTGATTCCCCACTCCTCCACTCGCACCTGCTGGAATGGCCTTGGGTCAGCCAGAGCTCTCTTATCTGGGAGAACCGGGTTTGATTCCCCACTCCTCCACTTGCACCTGCTAGCATGGCCTTGGGTCAGCCAGAGCTCTCATAGGAGTTGTCCTTGAAAGGGCAGCTGCTGTGAGAGCTCTCTCAGCCCCACCCACCTCACAGGATGTCTGTTGTGGTGGAGGGAAGGTAGAGGAGATTGTAAGCCACTCTGAGATTCAGAGTATAGGGTGGGATATAAATCCAATATCTTCTTCTTCTCTTCTGCTTTCTGTATCATCTCCGCCCCCCCCAAACCCCTCAGCCCCACCCCACTTGGAACTGCTGTGCTACAGACTGTCAGGGCGGGTTCTCTAGGCCATGGGCAAAACCCCTTTGCCCCACCCTTCAGACCCCCTGTGAGGCTTTGTGCTCTGTTGACTGCCCAGCGTCCCTTCCTCCACTAGCCCCCAGGGTTTCATTTGGCCAGGCCATTGCAGCAAGCTGTGTGTTGAGGGAGGGGTGGCCCAGAGGAAAACAGAACACCCCCCCTCAGAGATGCTGTGGTCTGGTTGCTTTGAACTCTGGAAGCCCCGCTTGGGGGTCAGATCTCCCTAGAGACAAGATACACAGTCTCGCCCTGCTGGGCAGAGGACTTGCGCAAACATTGCTCAGGCCTTGCATGCCGAGGCCTCGGGGCTCTTGAAAGGTGCTCTGCAACCCCCTGCTCCATTCCCAGGGCCCTCCTTTCTACCCCTCCCCCCACGCTGGGGAAGCCAGAAGCCCTGACCTGCCAGACGCCTGCCCTCCGGTCGCTGGGCAGGCACTATCCCCTCTGGAGGCCCTCGACCAAAGAGCCAGCCGTCTCCTGCAATTGACAATGCAAGAAGAGAGGCTCACTGGAGAGAGAGAGAGCAGTAGTACAAAAAAGACTGTAAACAAATTTACGAATAAACTGCAATCAATATTTCATATATCAGGTTCCAGTATTACATCTAGATATACAGAAGAACACACATCAATTCTATAACCGCAATTAATTACACATGAAAAACAGTGAGCGTGATACACGATTGTTCCATCCAATCGAATCATCCACAGGGCTCACTCAAAGAGTCCCAATATGATTAAACATCATTTCATAGAGTCCTAATTGTAGAATCATAGACTCATAGAGTTGGAAGGGACCTCCAAGGTCATCTAGTCCAACCCCCTGCACAATGCAGGAAGCTCGCAAACACCTCCCCCTAAATTCACAGGATCTCCATTGCTGTCAGATGGCCATCTAGCCTCTGTTTAGAAACCTCCAAGGAAGGAGAGCCCACCACCTCCCTAGGAGGAAGCCTGTTCCACTGAGGAATTGCTCTAAACTCACAAACACCTCCCCTTAAATTCACAGGATCTTCCTTGCTGTCAGATGGCCATCTAGCCTCTGTTGAAAAACCTCCAAGGAAGGAGAGCCCACCACCTCCCTAGGAGGAAGCCTGTTCCACTGAGGAATTGCTCTAAACTCACAAAGGCCTCCCCCTAAACTCACAGGATCTCCATTGCTGTAATGAATGCTCCCTCTAAGCTGTGAAGTCTTGTGAGCAAAAATTCTACTTTGTGACTGAGCTGCTGCATAAATTAAATTTGCTCTAGGGCCATTTTTCCTGAGCTAAGACAAAAATATGTGAGCTGGAGACTAAACAATGGTGAGCTAGCTCACACTAACGCAGCTTGGAGGGAACTCTGGTCCTAATGCAACGTCTTCCAGAGTCCCATCAAAAGTGCTTCACAGTAGCAGCAGCAAGGGATAAAGTGCTAAGAAACGTGCTTTGGCCATCCGCTCTTCATGTCGTTTTTTAAGAACTTCTTAAAGCCACCACTGACGGGGCCTGTGGCTGGTGTTTTTGACTCACATCTATCTCATCTTTAGCCACACTTATTAAATAGTCACCTTGGATGAGCACATGTATCAGCTTATCAGTGCGGTGATATGCTTTGAGATATGGGTAATTAATCAGTGTGGTATCATTGATGTGTATTTGTCTGTATATCTGGATGTAATATTGGAAACTTAGATATGAAATATTGATGACAGTTTATTCGTAGATTTGTCTGAACATATGAAGCTGCCTTATACTGAATCAGACCCTTGGTCCATCAAAGTCTTCTCAGACGGGCAGCGGGTCTCCAGGGTCTCAAGCTGAGGTTTTTCACACCTATTTGCCTGGACCCTTTTTCGGAGATGCCGGGGATTGAACCTGGGACCTTCTGCTTCCCAAGCAGATGCTCTACCACTGAGCCACCGTCCCTCTCTTGCAATCGGCCTACTGTAGCGTTCCTTGAGCACCCGAGAGGTGAAAGGAGGCATGTCTCAAGAGACCCTCACAGAGCCAGAGGGCTCCTTCCAGAATCCTGGGGCAGACAAGTCTTAAGACCTCCGTGGCCCCTGCTGCATGGAAGCACCAAGGAACTTATCGCTTGCACTAATGTTGGTGAGTCTGAAATTGGCACTGCCACGGCATATCCACACGAACATCAGAAGAGCCCTGCTGGATCAGACCAAAGGCCTGTCAAGTCCAGCATCTAATTCACCCATCAGCCAACCAGCTGTCTCCAGAAAGCACCCCCCTCCCACCCTGTGTGCTCCCCCCCATCGACCGGTTGTGGCTCTGTGCTGCTGCTGACAATGAAGCGTTAACACTTCTGGCAAGTATGGAAAGTGCATTTAATAGTGGCCAGTGGTGTGGAGGGTTATTGGGAGGATAAAAAGGAGGAGAGGAGAAAGGCGTAGGGTTCCCCCTTGGGAAGAGAGGTGGGACAGAGAGGGGGTAAATGACTACACTGGACTCTGGTGTTATTTGGAGACGCAGGACGAAGATTGCCACCGCGGGTGTCTGGCCATGGGCACAAGGGCTGGGACTCCAATGCCTGGGGGGAGCAGGGGATTCTTTGGTTTGGTTGTCACTTTTGTTTCCCCTTTTCCCATCAGCTCTTCATTCATCTGTCACTTCCCCTCCGTCCTCCTGCTGCTCCCTCCACTCGCTGAGAGGGGCAGGGCTGGCGTTACGGCTGGCAGAGGGACAGCAGGGCCAGGGCCGGTGCCCCAGGAGGCCCCTGTCAGCTGAGAATCTCCCCCCCCCCCCTCTCTTCCAATGCCTCTCCTGGCACTATCCTCTTTCTGATGTAGCTGGGAAGCTGTGCCTCTGTGCAGCCTGGGAAATGTAGTCCTGGCTAGGGCACCTGACAGGTTGCTGGGACCACATTGCCAGGGCAAGGCGCCTCAGCACACAGCTGCAAGCAGAAGGGAAGAGATACTCGGCATCCATGCTGTCTGCTGGCTGGCTGGATCAGCTGTGGCCCCAGCCCACACAATACTGGCAGCCGGGTTATTGCGGGGGCGGGGGGGGGGGGAGAAAGTTCCGCCCCCACATCCTACCCTTGCCTTCCTTTCCCTCTCTGACTTTTGTGGCAAAACTCCAGAATAGCACCAAGGCATAAATGTTAGCAGTTTTCTTAGATACCAGCCTGAACAACAATGGCTTTGGGGTTTGTTGTTGCCCAAGGAATGTCTGGGGTGGCTTGAGTGGTGCTCAATGGCAGTAGCACGATTGAAGGTTGCTGCACACTGAAAAGACCAGGCTCTGCCTTCAAGACATGCTTGGAGAACCCGACTGTGGGATTATTTCCTACGAAGTCAAATCTCAATTGATAGTGTTGATGCTCTGACAGAACGTACTCAAGAAAAATTTACTGTGTTCTGGCTCCAAATTGTGGAATATCTTATCAAATATAATATTCTCCCCAAAAAACGTTTCTATCATGATATGCTCTATTTCTAATATGTTCTGGGCTCCCTTTCTCTCCTCTGGTCTGGATACAAAAACTGTAAGCTCTAATTAGTTGAGTTTGATTAACTGGATTTCTTAACAGAATATCGGGACAGTTGTTGGTACATTCCTACAGTAGAATCAGTCAATAGAATATATTTTCACTGGATGCTCTTCAGTATAATTGTACGGCTGCTCCTTGGCTCTCTGTTTTATGGATGACTCTTTCTTTTTCTTGCTTTTTTAAACATTTGTTTATTATACCCTCACTAAGGCTGCATTACAGTGTTCTTTATTGTAAACTGAAAATCTGTTAATAAAAATCTGATTAATTAAAAAAAAAAGAAGTGGCCGCGCTAAAGGGCGTTCCCCGGTAGGGTTGCCAGATCCAGGGTGAGGCCTCCTGGAGATCTGGGGATGGAAAGGACAAGGCCCTCAGCAGGGGACGATGTCACAGAATCCCGCCCTCCAAAGCAGCCATCTTCTGGTCTCCGGAGTCTGGAGTTGAGCTGTAATTCCAGGGGGTCCCCAGGCCCCACCTGGAGGGTGGCATCCCTCTTTCCTGGCAAAAGCCCAGGACTTTATTGGCAGCAGCAGACCTCTTGAAAGTCCTCCCTCAGAATGGGGCTTTTGGGGCGAGTCCCCACTAGGTGGTTTTATTTCTTTTTTATGCTTCACCTGAGCCCCATCTTTCTTCCCAGCGGAGGGCCCAAGCCCCTCGCATTGGTCTGCTGCCCCCCCCCCCCGGCCCGGCTGCTGTTTGTATAATATAGTGCAGGGGAGGCCAAGGGTGGCTCTCCAGGTATTTTTGCCTACAACTCCCATCAGCCCCAGCCAGCATGGCCAATGACTGGGGCTGATGGGAGCTGTAGGCAAAAAACATCTGGAGAGCTACCCTTGGCCTCCCCTGCTCTAGTGTGTTCCATGCAATGAAGAAGAAGAAGAAGATGATGAAGATGTTGGATTTATATCCCGCCCTCCACTCCGAAGAGTCTCAGAGCGGCTCACAATCTCCTTTCCCTTCCTCCCCCACAACAAACACGCTGTGAGGTGGGTGGGGCTGAAGAGGGCTCTCACAGCAGCTGCCCTTTCAAGGACAACCTCTGCCAGAGCTACAGCTGACACAAGGCCATTCCAGCAGGTGCAAGTGGAGGAGTGGGGAATCCAACTCGGTTCTCCCAGATAAGAGAGCTCTGGCTGACCCAAGGCCATTCCAGCAGCTGCAAGTGGAGGAGGGGGGAATCAAACCCGGTTCTCCCAGATAAGAGAGCTATGGCTGACCCAAGGCCATTCCAGCAGCTGCAAGTGGAGGAGGGGGGAATCAAAGCCGGTTCTCCCAGATAAGAGAGCTCTGGCTGACTCAAGGCCATTCCAGCAGGTGCAAGTGGAGGAGTGGGGAATCAAACCCGGTTCTCCCAGATAAGAGTCCGCACACTTAACCACTACACCGCACACTTAACCACTACACCAAACTTGCTCTCCAATGAGGAGGCGAGATGGTAGTGAACAGAGCTCTTTATTCAATACAGCGTCATATAGGGCTGAACTCAAAGACTAACTCCTGGGCCAACATTCCAGGGTCCTGCGCTAGCGTCCTATTGGTCCATTCAAACCAGCGGGGGTCAGGAGAGATTTGGATCCTGCTGCTCGGTCCTACAGAGGTGGGAGGCTGGCTGGCATCTTTTGTGGGAGGGGGACTTGGGTTTTTCAAATACTTGAAGAAGAAGAAAAAGATATTGGATTTATAACCTGCCCTTCACTCTGAGTCCCAGATTCTCAGAGCGGCTCACAAGCTCGTTTACCTTCCTCCCTCACAACAGACACCCTGTGAGGTGGGTGGGGCTGAGAGAGCTCTTACGGCAGCTGCCCTTTCAAGGACAACTCCTGCAATAGCTCTGGCTGACCCAAAGCCATTCCAGCAAGTGCAAGTGGAGGAGTGAGGAATCAAGCCTGGTTCTCCCAGACAGAGTCCTTGCACTTCACCACTACACCAAAATTGGTTTCAATTTGTAATGTTTCAATGATTCTGCCTAAGCTGTTTGAGCCAAGAGGGCATGTGGGGGTCTCAGTCTTTTAACTCAGGCAGCCCACGAGAGATGCTTTCCTGGCCCTCTGGGGACAGACCCCCTGGGTGTCTCAGGGCAGAACCTTCTGTGCTCACCTGCTCCCGGGAGACCCCACCAACAGCCCTCCAGTCTTTTTTCTAGTCCATGACTTCTCCCACCTCTTCTAGAACAGTAGAGGTGCCAAGAAGATTCAACCCCCCCCCCCCAACTTCACCCACCCACCACTTGCAGTCCTGCACAAGACGCGGGGGAGGGGGGAGCAATTCTCAGACAGTGGAGAGCCAGGATCCTCCTTTCTGACTGAGCTGTGGGGGGGGGGGGCTGGAATGCCTTACATCAAACTAGACTGCTGGGGCTCCAAATAGACCAGCCCCTCTGCCCCCCCCCCCAAAAAAAGATCCCAGATGCTTCTGTTGTCAGAGGAAAAGCTTTCTGCACCTACTCGTGGGCTTCCCTTCTTTGGGTGGGAAGGGCCATCCCGTCGCAGCTGACAAGAGATAAACAGAGGTGTTTTGCCCTTATCTGCCTCTGCACAGCAGCCCGGGACTTCCTTGGTGGTCTGTCTCCCATCCAAAGACTCATCAGGGTTCAGCCCTACTGAGCTGGCAAGATCAGGTTAGCTGGGGCCATCTTGGTGAGGGCACAGATCAACAGAGGGGGTTTCCCATTGCCTGCCTCTGCGTAACAATCGTTGTTTTCTTTGTTGTCCTTGGTGGTCTCCCATCCAAATGCTGACCAGGGGTGACCCTGCTTAGCTCCTGAGAATGGGCTGGCCTGGGCCCTCCAGCCAGGGCAGGGGTCATAGAATCACAGAGTTGGAAGGGACCTCCAGGGTCATCTAGTCCAACCCCCTGCACAGTGTTGGAAACTCACAAACTCCTCCCCCTAAATTCACAGGATCCTCATTGCTGTCAGGTGGCCATCTAGCCTCTGTTTCAAAACCTCCTCTCCTCCCTCTCACCTCCAGCTCCTTTGGCTGGTCAAAGAGGCTCCAGGGCCGGGGTGGGGGGTGGGGCTGTGCTCTTGGGCTTCACACCATCCCCCAGGAAAAGCCTTCTGGGGGGACCTGTTCCTTCTCCTTTGTCTTCCTCTCACCCTCTTCCTCTTGCCTCCCCAGGTGCTCCCCGATTGCAGCTGCCGGACCGATGTGGGTTTTCCTTCTCGTCCTCCTGGGCCTGCCCTCTCTGGGGTCCGGGACGCCCCTCACTGTGCTCCATCTCCCGGCTGTGCCCAGGAATGGCTCCAACTTTGAGCTCCGGAGGGCCAGCACCTCGCCAGCCCCACTGGTGACCCCCACAGCCCTGCCCCCCCACAGCGAAGCCCCCGCTCTGTCCCTCAACCTGGGGCTCAACTTCAAGATCAAGGTGCGGAGTCAGGGCAAGGCCCCGGCGGGCGAGGGGGGGCTGAGGGGGGCCACCGCACACCCCGGGCTGCCCCTCCCCCCCTCCCAGGCCCCCCCTGGCAGTCGCTTCTGGCCAGAGGCCCTGGGGGGGTCTGGCTGGTTGGGCCCCGGCCTAGCCGAGGAGCAGCCTTCTGGCCCAGGGGGGTGGGCTGAGCCCCACCGCCTGGCCTCCAGCCCCACCCCCCAGCTGCCCCTGGCCCTCTGGCCCAGCCTTGCCGGGAAGGGACTGGCAGCGCCCCCTGCAGGGGACGACAGCCCAGAGTTGGAGTTCAAGATCGACATCGACCTGACGGCTGGCATGGGCAAGGAAGCCGGACTGGCACCCAACGGCACCACCAGTCCTGGCTGGCAACTCCCTCTCCTGCCCGGCCTCCGGGTCGGCATCTCCCAGATTGCCAGCAAACTGCGGGAGACTCCCGGTGAGTGTTTCTGACATATATTTTATTAGAGTTTTAAGAAATAGGACAAAGAAATACAAAAAGGGGAAAGGGAAATAACGTTATTTCGATATAAACTCTGCATCATTCATTTACAAATGTTTCTCATAGTCTATAAAGGTTTTACATTCTTTACCTTATAACTAATCGTTTGCTAGTATAAGCATTAAGATTTGAGGAACGTACAAGTATGGGCCATATAGAAATCAAATTTGTGCCTTCAGCCATTCATAAAAAGGTTTCCAAGGGTTTTCTTCATCTCGTGTTCGTCTGCCCTTAAGACGAAGTGCCAGGGCGTCTGCTTCAGCTGTCTCGAGTGTTTTATCCACCAAGTCCTGCTTCTTCAGAGTTTCATGATGTTTCCAGTTTTGTGCTATCAAAAGTCTTGCTGCAGTAATAATACGTCTCATCAAGTGCTTCTTCTATCTCGAAAGATCCATCAGTAGAATGTTCAGTAAAAAAAAGTTCTGGTTTAAAGTGTATATGAATTTCCAATATCTTTTGTAACATATCATGTAATCCAATACTTTTTCATCACCCCACATGTCCACCACACATGATAAAATGTGCCAACATGGGAAATACATTTCCAGCACTTGTTAGGTACTGTAGAATACATTTTAGACAGTTTATCAGGCGTTATATACCATCTATAAAACATTTTATAAATATTTTCTTTAAAGATAATAGCTCTGGTAAGTTTTATATGTGATTTCCACAATGTTTCCCACACCCCTATTTCAATATTATGGCCCAAATTTTGTGCCCACTTTATCATGGTATCTTTCACTTCTTCATCTTGTAGCTTCATTTGAAGAAGCATTGAATAAATTCTCTTTATTAGATGTTGGTGTGGACCCAAAATAATTTTATCAAAACCTTGTTGATCAGTAATAAATCCAAATCCTGTTACTTTGTCTCTAGCATATCTTTACTCTAGTTGAAGCCTGGTCCACCAGTTGAGAGTAACATTGTAGGTCAATAACCCTTCTTGTGTTTTCAGTTCGTCATTAGTCTTTAACCGTTCTTCATATGTAAGTATCATATTTGATGACAATAGTGTTGGTTGAATAAAAGTTGGTGAGACCCACTTAGGGACCTTGGTGTAAATTTTTGGTTTAACCAGGACCACACCTGACTAAGAGACTTTCTAATTAAATGAGTGTTGAAACATTTTTGAGTATCTGTTTTCTGGTACTACAGGTACAAATGCCATTCCTTAACAAGATCATGACCCTCTAATGTTAACAATCTCCTATTTTTTAATAGTATCCAGTCTGTCACCCATGTTAGTGCACAGGCTTTATAGTATAATTGCCAGTCAGGAAGGGCAAATCCTGCCCTTTCTTTGGAGTCCTGAAGCGTTTTTAACTTGATTCTTAGTTTTTTATTCTGCCAAATAAAACTAATAGTTAGTTTATTTAGCTCTTGAAAGAACACCTTTGGTAACACTATAGGAATAGTTTGGAAAAGAAAAAGCATCCTTGGCAGTACGTTCATTTTAATTGTTGCTATTCTTCCCATCAACAAAATACTTGTCTTTCCATGTTTCCAAATCTTTTTTTATTTCCTTAATTAGTTTTCCATAGTTCTCTTTATATAAGGTACTTACTTTATTAGTAAGTTGAATTCCCAAATATTTGACATCCTTTTCATATGCAAATCCTGATTCTTGTTGAAAGCTCTTAATTTGATCAATGGTCATATTTTTTGATAGAAAGTTTGTTTTCTGGTAATTAATCTTCATACCTGCCACTTCTCCAAATTGCTTAAGATTCGACACCAGATGTTTAACGGAGTCAGCTGGTTGTTCTAAGACGAAGACCATATAATCTGCAAATGCTCTCAATTTAAAATGTTCACCTCTAAATGAAAGTCCCTTAATATTAGAGTCTTCTCTGATATGATTGTTCAGTGTTTCCAGCATAAGAATAAATAGTAAAGGGGACAAAGGACAGCCTTGTCTTGTACCTTTCTGAATCTCAATAGAATTAGTTAAATCTCCATTTATTCCAACTTTTGCTTTTTGCTGGGAATAGATAGCTTGAATATTCTTAAGGAAATCAGTTCCACAGTTCATAAACTCTAATTGTTGCAGCATAAACTGCCAATTAGTATTATCAAAGTCCTTCTCCGCATTTAAGAAAATTAATGCCATTTGTTTATCAGGGTGGGCATCATAGTACTCCAAGATGTTGCATATAACTCTCACATTATCGCTCAGATGTCTTTTGGGAAGGAAACCTGCTTGATCTGGATGGATAATTTCCACAAATACCCTCTTAAGGCGTTGAGCTACTATAAATGCAAAAATCTTATAGTCCATGTTTAACAAAGAAATTGGTTTGTAATTTTTAATCTCTTTTAAGTCGTTTGCCTCTTTAGGAATCAGCAAAATGCAGGCTTCTTGCCGGGAAGGTGGCATCTTACCTTCATCTCCTATTTTGTCTAACAGCAGCTTGTAGGGGAGAGTTAAACAATCTTCAAAAGTTTTGTAATATTCTGCTGGCAGACAATCAGGACCCGGTGCTTTACCATCTTTTTGTAATCTTATAGCCTCCACCAATTCATTCATTGTTATAGGATCATTCAAAAATTTTTGCTGTTCTTTAGAAGGGTTGAGGACAGTGTTGAACCAGGTATTCTTTCACAGCTTCCTTGTCTACTTTTACGCCTTTGTAAAAATGTTTGTAAAAATTCCCTATTATCTTTGCCATTTCCTTGTTTGTGAATCTTTCTATGTTATCGCTTCCTCTGAGGGATAGGATAGTTCTTTTCGCCTGCTCTTTTTTCAGTTTGTACGCCAACCATCTACCTGGTTTGTTAGCATTTTCAAAATAATTCTGTTTAGCAAACTTCAATTTTTTTGTACTTCGTCCATCAGTAAGAGATTAAGTTGATGTTGCAGGAATTTAATAGTTAGCAGTTCTGTTCTAACTGATTCTTGTTTAAGTTCTTTTTCTACTTTGCTCGATTTCAGATTTAAATCTTGAATTCAGTTTATTCTCTCTTTCTTACGTTTAGCTGCAAACCTAATAGCTAGTCCTCTAAAAAAAGCTTTACTTATATCCCAGACTGTTTGAATGGCTACTTCATGATCTATATTTTGTTTAAAGAAGAAGTCGAATTCTTTTTTTGTTTCCGGTACAAAGTCTTTGTCCTTCAACAGCTTTGTATTTAAATTCCATCTTCCTCTCCTTCTTACATCATTTAAGTTGATAGTTAAGGTGCTATGATCTGATCTTACTCATGGGTGAATATCCGCCTGGTCAAAGTCTTTCATCAAACCTGTTGACAGCCAACACATATTGATTCTAGACCAGGACATGTCTGTGGGAAAAATAAGTATAATCTCTTGATGAAGGAAATCTTGTTCTGGTGAGTGTTTCTGCAAGGGGGGGACAGAGATGGGGCATGTGGGGGGAGGTCAGGATGGGAATTCCAGCAGGGATGGTCTTTGCAAATGTGGGGTCTTGGGCAGAAATCCAGGGTGGGGCCCCGGAGTCTCACGACCTCCCTACTGCTGGCTGCCTTGGCTGAAGCCAAATGAGGGATGGCCCTTTGTTTGAGCGAGGTGGGGGGGAGACCCTGCTCCGGACAGAAGCTGCTGCCCCGGGACTGGGACAGACCTGCTGCCCTTTTGTTCTGGCCGCCTTCTCTCTCACAGAACTCAGTGACAGAAACCACATTACAACAATGTACATAAAACAACAATTATAAAGCCACATAAAGTAGGGGTGGCCAACGGTATCTCTCCAGATGTTCTTTGCCTACAACTCCCATCAGCTCCAGCCAGCATGGCCAATGGCTGTGGCTGATGGGAGTTGTAGGCAAAAAACATTTGGAGAGCTACCCTTGGCCACCCCTGACATAAAGGATCACAATTTATATTTAAAAACTCCACAGGATTAAATCAGTCAAATGCAACAACCCTAAATAAAATTTTCTTCAGCAACAGGAATGAGGGAGACTGATGTGCCTCCCTGGGGAGGTTGTTCCACAATTGTGGGGCTGCCACCAAAAAGGCCCTGCCTCATGGAGGCACCTAATGAGCTTCTTTGAGTGGTGGGGCAGGCAGGGGGACTTCTCCCTGTGATCTTAATTCCCAGGCAGGAATGTGGAGGAGTTCTCCAAGCCTGCATGGCTTTAAGGGACAAAAATGACTCCTTGAATTGGGCTTGGGAGAAGATCGGTAGCCAGTGTAATTGCTGTAGTTTCGGGGGCCATAAATTAATGCGCCTGGTAGCAGTCTAGCCACTGTAGAAAAAGAGGGGGCTCCCTGAGTTTAAGCAAAGCTATAATAGAAGAAACATCAGGGTGAAACAATAAACACTGTACTATCAATCCTGGCTTTATGTGGATGAACTTATGCTTTATCCCAACCCCTCATTGAAACGATAGTGGACTGAGAGTGCATGACTGTGAAGTGGGATAATTTGTTTGATAAAGTGCCTGTGTGCACTCTGGATGAAATAATCCATTACAGACTAATGCTTTGGTATATGAGTCACATGCAGACTCTTGACCTTTAAAAAAGTGCCTGCATGCCCTCTAAAAGTGGCTATGTGCACTTTGATTTATTCTACTGCAGACTATTTGGATTCATTTAAGTGCAGACTGTTTGGGAAAAGAGGTTATGCTAAAGTGCCTGCGTGCACTCCTGTGTATTTTATTACAGTCTGTTCAAAGGTAGAGGCTTTGAAATGTGCACACTTCTGTTTCTCATTATAGACTGTTTAGAAGTAGAGGCTACTTAGAAGCAGAGACCACTGGCTTTTCTCATCACCCCATTATTTTCTTGTAATAAATGTTTTGATAGTAGTGTTTATTGGTTCACCCTGATGTTTCTTCTATTATAGCAGTCTAGACACAGCATTCTGTACTAGCAACAGCTTCTGAACATTCTTCAAGGGCAGCCCCAACAACAGTGCATAGCAGTAGTCCAGTCTAGGTGTCACTGAGGCTAGATCTGACTGAGCCCGGAACAGAGGCAGAAGGAGAGCTGCCCTCTTGCTTTGGGGCTCCCAAAGGCTGACGTCAGGTGGGAGACCTTCCCTGAAGCCCTTTCCATCCCCCTGTTCTCTTCTCAGGCCTCTTAGGATCCAGGATTCCTCCAGTGACCTGGGAGCCACCGGACGGGAATGCCACGGAGAGCACCTGGGAGCTGCCGGGGGACTCCTCCCTGATCCCTGAGGGTGCCTTGGAGCCAGGTGAGCTGCCCAGAGGAGCCTCTCCTTCTGTTTTTTTTTTGCGGGGGGGGGGGAGATCTTGCCTGTCCTTTGCAGCAGCAGGAGGAAGGAGAGAGGCTGAGCCCCCGGCGGGGTGGGTGGGTGGGCTAGGCCCCTCTCAGCGGGTCAGGCAGCAGTCAGGAATAATAATAATAATAATAATAATAATAATAATAATAATAATAATAATAATAATAATAATAATAATAATAATAATAATAATAATAATAATAATATTTTATTTATATCCCGCCCTCCCTGCTGCAGCAGGCTCAGGGCGGCTCACAACATATAATAGATACATGATTACTATAGAAAACATTACATCAATACAATATATAATTCATAAAGGTTGCTATTTAAAACCATTGTAATTAAAACCATCAAAGTTAAAAACTAACATTTACAGGTGCTATGTTCTAGATGTTCTCTGAATGTGGCTGGCTGGACTGCTGTGCAAGCTGGGGGTGTATTTGGGGGTGGGGGGGGTTCTGCTTTCCCAAGCCTCTGCCCCTTTGGCCTGAGTTGTGGAAGGGCCCACCCCAACGGTGCCACAAAGGGGAAACTGAGGCCCAGCACAGGGCAGCAGGAAGAGGGGCACCAACATTCCTGATGGGGTGGGACTGGGGGAGGCTCCCCTGACTTGCAGGGGTCTTGGGGCTTCCTTCTTGGAGCCTAGCAAGGGGTGCAATCCGTGTGCTTGGGGTGGGGGAGGTTCTTGAGGGTGCCTTTGGCCCATTTGTCTGAGGGGGGGCTCACCAAAGCTTCCCCCACCTAGAGATGTAAAATTTCCGGAAATTCTGAAGCTTGGGAAAAAATGGAAATTTTTGGAAAAATTGAAAAAAAAACCCGCTACATTAGCACTTCTTTTTTCTTTTTCAGATTGAAAGTCATTCTTTTTCTTTAGGAACATAAAATATGTCTATGGACAATTTTACTTGGCATGAAATTATCACAACTAGCATATTAAAAATACAGTGTATCCAAACAATTATTGCAAACAGAATTTACTTTTAAAATAATATTTGTTTGTCATTGTAACAAATGGAGCAACACTCTCCTGAACTGTTTACTAGTTTATGTGGAACAGACAACAACAAAAAAACCCTCCACAAAGCAATTTTTAAAAATCCAGAAGTAACAATTATTCATATTTCCTCTCCGCAGTATTAAATAAAAATAAAAAACTCATTCTCATAAAAAGAATTGAAGAGGGGGAAGTGTATAGAAGGGAGTGCAGGACTAAGTTTCCACGAATGGGCATGAACTAGGACTTGCTCGTCCTCCATGCACAGAAATTAGAATAATCTGATACCAGACATATTTTTTAGAAATGATTTGGAAAATATTTGAATACCTTGTCTTAAAATATTTTATTCATCCTGTAAAAATAAAACATTCCATAATCAATTTCTTTTCTTTTTTTTACAATTTTTCCAATTTTTTTTTGGGGGGGGGGAAGGCTTCAGGAAAAAAACGGGAGCAAAACCGGTTTTTCCCCCCAAATTTTTCCATTTTTTTTCTGGGCTTTCACATCTCTACCCCCACCCCTCCATGTCTCAACCAAGCAGCCACTGGGAATCTCCTGTCCAGGGGTGGAATTCTAGCAGGAGCTCCTTTGCATATTAGGCCACACCCCCTGATGTAGCCAATCCTCCGGGAGCATCCAGTAGACCCTGCAAGAAGAGCCCTGTAAGCTCTTGGAGGACTGGCTAAATCAGGGGTGTGTGGCCTAATATGCAAAGGAGCTCCTGCTAGAACTCCACCTCTGCTCTTGTCATTTGGGGGGGGGGCGGGGTGCCTCCTGCCAAGTAATTCTGTGTTCCTTCCCCCCACCCCAGCATAAAGTACAAGACTCTCACATCGGTTAACTCTAAGAAAGTTTATATTTTAATATTTTTAGTCTCTATAAATGCATAATATTCCTGAACCAGATGCCCTTTAGCAACTTCTGGGCAGGAGGGTTGCCAGTCTCCAGGGTGGGCCTGGAGATTCCCTGGAAGTACAGCTGATCCCCAGCTGATTGAGAGCAACTCCCCTGGAGAAGATGGCTGCCTTGGAGGGTGGGTCCCAGGGGAGCTGGAAGGGACCTCCAGAGTCATCTAGTCCAACCCCCTGCACAGTACAGGAAACTCACAAATAAAAAGGTAAAGCTGTGCAAGCACCAGTCGTTTTCGACTCTGGGGTGACGTTGCTTTCACATTTTCATGGCAGACTTTTTTTTTACGGGGTGATTTGCCATTGCCTTCCCCAGTCATCTACACTTTCCCCCCAGCAAGCTGGGGACTCAGTTCACTGACCTCAGAAGGATGGAAGGCTGAGTCAACCTGGAGCCAGCTACCTGAACCCAGCTTCTGCTGGGATTGAACTCAAGTCGTGACTGGGGAAGGCAATGGCAAACCACCCCGTAAAAAAGTCTGCCGTGAAAACGTTGTGAAAGCAACGTCACCCCAGAGTCGAAAACTCACAAATACCTCCCCTAAATTCGCAGGATCTTCATTGCTGTCAGATGGCCATCTAGACTCTGTTTAAAAACCTCCAAGGAAGGAGAGCCCACCACCTCCCGAGGAAGAAGCCTGTTCCACTGAGGAACCCCTCTAACAGTCAGGAAGTTCTTCCTAATGTTGTACCAGAAACTCTTTTGATTTAATTTCAACCCACTAGTTCTGGTCCTACCTTCTGGGGCCACAGAAAACAATTCCACACCCTCCTCTAGATGACAGCCCTTCAAGGACTTGAAGATGGTGATCCTATCACCTCTCAACTGCCTCCTCTCCAGGCTAAACATGCCCAGCTCCTTCAGCCTTTCCTCATAGGACTTGGTCTCCTCCATAGGATTCACCATCTTCGTCGCCCTCCTCTGGACCTGTTCCAGCTGGTCTAGATCCTTCTTAAAATGTGGTGCCCAAAACTTAACACAAGACTCCAGGTGAGATCTTACCAGAGCAGAGTAAAGCGATACCATCACATCACGTGATCTGGACACTACACTTCTGTTGATACAGCCCAAAATTGCATTTGCCTTTTTAGCCGCCGCATCACACTGTTGACTCAGAAGCTACTGGTAGAGAAGGTGCTCCTGGCCACTAGGACAGCCAGGCCCTCATCCTCTTGACCAGTCCTGAAAAAGCCAACATCTCCATCTAGGACAACTGGACTCGGTCCCTTAGCCTTCCCAGCTGGCATCACCTCTGTCTTGTCTGAACTCAGCTTCCATTTGTTCTGCCTTGGCTACCTGACCAGTGCAGTTTCTGCAAAGCGAAGTTCTGCCTCATCACTAACCTTTAGGTATCAGGTTTTGCCCAGAATCCGTCACAAGACTTCTTGAGTCAATGCAGGGGAGCTTTTAATGAAGAATCAGGTAGCAGACTCTTGTAGCACCTGCAAGCAAGACTACGTGTCTTGCCAGACTGACAAAAAGTGAAAGGTACAGTCCAAATATAGGTTACAGTTTAACGGCTCATCATTTCTCCCACCTAAAAGCCTCCTGCTCAAAAGTCTTTGAATTAGTTTCCGGACCCTGGTGTTGCTTTTCTCCAAGGTCGCATTCCAGCTTTGTAGACATCTTCCGTTGGTGACCTCTCTTCTGTTACCAGGGAGACAAGATTAGGCCCTGGCTGTCCACCGTGATTGACACTCTACTGTGGCCTCATTTGTTAACAACACTATTCTACCTAAATCCCTAAAAGAATATAGATGCAGGTTAGTAAATATTGATATTATAATACATAGATTAATACAGGCATGAATACATATGTATAAATACATATATGAACACACAAAACAATCAGTCTTCCCTCTAAGCTGAGTTAGTGTGAGCTCATTCACAGCTTTTTAGCCTCCGGCTCACACATTTTTGTCCTCGCTCAGGAAAAATGGCCCCAGAGCACACTAATGGACGCAGCAGCTCACAGCTTTAATGCCAGGAACTCACAAAGCAGAATTTTTGCTCACAAGACTCCACAACTTAGATGGAATATTGAAAACAATATATAAATGGATATGTGAATATGTTTTAGATAATTGACCACTCATCGGCAATGATTATACTATTAGGAAAATCAACAAACTGTTTCTGGACCACAAAATTTAAAAGAAATCCTTTTTAGGGACTTGTTCTTGACATTTGGGGTTGTTTCAGAAAGTGAACGAGCTGGTGGGTGAGGGTGATGGGGGGGGGGCGGGAATCTGAACTTTCACAGGCTTCTGACAAGGCAACTCCCCAATGACTCTTGAGAACACTTAGCAGTCCAAGCATAAAAGGAATCCGGCCTCATCAGTCTTCTGCAGTTCTTTGGAAAGTGAACCAATCTGCTGATAACAGGCCTGGTTGACATCACCTCTCCAAAGATGCCCGAATAAACTCCAAAGTCATGGGATACGAGGGCGGGTTCTTTTGTGGATTAAAAAATGGCTAAATGAGAGGAAGCAAATGGCAAAATGTATGGGCAGTTCTCCCAATGTAGGGAAGTATGCAGCGGGGTCCCAAAAGGATCGGTATTGGGGCTGGTGTTATTTCATTTGTTCATAAACGATCCGGAATTTAGGGTGAGCAGCCAAGTTTGCAGGTGACAAAGAATTCTGCACATTGATGAAAATCAAGCTGCAGCCTTTGGAGCATCAAAATCAGAGTCTCTTTGGTGCGCCTGGACTCAGATCGTGCTCTGGTACTGCAGACCAAGCCAGGTGCCCACCTGAAATTATTTCTACGTTTAAAGGCAGTCAGTGCCAAGAAGAAAAGGCCTTTGTCTCTGTGACTGGTTTGCTGGCCCTCTACGGATACCGGTTGAGCAATGCATGAGACAGGATGCTGGACTAGAAGACCTTCGCTGGTCTGATCCTGCTAGGCTCTTCTGATGTTCTTCTAGGGGAAGGCCTCAGCCTCTCTGCTCTGTTGCTTGCCCTCCAGAGGAACTGGTTGGCCACTGTGTGAGACAGGAGGCTGGACTAGATGGACCCTCCCTGGTCTGACCCAGCAGGGCTCTTCTGATGTTCTTCTAGGGGAAGGCTTCAGCCTCTCTGCTCTGTTGCTTGCCCTCCAGAGGAACTGGTTGGCCACTGTGTGAGACAGGAGGTTGGACTAGATGGACCCTCCCTGGTCTGACCCAGCAGGGCTCTTCTGATGTTCTTCTCGGGGAAGGCCTCAGCCTCCATGCCCTGTTGCTTGCCCTCCAGAGGAACTGGTTGTCCACTGTGTGAGACAGGAGGCTGGACTAGATGGACCCTCCCTGGTCTGACCCAGCAGGGCTCTTCTGAGGTTCTTCTCAGGGGAAAGCCTCAGCCTCTGTGCCGTGTTGAAGAAGAAGTCTGAAGGGTGTCCAGACTGTCTCAAACTGAAGGATGTCTAGGCTGCCTGAGCTACATGGGACTCCCCTTGCTGTTCAGGCCTTCCATGGTGGTGTCAGGTGTCCAGCTTCCTCTTGAGCGTCTTCATCTGACAAGGAGGAGGAGGAGGCGGTCTGCACAACACACAGGAAGGCTGTACTTGAAGCTGCCTTCATCTGAACCAGACCCTCTGGGTCCACCAAGGTCAGCCTTGTCTAGGCTTGCCAATCCCCAGTTCCCAGCGGGAGTTCTTCCGCTTTCCCAGGCTCCTTCCCGCCCCCAGTCACCTGGTCGGTGGGTGGGAAGCCCCGCCCCCAAAGCCACCATGTGATTTTTTTCCCCACCGCAGGCTCCAGCCTCCAATTGGAAAGGCTTCCTCTTGGGATGGTGTGTCTGTGTTGCTGTGAAGAAGTTGGCAGCAACTCATGAGTAGAGAGGCCAATCCCCTGCTTCAGACTCGCCAGAAACGGGGGGCGAGGCCGGGGGGAGGGAAACGTCTGCTGAGCATTTCATTATTTTCTATGTGGAGATCAATTCTCATAGGGTATAATGGGAAATTGATCTGGAGGTTGCGGAGGCTCTGGGGGAGCTGTTGTTTGAGGTAGAGGCACCAAATTTTCAGTATAGCATCTAGTGCCTCTCCCCAAAGTACCTGCCAAGTTTCAAAACAATTGGACCAGGGGGTCCAATTCTATGAGCCCCAAAAGAAGGTGCCCCTATCCTTCATTATTTCCTGTAGAAGGAAGACATTTAAAAAGGTGTGCAGTCCCTTTAAATGTGATGGCCAGAACTCTCTTGGAGTTCAATTATGCTTGTCACACCCTTGTTCCTGGCTCCGCCCCAATGTCTCCTGGCTCCACCCCCAAAGTCCCCAGATATTTCTTGAATTGGACTTGGCAACCCTCGCCTTGTCTCCTCAGAGTGGCAGTGTCTCTCCTGGACCTCAGGCAGAGGTCTTTCCCCCTCACCTCCTGCCTGGTCCTTTTTAACTGGAGATTCTGGGGATTGAACCTGGGACTTCCTGCAGGCCAAGCTGAGGTTCTTCCACTGAGCCACAGTCCCTCTCTTGCACGGTGGCCCGTGGCCCTGTGTGAAACAATGGTGATGTTAGGAGTGTGTGGTCTAATATACAGATGAGTTCCTGCTGGGCCTTTTCTCCCCAAAAAGCCCTGTGTGAAACAATGGCAATGTTAGGAGTGCGTGGTCTAATATGCACATGAGGTCCTGCTGGGCTTTTTCTCCCCAAAAAAGCCCTGGTTAGCAGAATTTGGGAGCCAAATTGTTCAGCTGTCAGCCACCTCTGCTGGGGCCTTCAGCATTCTGCTAATGGACTGACCATTCTATGATAAGAGGTTAGAGCTCTGGATGAGGCTAGTGGTGTGTGTGTGTGTGTGTGTGTGCATTGATTCCGCAAGCTGCTTCCAAGGACTGTGACATCACCATGAGCTGCTCGGGAACCTTGGAATGTGAGTTCCAGTTCAGGGTCTGGCTCCGGCGGGCAGAGGGTTAGGGAGAGATGGATGCCACCAACAAGCCCCACCAGATCCCTCCGGAGATGGCGCTGTATGCCGAGAAGCACCGGATCTTTGAGCTCATGCAGAGCCTCATGGAAGCTCTCCTCATCTACCGCCCTGAGGACCCCGTGGACTTCATGATTGGGCACCTGCGGAAGAACAATGCCGACGTGCCCAGGGTCTTTGTGGTGGGGCCCCCGGCTTCCGGCAAGACCACCATCTCCCGCTGGATCTGCAAGCACCTGAGCGCCACCTACGTTTGCCCCCAGGATCTCGTCCACAACCAGAAGCTCAAGAAGTCCCAGGAGGTGCTCTCCTGCCTGGCCCAGCAGGAGGCGATCCCGGATGAGCTGTGGGTCTCCCTCCTGGAGGAGCGCCTGTCTGACGAGGAGTGCATGAGCCTGGGCTGGGTGGTGGACGGCTTCCCCGAGACGAGGGACCAGGCCCTGCAGCTGCAGGAGAAGGGCATCGCCCCACGACACGTCATTGTGCTCCATGCGCCAGACACCGTCCTGGTGGAAAGGAACCTGGGCAAGCTCCTGGACCCCTTCACGAAGGAAGTCTACCACTCTACTTTCGACTGGCCAGTCGACTTCATGGTGCAGAGGCGCCTGGTGGTCCCGGAAGGCATCTCGGAGCAAGTCACCGCCAGTCGGCTTCTGGAGAGTCACCGCAACATCCCCGGCGTCATCCAGGCTTACGCAAAGAACCACAAGGCCATCAATGCTGACCAGCCCTGCGTGGACGTCTTTGCCCAGGCCCTGAGCTTTGTGCAGAGCCGCCCGGCCTCCAAGGCCCCCTTTCTGCCCCGCGTCCTTCTCCTGGGCCCGCCCGGCAGCGGCAAGCACCTCCAGGCGGCTCTGCTGGCCCAGAAATATGGGCTGGTCAACCTCCGCCTGGGGGACCTGCTGCGGGAGAAGGTGGTCGAGCGCACCCCGCTGAGCGAGCTCATCAAGCCCTTCTTCAACAGCAGCTACCCGGTGAGTGACAACATCGTCCTGAGTGTGCTGAAGGAGCGGCTGAACCGGCAGGACTGCCTGAGCTGCGGCTGGGTGCTCCATGGCTTCCCCCGCGACGTCGACCAGGCCTCCCTCATGAAGCACACCGGCTTCGAGCCCAACCGGGTCTTCTTCCTCAACTTGCCCACGGAGGTGGCCCTGCAGCGCCTCTGCCAGTGGGCCACAGACCCGGTCGCGGGGGAGAGGTACCACAGCATCTTCAAGCCACCCATCAACGCCGAGGTGAACCAGCGCCTCCGCCAGAACCCAAAGAACCGGCCCGAGAAGGTGGAGGTGAAGGCAGACTATTACCACCAGCAAGCGAGGGAGCTGGAGGACTTCTACGAAGACGGCATCGCCCTCAACGCTGACCAAGACCCCTACACCATCTTTGAGCACATCGAGAGCTACCTGGTCAAGCCCTTGCCAGTCACCAGGCGGTGAGCCTGCCTGGGCCCCGCAAGCTGGTCCTGCTGCGTGATCAGAGGACGCCCGGAAGGAAGGAGCGTGGGGAGGGTGTGTGTGGGGGGGGGTGCAGAGCTTTTGCAGAGTTGAGAGAATAATAAAAGGCTGGGTTTCCACCTGGGGTCTGCTGCTGCCTTCCTTCTTTCCTTCCATCACTAGGGATTCCTGTCCAGGGGCTAACTCCCCCCCCCACCAAGAGATCGCATTCCGGCCCCAAGGCTGCCTCAAAGTGGTTCTCCCTACTGGAGAAGCCCAAGTACCGCAGAACTAGAGAAGCCATGTTGGATCAGGCCAGTGATCCATCCAGTCCAACACTCTGTGCCCCCCTCTCGGCTTGGCTTCGCGAACGAAGATTTAAGAAGGGTGCAATAGTCCACGTTTGCTGCAGGCTCGCTGGTGGCTGACAAGACCAATGTGGGACAGGCAGGTCCGGCCACAGCGGCTGCAGGGACTGTGCACTGTGCAGCGGCCACAGTGCCACACAGTGGCCAAACCCCCCCCAGGTGCCTTCAGGAGGTCCATCAGTGGGGCCAGGACACTAGCAGCCCTCCCACTGTTGCCCCCCCGCAAGCACCAAGAATACAGAGCCTCACTGCCCCAGACATAAGAACATAAGAGAAGCCATGTTGGATCAGGCCAACGGCCCATCCAGTGCAACACTGTGTCACATAAGAACATAAGAGAAGCCATGATGGATCGGGCCAGTGGCCCATCCAGTCCAACACTCTGTGTCACATAAGAGAAGCCATGTTGGATCAGGCCAACGGCCCATCCAATGCAACACTCTGTGTCACATAAGAACATAAGAGAAGCCCTGTTGGGTCAGGCCAGTGGCCCATCCAGTCCAACACTCTGTGTCACATAAGAGAAGCCCTGTTGGATCAGGCCAATGGCCCATCCAGTCCAACTCTCTGTATCATATAAGAACATAAGAGAAGCCATGTTGGATCAGGCCAACGGCCCATCCAGTCCAATACTCTGCGTCACACAGTGGCCAAAACAACCCCAGGTGCCATCAGTGGGGCCATGACACCATAAGCCCTCCCACTGTTGCCCCTCCCAAGCACCAAGAATACAGAGCATCGCTTGCCCCAGACAGAGTTCCAACAATACGCTGTGGCTAAGAGCCACTGATGGACCTCTGCTCCATATGTTGATCCAATCCCCTCTTGAAGCTGGCTATGCTTGCAGCTACTACTACCTCCTGTGGCAGTGAATTCCATCTATGCACTGAGCGTGAAAGCTGGAAGGGATCTTGAAGGAGATTTTTAAATCCTTGGAGATTTTTCAACAGAGGCTAGATGGCCCATCTGACAGTAATGAGGATCCTGTGAATTTAGGGGGAGGTATTTGTGAGTTTCTTGCATTGTGCAGGGGGTTGGACTAGAGGTCCCTTCTAAAGACAGGTTGCTTACCTGTAACTGTAGATCTTCGAGTGGTCATCTGTGCAGTCACACTTGTGGGATACTGCGCCTGCGCGGGTCCCCGATCGGTATCTGTAAGAAAGCCCGGGAAAGATTTCCGCGGACGGCGCCACTGGGCATGCGCCAGCGCCCCACTGCGCACGCCCAACGGCGCCACCGCGGCAATCCCACCAGTTCCTTCTTGACCGCTGAAAGCCCCTAAGGAAGGGAGACCGTCAGCAGTGGGGAAGGAGGGTGGGTAGTGTGACTGCACAGATGACCACTCGAAGATCTACAGTTACAGGTAAGCAACCTGTCTATCTTCTTCGTGGTCTCTGTGCATCACACTTGTGGGAGATTAGCAAGCAAGGCATACCTGGAGGTGGGAAGACGGTCAACCGGAGATGACAGATTGTAGCACCGCCGTCCCCAACCGGGTTCTCTGCTGAGCATGCACGTCCAACGCATAGTGCTTCATGAAAGCATGCGGGGAAGACCAGGTAGCAGCTTTGCAGACATCAGCCAAAGACACGCCCTTCAGGAACGCCACCGATGTCGCCATCGCTCGTGTGGAGTGGCCACGCACGGGACCAGGCAGTGGCCTCTTTGCTAGGAGGTAGCAGAGCTTGATGGTCTCGGTCAACCACTTCGAGAATCTCTGTGAAGAAATCCTGTCGCCCAGTCTGGGCGCAGTGTATGAAACGAATAACTGCTGGTCCCTGCGAAAGGACTTGGATCGGCTTAGGTAAAAAAGCAGGGCACGCCTAACGTCCAGGGAGTGCAGCCTCCGCTCCTCGTCCGAGGAGGGGTTCGGGAAGAAGGCGGGTAGCCACACTTCCAGATTGAGGTGGAATTGGGAGGGCACCTTAGGGAGGAAGTTGATATCAGGGGCCAGGGAGACGCCAGACTCTCTAAAGGCTAGGTAGGGGTAGTCACAACGCATCGCCGTGAGTTCCCCTACACGGCGCATGGAGGTGATGGCCACTAAGAAAGCAGTCTTCCAGGACAGAAGCTGCAGGGAACATGAGGCCATGGGTTCGAAGGGACGCCTGGTTAGTCTATCTAGGACTAGCGACAGGTCCCACGGAGAGGTGGGGAGCTTGGATGGTGGATGCAGCCTGAATAGTCCCTTCATGAACTTCTTGGACTGGGGGTGGGCGAAGACAGAGTACCCGCCCACAGGTTCGTGAAAAGCAGAAATGGCTGCCAGGTAGACCTTAATGGAGGAAAACACTAAGCCTGCGTCTACTAGGGACAGCAGAAAGTCAAAGACTGCCGGCAGGCCTGCCTCCCTAGGTGCGACTGGCCGATCAGCCATGAAGTCCGAGAACCTCTTCCACTTCCTGTCATAGGATGCTCTGGTGGAGGGCTTCCTACTGTTTAACAGGACCTCCTGGACCCTGCCCGAGAACTCTAAGGATCTATGTGCCACGCTGTCAGTTTCAGGTGTGGCACGTTGTGGTGTAGCACCAGCCCCCGTTGGGACGACAGGAGGTCTGGTTCCGCTGGGAAGTGGTAGAAGTTCCCCCCCGACAGGGTCAGTAGGGAGGCGAACCAGTTTTGGCGGGGCCACCAAGGTGTCACCAGTATGCAGCGTGGCTTCTCCCCCGCTAACTTGTTTATTACCCTGGTCAGCAGAGGGAGGGGAGGGAACAGATAGAGGAAACGGCCCTCCCACGGGATGAGGAGCCCGTCCCCCAGGGATGCGGGGTCCGCACCCCCTCTGGAGCAGAACATGGGGCACTTCTTGTTGTCTGCCGTGGCAAAGGCATCCAGCTGTGGGTATCCCCAGAGCTGGAAGACTGGCTGTAGGAATCGCCACTGAAGTTCCCACTCGTGTGGGGAGGCTCCCCCCCTGCTCAAGGAGTCCGCTTGAATGTTGAGGACCCCTGGAAGGTGTGCGGCCTTCACGAAGACGTCGTGCTGGATGCATTCCGTCCACAAGTCTATCGCCAAAGCACAGAGGCGGCGGGACACTGTCCCACCCTGCCTGTTGATGTACGCCAGAGCGGTGGTGTTGTCTGTGAGTAGTGCCACCGTCCTCCCTATCAGCTTTGGGCGGAAGGAACGAAGGGCAAAGTGAACCGCTAGCAGTTCTAGGTAGTTTATATGGTGCACTGCCAGCTTGGGAGGCCACGGGCCCCCCACACACAGGCCTTCCATGTGGGCGCCCCAGCCCCACTGGGAGGCATCCGTGGTGATGGTCACTGAGGGCGGTGGGAGGTGGAAAGGAGCTCCCTGGCAGATATTGTCTCTGGACTCCCACCACTGGAGCGATTGGAGCGTCGTAGGAGGAATAGTGAACCTCTTTCGAGGTGAGTCTTTGTCGGGGCGAAACTGACGAAGAAACCATAGCTGTAAGTCTCTCATCCTCAGTTTCGCGTAAAGAAGCACGCTTGTCGTTGCCGCCATCAGCCCCAGCATCCGCTGAAGCTGCTTTGCTGTGCCCCAGCCCTGGCTCCGGAGCAGCTGCACTGAATTGGTGATGTCCTCTGCCCTCTGGGCGGGGAGAAATGCTCGATGGAGGTTTGTGTCCAGCACCGCCCCTATGAACTGCACTGTCCTTGATGGAGTGAGCTTTGATTTTTCCCGATTGACCTGCAGACCCAGGGCATCGAGGAGTTGCAGTGTGGTTGCGATGTGGGTGGATAGACTTTCCCTTGAATTGGCTACCAGGAGCCAGTCGTCTATGTATGGGAAGACTATCACCCCCTGCAGCCGCAGGTAGGCGGCCACGACACTCATCATCTTTGTGAACACCCTGGGTGCCGTGGAGAGCCCGAAGGGTAGTGCTGTGAACTGGAAGTGTTGTGGGCCTATGGCAAACCTGAGGAACCTTCTGAACTCCGGGTGGATGCTGATGTGAAAGTAAGCGTCCTTTAGGTCTAGGGTGGCCATCCAATCCCCTTGGTTGATGAGGGGCAAGATGGACTGCAGTGTGGACATTCTGAATTTTCGATACAGGATGAACTTGTTCAGGCTCCGGAGGTCCATGATGGGTCTTAGTCCCCCATCCCTCTTTGGGACTAGGAAGTAGCGGGAATAGAACCCACCTGTTCTGTCCTCCGAAGGTATTTCCTCTATGGCTTGTTTCTGTAGGAGGGTATCCACCTCCGCCAGCAGAGGTGGGGATGGGGGGGTGGTGATCACCACTGACCGGGTTGGGATTTGAGCAAAGTCTATTTTGTAGCCCTCTTGAATGATGGAAAGGACCCACCTGTCTGAGGAGACCAGCTCCCAGGCAGGCAGGAAAGGGCGCAGACGGGTAGTGGGCTGGGTGGTGGCAACGAAGCGTGGTGCAGGAAAGTCAAAGCCCCTGCTTGGGGGGGCGGGTGCCCTTGGGCTTGCCTGATGGCTGGGCAGTGTAGCGGCCTCTGTTGTTCCCCGAGTAAGCCTGCTTGTCGGGCTGTGGAGGGCGTGGTCGCCACTGTTGGTCCGAGGATGGCTTATGTGAGGTTTTTCTCGACCAGGACCTGCTCCACTGTCGGGCTCTGGGTTGTCTGGGAAGTGGCTGCACCCCAAGGCTCCTGGAGATCTTGAGGTTCTTGTCCAGTTCCTGCAGTGCGTTATCAGTGGTGGAACTAAAGAGTCCGTCCCCTTCGAATGGCAGATCTTCGATGAGCGCCCTGGTGTCTTGTTGTAGGGCGGTCGATCTCAGCCAGGAGTGCCTGCGGATGGAAACGGCCGACATGATTGCCGAGGCCGAGACGTCCACTAGATGCTTGGCCGCCGTTAGTTGTTGCTTTGCGACCTTCTGGCCCTCGTGCAGCAGTGCCTTGGCAGTGGTCTTCTTGTCATCCGGTAGGAAAGACAGGAGGGGTGACAGTTGCTCCCACAAGGCGTATTGGTACCTGGCCATACAAGCCGTATAGTTCGATACCTTGGCACCGAGGGACCCCGCCGAATAGATCTTCCTCCCCATGGCATCGAGTTTCTTCCCCTCCTTGTCGGGGGGGGGGGTAGAGTGCACCTTGCGTGACCTGGAGGAGGAGGAGACGATGGCCGAGTTTGGTTTAGGGTGTGTGAACAAAAATTCTGCCCCCGCCTCCTGGACCTTGTACATGTGGTCCAGTTTCCTTGAGGACACCGGTGCCGAAGACGGTTTCTTCCACGGGTCCTTGAGCGCTTGGAGCATGACTTTGGTCATAGGGAGAGAGACGGCTGGAGACGTGTCCCGCTGGACGATGTCAAAAACGCTATCATCCACTGTTGGCTTGGGTTGAGAGATGGGCAGGGAGATGGCCGCTGCCATTCTCTTGACCATTTCCGCATAGGAACGTAGGTCCTCAGAGGGCGAGACCGGGAGATCTTCCGACGTGTTGGGATCCGGTGAGGGCTCCCAGGATCTCTCCTCGTCACTCTCCGACCCCGACGGCGAGGACTCTCCTCGGCCCGAGCGCTCCGATAGGCGCGGTGATGGCTCCCTTCGCGGCGACCGCGTCGGTGTCGGTGTTCGGCGCGGGGGCTCCGTCGGTGTGACTCGTTTGTCGTGGGGAATCGGGGCCGATCCCTGAGGTTGCTTGGACCGGTGCGATGTCCTGGAGAACGAGGATAGCTCAGATCGATGCTCCCAGTCCGGGTGGTCGAGTGGCTGGTGCCAGTGATACTGGGGGCAGCAGGAGTACGTCGATTGCCACCGATGGTGATCCCAGTGCGGCATCGTTGGGTAATGGCGTGGCTCGGCTGGAGGCTCCCTTGGTCTCACTCGCTTGGGGGCCGCAGGCGTTGTCACGTCGACCGGTGGTAGTGACTCGACGTCCAATGCCGAATCGAAACTCCGCCGGCGAGATGCCACCGATGGAGACCGACAGGTTAGGTCGATCTCCGCGTCGTGTGTTGAGGTCTGTAGCCGACGGTCGCTGGGCCCAGGCGTCGGTGAGTTGCGATGCCGATGCGCGCTAGCCCGTGGAGTTGGGGGACTGCGCGGTCGATGGCCGCTAGCCCTTGGCGTTGGAGGGCTGCGTTGCCTTCTCGCGCTAACCCCTGGAGTGGCGGGGGTGCGGAGAGGAGAGGGAGGAACCTTTTTCAGTGGTTCGGTGCCGCTCAGAGCCGACACGTCGGGGGAAGGCAGAGGAGAGCGTGGTCGTTTTCGCTTCTCCTTGCTCTTCGCCTTCTTGGAGGATTCACGTCCCGGATCCTCTCTTCGTTTCTTCTGAGGCCGCTCGACCGACTCGTCGGGGGCCCGTTTTGCCGACTGTTGCTCCTTCTGTGGGGCATCGACCTGGGCCGCGTCGGCCGATGGGGCCTTCGGAGTTTGGGCGGTAGCCATTTTCGGTACCGATGCCGAGGACGACGCCGATTGAATCGGAGGACGAAGTGCCGAGGCCGTTAGCGCGGCCGAGAGTCTAGCCGCCCTGTTCTTTCTGGTCTGCTTCGAAAAGCGGAGGCAGTGCGGGCAGGCTTCCACGCTGTGTCCCTCGCCGAGGCAGAGCAGACACAGAGAATGGCCGTCGGGGGGGGCGATTTTCTTCCCGCAGGCCTGGCACCTCTTAAAGAACCCCCAACGGCTGTCCATAGACAGCGGTCACTGGGGATGAGCTCTCAGAGTCCTCTGAGAGGAGGTAAGAAGAAAACTAGGGGCGAGAGGGGGGGGAAGTCCCGGAGGACAAAACGACCCCGCCGCGGCCCGCACCCAAACAACAACGCACTTTTTTTTTTTTTTTTTTACTAACTAACTACAGAACTAACTAACTACTACACTACAGAAAACAATAAACAGGCTAATATTTACAGGAGGCTCAGGGAAAAAGGGTAGAAAAAAACCCAAAGCTCACCGACCGGGAACACGAGGAAAAACGAAGCTCTTCGCGCAGCGGTCAGAAAGGAACTGGTGGGATTGCCGCGGTGGCGCCGTTGGGCGTGCGCAGTGGGGCGCTGGCGCATGCCCAGTGGCGCCGTCCGCGGAAATCTTTCCCGGGCTTTCTTACAGATACCGATCGGGGACCCGCGCAGGCGCAGTATCCCACAAGTGTGATGCACAGAGACCATGAAGAAGATCTCTATGATTCTATGACCTGACCAGAGGCACACCGGCCTTGGTCCTGCAGACTCTCTAGTCCCGAAGGCTCATGCCACTGAGGGATTCATCTGCCATGAATGTGTCTAATTCCCCCCTTAAGTGGCCATCATCACTGTGTCACATGGCAGTGAGTTCCACAGGCTACTGACAAATGTGTGCAGAAGAGCTTCTTTTTTTCTCCCTCTGGACCATCACCCAGTTTGGAGGATCCTCCGGGAGCCCACATCCCCTGGGGCTCTCTCCATCTGGTGGAATCCTGAGTAGATGGATTGAGAAGGGCTTAGCCCCGCTTAGGGTTATGCCAATGGTGTCCTCTGCGTGCTCAGCCACATCGCCGCCCACTCTCCGATTCCAGATACTTCATGAACAAAATAAATAGCATCAGTCCCAATGCTTATCCACTGCTTACTCCCCCCACGACACAGAATCAGAGAATCATAGAGTTGGAAGGGACCTCCATCCAATTGCAGAGCAACAAATCCTCAGTCCTCAAAATAGAGAAACTTCTCAATTCATTAATCCAAAACTTGGGTTCACTCCCTAAGTTTTGGATTTGTAAACTGAGAAGTTTTTCTGTTTTAAGGGCTGAGAATCTGTCGCTCCACAATTGGACAACATTTTGTATTTACTAAATTGTGAGAATTTATTTCCAATGTACTGACATTGTGCTTTCTTTGGAGCCCAGTTGCTGTTTTCTGGTTAACCCTTACTGTGCTGCCACTTTAATTGTCAACCTTTCCCTGTCTGCAGCTTCTTTAGGGGAAGGTGAGAGCCAGTTTGGTGTAGTAGTTAAGTGCGCGGACTCTTATCTGGGAGAACCGGGTTTGATTCCCCACTCCCCCACTTGCACCTGCTGGAATGGCCTTGGGGCAGCCATAGCTCTGGCAGAGGTTGTCCTTGAAAGGGCAGCTGCTGGGTGAGCCCTCTCCAGCCCCACCCACCTCACAGGGTGTCTGTTGTGGGGGAGGAAGGGAAAGGAGATTGTGAGCCGCTCTGAGACTCTTCGGAGTGGAGGGAGGGATATAAATCCAATATCTTCATCTACCTCGCAGGGTGTCTGTTGTGGGGGAGGAAGGGAAAGGAGATTGTGAGCTGCTCTGAGACTCTTCGGAGTGGAAGGCGGGATATAAATCCAATATCTTCATCTACCTCGCAGGGTGTCTGTTGTGGGGGAGGAAGGGAAAGAAGATTGTGAGCCGCTCTGAGACTCTTTGGAGTGGAGGGCGGGATATAAACCCAATATTTTCATCTTCACTTTCTCATTCCAGCTACTCAGCAATCCGGTAGCAAAATGCTGTCTACCTGGTTAGATCCAGCCTAAGGTCTCCTAATGCCCCGCTAGGGTTGCCAACTCCACCTTGGGAAGTTCCTGGAGATTTGGGGGCGCAGCCCAAGGGATGCTGGGTTTGGGGAATCTCAGCAGGGGGCGCAGTGCCTTTGGCTGGAGAGCAGTGGGGATTCGGGGGGATCTCTAGGCCCCACCAGAAGACGGGTGGCCCTAAATGGCCCAGCCGGAAGAGGCAGGAGAGAACGAGGCAGTCAGAGTGGCGCGCCGTGCCTGGTCTGCTCTGTGTGTGTGTGTGGGGGGGGGGGAGTCTGACCCTTTGCCGACCTTGACCCCATTCGAGTTGGGGATCGTTATCCATGATCAGTTGAAGCAAAATGGGAAGGGGACACTCCTCGCCAGACTGATTTGCCGCAGGAATCCAGATGGAGGCGCATCAGTTCAGTTGCCTTGGCAACAGTTCAGGCATCCTCCCCTCCCCTCCTCAACCAATGAGGGGTCGTTGCTGGAGCACCAGCCAGTTCCGCTCAGTTCTGCTCACCAGCTGCAAGCAGGAAAGGCGGCTTTTGACAGGCTGCTTTGGTTTTTTGCAAGCAGAAAGTCTAGTCTAGAGAAATGGCCAGCATTGCTTGCATGAATGCCTGCTCTCCCACAGCCCCATGGGAGTCCCCGCTCCCCCCTTCCCCCAATGGACTGGCCCTCTCTGCGGAATACTCAGCTGCCCATCGCTCCCCCCACGGTCAGTGAGGTCACTGATTGCAAACAGCTGGAAAAACCCCAACCCCCTGAGAGCCAGATTGGTGTAGTGGTGAAGTGCACAGACTCTTATCTGGAAGAACTGGGTTTGATTCCCCACTCCTCCACCTGCACCTACTGGAATGGCCTTGGGTCAGCCGTGGCTCTCGTATCTGGGAAAACTCGGTTTGATTCCCCACTCCTCCACTTGCAGCTGCTGGAATGGCCTTGGGTCAGCCAGAGCTCTCTTATCTGGGAGAACCGGCTTTGATTCTCCGCTTCTCCACCTGCAGCTGCTGGAATGGCCTTGGGTCAGCCAGAGCTCTCTTATCTGGGAGAACCGGGTTTGATTCCCCCCTCCTTCACTTGCACCTGATGGAATGGCCTTGGGTCAGCCAGAGCTCTCTTATCTGGGAGAACCGGGTTTCATTCCCCCCTCCTCCACTTGCACCTGCTGGAATGGCCTTGGGTCAGCCAGAGGTCTCTTATCTGGGAGAACTGGGTTTGATTCACCTCTCCTTCACTTCCAGCTGCTGGAATGGCCTTGGGTCAGCCAGAGGTCTCTTTTCTGGGAGAACTGGGTTTGATTCCCCCCTCCTCCACTTGCAGCTGCTGGAATGGCCTTGGGTCAGCCAGAGCTCTCTTATCTGGGAGAACCAGGTTTGATTTCCCACTCCTCCACTTGCACCTGCTGGAATGGCCTTGGGTCAGTCATGGCTCTGTTATCTGGGAGAACTGGGTTTGATTTCCCCCCTCCTAAACTTGCAGCTGCTGGAATGGCCTTGGGTCAGCCAGAGATCTCTTATCTGGGAGAACCGGGTTTGATTCCCCCCTCCTTCACTTGCAGCTGCTGGAATGGCCTTGGGTCAGCCAGAGCTCTCTTATCTGGGAGAACCGGGTTTGATTCCCCACTCCTCCACTTGCACCTGCTGGAATGGCCTTGGGTCAGCCATGGCTCTGTTATCTGGGAGAACTGGGTTTGGTTCCCCCCTCCTCCACTTGCAGCTGCTGGAATGGCCTTAGGTTAGCCAGAGCTCCCTTATCTGGTAAAATCGGGTTTGATTCCCCACTCCTCTACTTGCACCTGCTGGAATGGCCTTGGGTCAGCCAGAGCTCTCTTATCTAGCAGAACTGGATTTGATTCCCCACTCCTCCGCTTGCAGCTGCTGGAATGGCCTTGGGTCAGCCATAGTCGTTAAGTGTGCGGACTCTTATCTTGGAGAACCGGGGTTGATTCCCCCATCCTTCACTTGCACCTGCTGGAATGGCCTTGGGTCAGCCAGAGCTCTCTTATCTGGGAGCTTCCTATAAAACATCAGGAAAGGTACTTGGGATAAAGGAAAGCAAAGTTAGCTTTTTAGCGTGGCTGTCTCCCTCTTATCTGCTGCGTGGCGACTTTGCAAGTCTTTCTTGGCTGGCTTCTTGTTCTCCGAGAACTTTGAGACAGGCGGACAGGCGAAGAAATCTCCTTGCATAGGAGATCCAAGGAGTTTCACACGAAGGCGCCAACTGACCAAAGCGCCTTTACATTTTCCCCTGGGCTTCAAAGAGGCAGAACCTAATTGGGTTTTTAAGCTGCAATAGCTCTTTTAGGTAAACAACAACAGCTACCTCTATAGTGTCTGAAATGTAATTAACTTGAATTCCAACACGAGGTCTTCCCCATCCCCTCCTGCCTGGTCCTGATCACTGGAGATGCTGGCAGGGACCGAACCCGGGACCTTCTGCACGCCCCGGCAGATATTCTGTCGCAGAGCCGAGGCCCCTCCCCCAAGGGAGCTGCCTTCCGCTGCATGAACCTCGCGGTCGGTTAAGGTCAGCCTGGCGGCGGCTCTCAAATGTCCCAGGCAGAAAAGGGTCTTCCCCACGATCACCTGGTGCCTTCTGCACTGGACGTCTCAGTGCCGCCTGGGGGCATGCAAATGCATCGTGTAAAAAAAACAAACCCCAGAAGGAGGCAAATGGGGTGACTTTTCCAGAAAGGAGACTGGAGCAGGTTCTTGGAATGAGCTCCCCAAAGGCGCATCGCAAAGGGGAGGGGGCGGCGGGGGGGGGGGGAGAGCCAGGAGCGGTGCAGGCCGGACGGAGCTAACGGAAGGTTTCCTCCCCCCCTCCCCTCTTGTCTCCCTGCAGGCCCGGAGTCCAGCAGCCCGGCAGCCTCGCCCGGCAGCGGGGGTGCCTTCGTGGCCCTGCCCGGCTGCCCGCCCGACCGCCCCGAGGAGGAGTGCGCCTCCCCGCTGCCTGCGCCCGGCGCCCCCGGCCTCTCCTCGCTGCTCGTGCCCGGCCTGCCCCTCCCGGTGCCGCTGCAGGCGGACTGGCACGGCGCGCGGGCGGCCTGGGGCCCGGCCTGGGAAGCGCACGTCTACGGGGCCGGCGCCCTCTTCGCGCTGCAAGCCCTCCTCGCCCTGCTGGGCCTCGCCGCCCTGCCCTGCCGCTGCCCGCCCGACGGCCGCCTCTTGGCGCCGCTGCAGCTCCTGCTGGCCGGGGCCGGCGCGGCGAGGGCCCTGCCGCTGCTTGTGCTGGGCGAGGAGGTCTGCGGGCGCCCGGGCCCTTGGCCCCCCCTGGCCGCGTGGCTGCTCCACGAACTGCCGCTGCCCTGCCTGACGTCGGCGCTGGCCCTGGCCTGGCTCCTGCTGCTGCCGCGCCGCCCTCCCGCCGCCTGGCTGGCCGCTCTGCTGCCCGCCTTGCACTTCGCCGCCGCCGCGGGCGCCGTCCTGGCCGCCCAGCGGCTCCCCCAACTCGCCCCCTTCCTGCTACTGGCCGCGCGGGGCCTCTTCGCCCTCCTGGCCGCCCCCCTCGCCGCCGCCCTCCTGGCCCGGGCCTCCTGCTGCTGCCGCTGCCCCCGCCGGGCCAAGGGCGCCACCGCCACCTGCCCTCCCCGCCCGGCCGCCCGCTGGCGCCGCGCCGCCGCCCTCCCCGCAGCCCTCGCCGGCCTCCTGAGCGCCGCGCTGCACGGCTACGGCCTCCTGCACGCCTTGGGCTACGGCCTGCGCGCCCCGCTCCTCGGGCCCTGGGCCTGGTGGGCGCTGCAGCTGGCCGGGCGGCTGGGCGAGGCGGGCGTGGGCCTCCCCCTGGCCGCCGTGGGCCTCCCCCTCCCCGCCGCGCCCTCCTCCTCCTCCTGCCGCTGCTGCGCCGAGCGGGTGGCCGCCAAGGCCCAGCAGAGCCTGCCCCGCCACTGCCCCTGGGCCCTGGCACAAGCCCCCGACGGCAAGCCCCCCCCCGGCGAGGAGGCCCGCGGCCCCGCCCACCACCTGCCCCTCGGCGCCCTCCGCGCCCCCTCCCTCCTCGACGCCGACCCCACCGCCGACTTCCGGCCGCCCTCGCCCATCGACTTGCGGCGCAGCATAGACGAGGCGCTCTGCAGCTGCGAGGGCCTCTTCCTCGCCGACGCCCCGACGGGGCCCCCCTCCTCGGCCGCCAGCACCCTCTCGCTACGCCTCGCCCCCGCGCCCTCCGACGACGACGGGGACAGCCCCCTCTGCCGCGCCGCCTCCTGCGTCCAGCTGCTGCCCTCCGTGCCCACCGCCCCCGCCTCGCCCCAGCCCTGCGCCGCCAGCAGCGGCTCCACCGACGCCTCCTCCCTGGCGCTCACCCCCAGCCCCACCCGGGCCCGCTCCCCGCCGCCCCCCGGCCGGCAGTACTGGGCCCGGCCCCCCGCCTCCCTGGAGTCTCTGGCCTCGCTCGGGGGGCGGCAGCGCGGCGGCGGCGGGGGGACAGAGGCCGCGCTCCTGCAGCAGGAGTTCCTCGACGTCTGCCGCCAGATCGACGCGCTCAGTCTCGCCAGCGACACCATCGACTTGTAGCCCGGCGGCTCTGCGAGGCGGGGGACGCGATCCCGGTGGGGCGCCTAGAGGGCCTCTCCTCGCAGCCCTATAGGGCAGCTACCCCCCAAACTGCAACAGGGTCTTGGGGGGGAGGGGTGTGTGGCTTTTTTTGTCCTGCCCCAGCGGCACCACTGTGGCCATGCACCAAGGACTCCCCGCCTCCCCCCGCCCCTCCAGCAGAGTGGCTCCCGCAACCCCCATCCCGCTGGGGAGAGGGGGTCTTCATGCTGCCCCATACCTCCCCCCCCATTCCCCTCCTGGACTTCTCCGCCTCGGGACTTGCGTGTCTCTCCCTTCCTGCCCCCGGACTGCCCGAAGGAGAATTTCCCTTGGTGTCGTGGAATGGACTGCAAACGCGGGGGGGGGGGGAGGGAGGGGGCGTGTGTGCGTGTGTGTCCTCCCCCCCCCCAGCCGCGCCAAGCCCCGGGGGGGGCAAGGCGAGGTGCAGAGTTTTAACCCTTAACTTATCAATAAAGAGACTTTTCCGTAGCGCCCGTTGTGGCCTCCCTCCGGCGGGGGGTGGGGGTGGGGGGTGCTCTGGGACGCGCCTCTTTGCCTTCCGCGGGGGGCTCCCGGGTGGGGCGCGTCAACTTCGCCGGGGAGGGATGGAAGCGAGCAAGCGCGAGAACCTTTGGCCTGGGCGCCCCCAACCCTCCAGCGCTGCCGGAGCTGCAGGCCAGGTGCCGGCCACACCCGGCCTGGGGGGTCGCTGACGCAGAGGACAGGTGGGCAGTCCTTGAGCGGCCTCCCTCCCCAGGGTAGCGGGGGGGTGGGAGGGCCCTGGGGGCCAGCCACGCCCTCTCCTCCGCCCCCCCCGGTCGCCAGCCAAAGCGGGGAGTCCAGCCGGGCCTCTCTGAGCCCACGGTCAATTCTGGAGCGGAGCTTTGGCCGGGCGGCGGCGGCGGGACTCCGGCTGCTTCCTGTTGCTTCGGGCCGGCAGGGCTGTGGTGCGGGGCCAATGGGAGGGATGGAAGCCGCTGTGGGCGAAAGGTGGGGAGGGGAGGCTGTAAAGGGGGAGGGCCGGAGGAGGGGAAGCCCCGCCCAGCAGCGCATCTGCTGGAAGGGGCTCTCCCGGGACGCCGGCCCCGAGGGCTCCGCGGTGCAGCCAGCCCGCGCCCGCACTGGGTCCCGGAAAGAGGAGGCCGCCTGCCTGGCCAGCCCCGGCCAGCCCCCACCCGCCGCGGCCTCCCTCCCTCCCTTCTGCCCCTGCCCGGTGCGCTGCGGGCAACGACGGTGCTGCTGGGCTGGCAACTGGGCGCGGAGCGGGCGCAGCAGGTGAGCCCGGGCGGGGCAGGGCGGGGGGCCTCTCCAGCAGTCCCGGGCTGGCCCGCTGCCCCCGCCGCACGCCCTGGCGGAGATGCCCTCCACAGCCCAGCCTGCCACTGGCTCCACTCGCCTTCCGCTCCAGCTGGAGCAAGCAGAGGGGGAGGGGGGCGATCCGAGGGGAGGGGAGCAGGGCAGAGGGTGTGTGTGTGTGTGTGGGGGGTCTCTGGAGGGCGGGAGGAAGCCGGGAGGAGGCTCTCGCATCTTCAAGCGACTGTCTGGGGAACGGGAGCAGATTGAGGGGAGGGGGAACTCCGGAGGAAGCCCACCTGGGGGCAAAAGAGGGGACGGGCCTCTGCCACCCCGGGCTCCTCGAGAACTCAGCAGCCCACTGGCGACCCACCGCCAAGATGCCAGCCAGGGGGCGAAGGTCACGCCCAGGGGACCGAACGATCTGCAGGGGGGCGGGGGCGGGGCAGAAACTCCTCTCTTGTGCTCTCGGGCTGCCCGTCCGCCTTGAGTCTCAGCCGGAAAGGGAGCGGGCAAGAAACCAAATCAATATAGACTCGATTGGCACACCGAGGCCGAGCCAAACCGGCAGAGGGGAAAGCAGCACAGCGGCTGCAAGCAAAGGCCTGCCCCCCTCCACCACTTGAAAGCGAAGCCCTGTGGCCAAAACCCCCACCCCACCCCACCCCGGTGTCACCAGGAAGTCCACCAGCAGGGCCGGAGCTCTAGAAAGCCTCCCGTTATTGCCCTGCACGCGTCCAGAAGACAGAGCCTGTAGCCACTGAAGGACCTCTGCTGCAGGTGTGGATCCCGCCCCCTCTTGAAGCTGCCTATGGTCAGAGCTGCCTGTAGCAGCGAATCCCACGTGTGAAGCACCCAAGAAGGACCTCCTTTGACCTGTTCTAAACTTTGTTGTTGTTCAGCCGCCCAGTCGAGTCCGACTCTTTGCGACCCCCTGGACCAAGTCAGGCCAGGCCCTCCCGTCTTCCACCATCCTCCGAAGTCTGCTCAAATTTGTGTTTGTGACATCAGGAATGCTGTCCAGCCATCTTATCTTCCGCCGTCCCCTTCTGCTTTTGCCTTGTCTTTCCCAGCATCAGGGTCTTCTCCAGCGAGTGCTCCCTTCTCATTGGGTGGCCAAAGGATTGGAGCTTCACCTGCCGCTCATTCATTTCATGGAGTGCCCACAAGTTTTGTTTTAATTATGTGCATGAGCAGGTGAGTGTCCCCCTGGAAGTCAGGGCAGCTGCTGGTGCCTGAGCCCTACTGGGGGCCTGGAGCGGATTCAGAGAGGTGCCCGAGTAAAGCCTGCCTGTTCCTCTGGTATTCCCAGGAGGTCTCCCAGCCAGGTACTTTGCCAGTCAGCCCTGCTTGGCTTGCCTGGGCTGGGCTATAGTCCACACGCTGTCCTCTTGTGAGGAAGGGAGGGAAGTCCTGCTTCCTTTAGCTTCTCCATCCCGTGCATGATTTTGTAAGCCTCTCTCATGTCACCCCGCAGTCATCGTTTCTCCAAGCTAAAGAGCCCCAAACGGTTTAACCTTTCTTCCTAGGGAAAGTGTTCCAAACCTTTAATCATTCCAGTTGCCCTTTTTGCACTTTTCCCAATGCTATAATATCCTTTTTGAGGTGCGGTGACCAGAATTGCACACAGTATTCCAAATGAGACCGCACCATCGATTTATACAGGGGCATTATGATATTGATTTATTTTCAATTCCCTTCCTTCCTAATGAGTCCGCTTGCAGAGAGGGCGGGATATAAGCTTAATGTAATAAATAAATAATTCCCAGCATGGCATTGGCCTTTTTTATTGCAATCGCACACTGTCTTGACATTTTCAGTGAGTTATCTACCACGACCCCAAGATCTCTCTCTTGGTCAGTCTCTGGCAGTTCACACCCCATCAACTTGTATTTGTAGCTGGGATTCTTGGCCCCAGTGTGCATTACTTTGCACTTGGCCACATTGAACCGCATCTGCCACGTTGACGCCCACTCACCCAGCCTCAACAGATCCCCTTGGAGTTCCTCACAATCCTCTCTGGTTCTCACCACTCTGAACAATTTAGTGTCATCTGTAAACTTGGCCGCTTCACTGCTTACTCCCAACTCCAAATCATTAATGAACAAGTTAAAGAGCATGGGACCCAGTACTGAACCCTGCATCACCCCACTGCTTACCACCCTCCATTCCGAAAATTGCCCATTTATACTCACTCTCTGCTTCCTATTAATTAGCCAGTTTTTGATCCACAAGAGGACCTGTCCTACTTAGGAACCTTTGATGAGGAACTTTATCCAAAGCTTTCTGGAAGTCAAGGTAAACAACATCTATTGGGTCCCCTTTGTCCACCCCCTCAAAGAACAGGTTAGTGAGACAAGATCTTCTCTTACAGAACCCTTGCTGAGTCTTCAATAGCTTTTGTCCATCGATGTGCCTACTAAATTCTCTCCAATAATGGTTTCCAGCAGGGCCTTTTTTGTAGTAAAAGCCCAGCAGAAACTCATTGGCATAGGTCAGGAGTGGCCAACGGTAGCTCTCCAGTTGTTTTTGGCCTACAACTCCCATCAGCCCCAGCCATTGGTCATGCTGGATGAGGCTGATGGGAGTTGTAGGCAAAAAAACATCTGGAGAGCTACCGTTGGCCACCCCTGGCATAGGTCATACTGGCAGACATCACCATTGTTTCACACAGGGCTTTTTTGTAGAAAAAGCCCAGCAGGAACCTATTCGCATATTAGGCCATACCTCCTGACACCAAGCCAGGTGAAACTGTGTCCTTGCTAAAAGAGAAAGCCCTTGTTTCCTCCAACTTTCCCAGTATTGAAGTCAGGCTGATTGGTCTGTAATTTCCTGGATCTCCTCTGGAACTTTTTAAAGATGGGGGTGACATTAGCTACCTTCCAGTCCTCAGGAACCTAAGCAGATTTTAATGAAAGATTACATATTTTTGTCAGGAGACCCACAAGTTCACCTTTGAGTTCTTTCAGAACTCTTGGATGTATGCCATCTGGGTCTGACTTATCAGTTTTTAAATTGTCTATCAGTTGCAGGACCTCCTCTCTCGTTACCTCAATCTGACTCAGGTCTTTCAACACCCCTCCCGAAATCAACGGTTCTGGTGCGGGCAAATACTTCTCATCATCCACAGTGAAGATGGAAGCAAAAAAGGCATTCAGCTTCTCACCCATTTCCCTATCCTCCTTCAGTAATCCTTTTACCCCTTGGTCATCCAAGGGCTCCACTGCATCTCTGCCCCGTTTCCTGCTTCTAATGTATTTGAAGAATTTTTTGTTAATCTTTGTTTTTTGCAATGTGCTCCTCATAGTCCTTTTTTGCCTGCCTGATCACAGACTTGCGTTTTATTTGCCACAGCCTGTGTTCCCTTTTATTAACCTCACTTGTACTAGCTTTCCACTGTTTAAAGGAATTGTTCTTACCTTTTACAGCTTCCTTTACTTTGTTTGTAACCCTGCAGGCCTTTTTCTATATCTATTTGTGCCTTTCCTGACTTGTGGTATATATATTTTATCTGCGCTTCTAGGATTGTAGTTTTAAATAGTTTCCAAGCTTCCCCAAGGGGTTTCATCCTATTTGCCTCTCTTTTCAGTTTCCTCTTCACAGTTCTCAGAAAGTTGAAAGAGTATTCAGGAAGCGGGGACCCCTAGCCCCTCCTCTTGTGCTGATGTCCCCTCCCCACCCAAAACAAAAGGACAGTGATCTTGGTGTGCTGCAGGGAGGGGCTTTGGAAGCCAATGCCCTTCCCCAGCATAGAGGAAGTGCCCTGGCAGCTGAAGAGGGCAACTGAGGAGGCCGAGTTTGGGCCAGAAGAAAGGAGCAAGTGGTCCACCAGGGCCCCCACTTCATGGTTCTTCCTTGCCTCCAATTTTAATCAAGAACATGATTCAGGGGGAGGGGGCTGCAGCTTCCAGCTCTGCTCCTGGCACTGTTGGGAGCTCACTTTGGCCTTTGCCCTGCCCCATTTCTGCCATCCCAGGATGGAAGATGGAGGGTGCCCTTGCCTCCTGGTGCTGGCAGGGAGAGGGGGTCACAGTGCTTTTTTTGGGGGGGGGGGCTGCCCTGACCCTTAGCCAGCAGCAACAGAAGGGGATCTACTCCAAGCCAGGTAGAGATGCTCTGGATCTTTATTCTGTAATAATAATACACAGGGACACGACATTGGATCCCGTCATGCGCAGAAAGTGCAGCCCTGGAGGCGGGGGCGGGAGGGAGATGCTGACCCGACACCAGAAAAACACGGCACAGCCCTGGCAGTTTGCAGCAAGAGTTTGGGCTCCCCCCCCCCCAAATCCCAAATGGCGTGTGTGTGTGTGTGTGTGTGGCAGCTGCTGCTGGAGGGCAGGAATGGTGTCCAGAAGGAGTCTGACTTGGGGGGCGGGGAACCACCCAGCATCCAAGGCTGCTTTGCCAGGGGAAGGAGAGACCCCCCCCCCCATTGCAGCAGCCCAGCACCAGAAGCCAAGAGCCCAGCTGATTTGGAGGCCCCCCCGCCCCCCTCTCTCACATTGCTAGGAAGTGAAAAGGGAGCCCCCCCAATCCACCACAGGATCCAGCCCTCTTCCACGCCCACCCAGGGGGCCTCAGGAGAGGCGTGAGGGCTGGGGGGGGGCTAGGATGATGAGCCCACCTGGCTGCCCCCCTCCCCAAGGGAAAGCAGGGGGGCTGGGTTCACACTACGCCTCCCCAACCCCCCCCCCAGACACCCAGGCAAGGTCCGAGTGGGTGGTGTCCGTGAGAGAGAGCGAGGGGGGCCACGCCGTAGTGCAAGTCTGTTCTCACAGCAGGGCCCAGCCGGACCTCCACGCTGGGGCGGGGGGGGGCAGGGAGCTCAGCTGCGGGGGCAACCGGCAGCGGCGAGAGGGGCAGGGACGTTGGGCGTAGCTCGCTGGCTGCTGCTCCGGGGGGCCTCTTCAGTACAGCCGCTTCTCATATCTGGGGAGGGGGAGAAGGAGAGAGAGGAGAGCAGGGTCAGAGCAGGGGGCGAGTTCAAGCCAGCCCCTCCAGCGAACTCCCTGGCAAACGTCCATCCTTCTCTCCAGCCCCTGAGCCAGGCTGGCTCTGCTCCTGGCACTGTGGGGAGCTCCCTTTGGCCTTTGCCCTGCCCCATTTCTGCCATTAAACCCAGGCTTCCAAAATGGCCGCTGGAGATCTCTCGGCCCGCTGGCCCCACATTCCACACCAGGGAAGCTAAACCTGCCTTCAGCAAGACCTCCCTTTGCTAATCCCCGGTCCCCTCCCCGGCCTTAAACACTGGCAAAGGCTAATTCCCCCCCCAGGTCCTGTCTTGGAGGAGAACTCTGGCATTGGGGCAGCTCTGGACCCAGAAAGCATGGCCCCGCCCTCCCTGTGGCCTTCTCTGGGCCAGAACAGGAACCAGAGAACCAGCAGCAGGCCAAGAGCAATCCCTCAGTCCCACCCTCAGAAGGAAAAGAAGCCAAGGAGGGTGTTGGGCAGCCAGGACCCTGGAGCCCCCTCCCCTGCTCCCGCACTTCTCATCCCCCTTCCCCTCCCGTCTACTGCCCTCGCCAGGGTAGAAGGGCTGAGGAGATCTGCACCTAGAGCTACAAGTGCTCCCGTCCCACCCAGCTCCTGTACACCCACCTGGGTTCTTTGGGCCAAAGGCCCCAGTGCCACCATCTCCTCCCCCCAGAAACAGAGTCCGTGCTAGAAGGACACAGAGACGCCTCCGCTCCCCCCTCCCCCCCCCCCACAGAGGCTCATGCCAGAGAGTTCCAGTGGCCCCAAACAGGCTCCCTCTGGACCGAGAAGCCCCGGTTACGAAACGGAGTCTTATCAATACAAACACAAATGCGGAAATCCCATGCTGAGAAGTAGAAGGTTCCATTTCCACAGCCAATCCCAGATTTCTTCGTGGGGCTTTGGCAGCTATGGGTATTGTAGGGAGAGACAACTTTGCCACCAAAATCATAAAATCCACCCTCAGATTCTTACTTCCTCACACAGAGTGCGATTAAAATGGGGACGCCACTGCCAAAGGATGCCTCGATGGCCAGAATCAAGGAGGAAGAGATCTCTCAGGGGCCACTAGCCAGGGTGACTGGGGGGGACCTCCACATTCAGAGGCAGTCAACAGCAAGGGAAGGCCTCGGCCTCTCTCTGCCCTGTTGCTGGCCCTCCAGAGGAACTGGGTGGCCCCTGTGTGAGGCAGGAGGCTGGACTACATGGACCCTCACTGGTCTGATCCAGCAGGGCTCTTCTGATGTCCTTCTCAGGGGAAGGCCTCGGCCTCTCTGGCCTGTTGCTGGCCCTCCAGAGGAACTGGGTGGCCCCTGTGTGAGGCAGGAGGCTGGACTACATGGACCCTCACTGGTCTGACCCAGCAGGGCTCTTCTGATCTTCGCAGGGAAAGGCCTCAGCCTCTCTGGCCTGTTGCTGGCCCTCCAGAGGAACTGGGTGGCCACTGTGTGAGGCAGGAGGCTGGGCTACATGGACCCTCACTGGTCTGATCCAGCAGGGCTCTTCTGATGTCCTTCTCAGGGGAAGGCCTCGGCCTCTCTGCCCTGTTGCTGGCCCTCCAGAGGAACTGGCTGGCCAGTGTGTGAGACAGGAGGCTGGACTAGAGGGACCCTTCCTGGTCTGACCCAGCAGGGCTCTTATGAAGTTCTTCTCAGGGGAAGGCCTCGGCCTCTCTGCCCTGTTGTTGGCCCTCCAGAGGAACTGGCTGGCCACTGTGTGAGACAGAAGGCTGGACTAGATGGACCCTCCCTGGTCTGACCCAGCAGGGCTCTTCTGATGTTCATCTCAGGGGAAGGCCTCGGCCTCTCTGCCCTGTTGTTGGCCCTCCAGAGGAACTGGCTGGCCACTGTGTGAGACAGAAGGCTGGACTAGAGGGACCCTCCCTGGTCTGACCCAGCAGGGCTCTTCTGATGTTCTTATGAAGGCCTTGGCCTCTCTGCCCTGTTGTTGGCCCTCCAGAGGAACTGGCTGGCTCCTGTGTGAGACAGGAGGCTGGACTAGATGGACCCTCCCTGGTCTGACCCAGCAGGGCTCTTCTGATGTTGTTCTCAGGGGAAGGCCTCGGCCTCTCTGCCCTGTTGCTGGCCCTCCAGAGGAACTGCCTGGCCCCTGTGTGAGACAGGAGGCTGGACTAGATGGACCCTCCCTGGTCTGACCCAGCAGGGCTCTTCTGATGTTCTTCTCAGGGGAAGGCCTCGGCCTCTCTGCCCTGTTGCTGGCCCTGCAGAGGAACTGGGTGGCCACTGTGTGAGACAGGAGGTTGGACTAGATGGACTCTCACTGGTCTGACCCAGCAGGGCTCTTCTGATCTTCGCAGGGAAAGGCCTCAGCCTCTCTGCCCTGTTGCTGGCCCTGCAGAGGAACTGGGTGGCCACTGTGTGAGACAGGAGGCTGGACTCTCCCTGGTCTGACCCAGCAGGGTTCTTCTGATGTTCTTCTCAGGGGAAGGCCTCGGCCTCTCTGCCCTGTTGTTGGCCCTGCAGAGGAACTGGCTGGCCTCTGAGTGAGACAGAAGGTTGAACTAGATGGACCCTCACTGGTCTGACCCAGCAGGGCTCTTCTCATGTTCTTAGGAAGGCCTCGCCCTCTCTGCCCTGTTGTTGGCCCTCCAGAGGAACTGGGTGGCCAGTGTGTGAGACAGGAGGCTGGACTAGATGGACCCTCCCTGGTCTGACCCAGCAGGGCTCTTCTGAAGTTCTTCTCAGGGGAAGGCCTCGGCCTCTCTGCCCTGTTGTTGGCCCTCCAGAGGAACTGGCTGGCCAGTGTGTGAGACAGGAGGCTGGACTAGATGGACTCTCCCTGGTCTGATCCAGCAGGGCTCTTCTGATGTTCTGATGAAGGCGTTGGCCTCTTTGCCCTGTTGTTGGCCCTGCAGAGGAACTGGCTGGCCAGTGTGTGAGACAGGAGGCTGGACTAGAGGGATCTCCCTGGTCTGATCCAGCAGGGCTCTTCTGATGTTCATCTCAGGGGAAGGCCTCGGCCTCTCTGCCCTGTTGTTGGCCCTCCAGAGGAACTGGCTGGCCAGTGTGTGAGACAGGAGGCTGGACTAGATGGACTCTCCCTGGTCTGATCCAGCAGGGCTCTTCTGATGTTCTGATGAAGGCCTTGGCCTCTCTGCCCTGTTGTTGGCCCTCCAGAGGAACTGGCTGGCCAGTGTGTGAGACAGGAGGCTGGACTAGAGGGATCTCCCTGGTCTGATCCAGCAGGGCTCTTCTGATGTTCATCTCAGGGGAAGGCCTCGGCCTCTCTGCCTGTTGTTGGCCCTCCAGAGGAACTGGCTGGCCACTGTGTGAGACAGGAGGCTGGACTAGATGGACCCTCCCTGGTCTGACCCAGCAGGGCTCTTCTGAGGTTCTTATGAAGGCCTCGGCCTCTCTGCCCTGTTGTCGGCCCTCCAGAGGAACTGGCTGGCTCCTGTATGAGACAGGAGGCTGGACTAGATGGACTCTCACTGGTCTGACCCAGCAGGGCTCTTCTGATGTTCTTCTCAGGGGAAGTCCTCAGCCTCTCTGCCCTGTTGTTGGCCCTCCAGAGAAACTGGCTGGCCTCTGTGTGAGACAGGATGCTGGACTAGATGGACCCTCCCTGGTCTGATCCAGCAGGGCTCTTCTGATGTTCTTCTCAGGGGAAGGCCTCGGCCTCTCTGCCATGCTGTTGGCTCTCCAGAGGAACTCTGCTGGACGGGACAGACTGGGGTTGTTTCAGCAGGTCTGTTACATTCTTACCAGAAGCCATCTGGCTTCAACTCTGGTTATAGGGCTGTAGAGTCAAAGTGGGTGGGCAACACACTGCAGCAGGGCTCACAGCAAAGATGCCAGCCTGTTGTGGGGCACTCCTACCCTCCTCCACAGACCAGAGGGACCGTGGCTCAGTGGAAGAGGCTCTGCTTGCCATGAGAAGGTGCTGTGGAAGACCCTTTCCTGCCTGAGACCCTGGGCAGCCGCTTCCCGTCTGACCTTGATGGACCGGGGAGGGGTCTGGTTCAGGGCGAGGCTGCTTTCTGTGTGTGCTTGGACATCCAACCCAGGGTCCTTAAAGGCGGGGGGGAGGGGGGGAGATATCTCTTCCGCTGTTGTGGCAGCTGAGTAGGATGAGACTTCCAGCCTACCCCCACAAAGCTTTGGAATCACTTTTCCCCAGCTAAACTTCAAAAAATTGGGGGTGGTGGTGGAGAAAGAGTTCCATCATTGGTGGGTTTGATGGGGGAAAGCCCCTCCCCCACAAGTTGCCACCCACTACCCCTTTCTTATCTCTGGAAATGCAGGATTGGGACCTTGGAAGGGTGGGTCAGCCTAGCAGGAAGGGGGGCTGTTGGAGGAAGCAGCCAGACCCCTGTGGGTTCCACCCTGGGGTGGTCTGAGAAACCCAGCTTCAGAGAACACTCAGGTGTGATCTTCCCTGCTCCTGATCCACACGTGGCTCACTGCAGATCCAGGGTGGAAATCTGGGAAGACGGGGGCAAGAAGAGCTTGCAAAAGCAGGGTGGGGGGGCAGAGGAGAAGCGTGGGTGGGGGGAGCTACACTGCACCCAGTCCACAGTCCCAGCTGTCATCCTAAAGTGAGGGGAAAGTGTCCAAAGGGAAGAATGCAGCAGCTGCCCCCCTACAACACAAGCAAGTGTGGAGCGGGGCGGGACAGATCCGTGGGTTCCAGTTACTTACATGGCAGAAATGTAAAGCTACAGGAGAGCCGCGGCGTGGGCAAGAGAAAGAGAGAAGGTTACAAGGTCAGCACCAGCCTGTCAGCAAGGCACGTGGCACCCCCCTGCCTCCAGCAACGCTTCCACCTGCAAGCCAAGCCCCCCATCACCACACAGAGAGGAAGAGAGGCCTCAAGGGGCCCTGGCTCCCCCCCAAAAAAGCGGCCAGGGAGGGGCCCTTCCAGCTAAACTACCAGCAAAGCTCACAACTCTACCTGCTAGCAAAGCTCCCTCCCCCCCGGAACAAAAAAAGCAGTCACTGACCCCTGCCCAACACAGAAGAAACCCACCAAGCTGCCCTCCCCACGGTGACTCCATTGCAAGCTCTACATGGAGCAACTTCTCTAAGAAGCCCCCCTCCCGCAATGCCCAGGTGGGAAACAAGAAATAACACTCTTTGTGCAGTGAACTTATGTTTATGCACATTCATTTACATACATTCATAATACATTTTTCAGACAATTCACACAACGATTTCTTCACATTAATAGTCCCAATTCTGATATAGTTCATACAAATAAAAAAAATAACCCAATCCTGGATGCTTGAAATAAATGGTACCAGTCCTTGTCGAATCGATGATTTCCAGATGCAGGTAATAACCGTGTAACTACTGTATAACGATATTCTTATGAACTCTATCAGAATTGGGACTATTAATGTGAAGAAATCGTTGTGTGAATTGTCTGAAAAATGTATTATGAATGTATGTAAATGAATGTGCATAAGCAAAAGTTCACTGCACACAGAGTGTTATTTCTTGTTTCCTGTTATCTGCCGCTGTGGTTTCCTGTGTGTGTTTAAATCCCCAGGTGGGGGCAGGGGATCCCCTGGTTTGGAGGCCCCCCCTCGCTTCAGGGTCATCAGAAAGCGGATGGGAGGGGGGGATGTCTGCTGGGCACTCCATTATTCCCTATGGAGACCAATTCCAATAGATATAAATGGAGAATTGATCCGAGGGTATCTGGGATTATGGGGGGGGGCCCTGTTTTCTGAGGTAGAGGCACCAAATTAGCAGCATAGCATCCAGTGCCTCTCCCCAAAACACCCTCCAAATTCCAAAAAGGTTGGATCAGGGGGTCTAATTCTAAGAACCCCCAGAGAAGGTGGCCCTATCCTTCATGATTTCCAATGGAGGGAAGGCATTTAAAAGGTGTGCGGTCCCTTTAAATGTGATGGCCAGAACTCCCTTTGGAGTTCACTGATGCTTGTCCCACCCTTGCTCCTGGCTCCACCCCCAAAGTCTCCTGGCTCCACCCCCAAAGTCCCCAGATCTTTCTTGAATTGGACCTGGTAACCCTATTTGTGCTCACCACCACCCCAGGTGAGGTCAGGGAGGTCCCCAGGTGAAAAGCTGCCAAGTGGGGTCCTTGAGGGGCTGCAAAGACCTGAGGCTCCAGGCAGCAACTCTAAGGTCCCCAAAAGGGAACCCCCCCGCCCCCTCAGCAACTGGAGGGGGCGGGGTCACCGCCTGGCTTTGATCGTGCCCCAACTGTCCTTTCTTCACCCTCACCTTCACTTCCACAAACTGGGTTTTTGGAAACAGCACAGCACAGGCCCGTGGCCTACATAGGAAGAAGAAGCAACTTTGCAACTGCCTCCTGCCCCCACCAGTGCCGTGGGGTCTATTTCCCTGCTGACCCACCAGTAGGCTTTCTGGAGGCCGAAAGAATGGAAACCAGTCACTCGTTCAGTGTGAAGTATCACTACCAAGGCTTATTTGGGTAGGAAAAGCTCAGCAGGGGCTCATTTGCATATTAGGCCACACCCCCTGGCATCACCATGGTTGCACACAGGGGTTTTTTTTGTAGAAAACCCCCCAGCAGGGAGTCATTTGATTACTAGGCCACACCCCCTGATGCCAAGCCAGCTGGAATTACGTTCCTGTGCCTTCCAGCTCAAAAAAAGCTCTGCCACTAACCAAGCCCCCTCCCCCAGCACACATTTGAGGCACCTGAATAACCATAGAGTCACAGTTGGAAGGACCTCTAGGGTCGTCTAGTCCAACCCCCTGCACCATGCAGGAAACGCACAAACACCTCCCCCTAAATTCACAGGATCTCCATTGCTGTCACATGGCCATCTAGCCTCTGTTCAAAAACCTCCAAGGAAGGAGAGCCCACCACCTCCCGAGGAGGAAGCCTGTTCCACTGAGGAACCCCTCTAAACTCACAAACCCCTCCCCCTAAATTCACAGGATCCTCATTGCTGTCAGATGGCCACCTAGCCTCTGTTCAAAAACCTCCAAGGAAGGAGAGCCCACCACCTCCCCAGGAGGAAGCCTGTTCCACTGAGGAACCGCTCTAAACTCACAAACACCTCCCCCTAAATTCACAGGATTCTCATTGCTGTCAGGTGGCCATCCAGCCTCTGTTGAAAAACCTCCAAGGAAGGAGAACCCACCACCTCCCAACGAGGAAGCCTGTTCCACCGAGGAACCGCTCTAAACTTACAAACCCCTCCCCCTAAATCCACAGGATCCTCATTGCAGTCAGATGGCCCTCTAGCCTCTGTTGAAAAACCTCCAAGGAAGGAGAGCCCACCACCTCCCCAGTTGGAAGCCTGTTCCACTGAGGAACTGCTCTAAACTCACAAACGCCTCCCCCTAAATTCACAGGATCCTCATTGCTGTCAGATGGCCCTCTAGCCTCTGTTGAAAAACCTCCAAGGAAGGAGAGCCCACCACCTCCCCAGGAGGAAGCCTGTTCCACTGAGCAACCGCTCTAAACTCACAAACACCTTCCCCTAAATTCACAGGATCTTCATTGCTGTCAGATGGCCATCTAGCCTATGTTTAAAAACCTCCAAGGAAGGAGAGCCCACCACCTCTCGAGGAGGAAGCCTGTTCCACTGAGGAACCGTTCTCACTGTCAGGAAATTCTTAGAATCATAGAATCACAGAGTTGGAAGGGATCTCTAGGGTGTCTAGTCCAACCTCCTACACCATGCAGGAAATGCACCCCCCCCCCTAAATTCACAGGATCCTCATTGCTGTCAGGAGGCCATCAGGCCTCTGTTTAAAAACCTCCAAGGAGAGCCCACCACTCCTTAGGAGGAAACCTGTTCCACTGAGGAATTTCTCTAACGGTCAGGAAGTTCTTCCATATGTTGAGCTGGAAACTCTTTTGATTTAGAATCCTATAGTTGGAAGGGACCTCCAGGGTCATCTAGTCCATCCCCCGCACAATGCAGGAAACTCACAAACACCTCCCCCCAAATTCACAGGATCTTCACCGCTGTCAGATGGCCATCTAGCCTCTGTTTCAAAACCTCCAAGGAAAGAGAGCCCACCACCTCCTGAGGAAGCCTGTTCCACTGAGGAATCGCTCTAACGGTCAGGAAGTTCTTCCTAATGTTGAGCCGGAAACTCTTTGGATTTAATTTAACTGGCGAGCCAGTTCGGTGTAGTGGTGAAGTGTGCGGACTCTTATCTGGGAGAACCGGGTTCGATTCCCCACTCCTCCACTTGCACCTGCTGGCATGGCCTTGGGTCAGCCATAGCTCTCGCAGAGGTTGTCCTTGAAAGGGCAGCTGCTGTGAGAGCCCTCTCTAGCCCCACCCACCTCACAGGGTGTTTGTTGTGGGGGAGGAAGGTAAAGGAGATTGTGAGCCACTCTGAGACTCTTTGGAGTAGAGGGCGGGATATAAATCCAATATCTTTATCTTTAATTTCAACCCACTGGTTCTGGTCCTACCTTCCAAAGCCATAGAAAACAATTCCACACCATCCTCTATAGGACAGCCCTTCAAGTACCTTCAATCAATTTGGAGGCAACCAGGCAGGAACGCTTTACAAGGGAAAGTGGTGGATTTGTCCCCTGATGCTGGAGAGAGGAGAGTCCCCCTATGTCCTTCCAAGCTAGCAACTTAAAATCCTATCGCCCACCCCCTCCCCAGCTCAGTCACCAGCCCCTCCCACTCAAGAGGGTGAGGAGAGACCCAGCAGAGAGCGTCCCCCCCCACTGGACTCCTTAGCCGGCTGCTTTCTGCTCCCCACTCAGAGGAAATAAATAAACAGATCATCCACCAAGTTCAGTAGAAAAGAAGATCAGGCACTTTCTTACTTTCTATATAATTGACTCTGTGTAAGAGACTCTGGAATCCAAGTTGTGATATATGTGATTGGTGATGTGTCTATGATACGGAGTTCTTGCCTGGCTCACTGGAGCCTGTAGGACCGATCTTGGGGACTCCGGAACGATGGAGAGTAGTATCCAAATTCCTCCTGCCCTGCTCCAATCACGGACCCCCTGCTGGTTTGAATAGACCAATACATGCTAGCATGGGAACCCTGAGTGTATATCTAGTTGGCCCCGTTTTCAGTCTTGACGAGCATCCCTATATGATGCTGTATCTAATAAAAGAGCTGTGTTCCGTACCACCTCGCCTCATCATTTCGTGGAACACACTATATTATACAACTCATCTTTGACAAGGTGTGGGGGGCTGAGAAAGGGAGGAAAAAACTCCCAACCTGAACGGGGTCCATAGAGGTGACTGCGCTGCTATTTAAGACTTCCCCCATAGAAGAAAAAAAGAGAGCCCCGTGGCGCAGAGTGGTAAAGCTGCAGTCCTGCAGCCGGAGCCCTCTGCTCACAACCTGAGTTCAATCCCAGCGGAAGCTGGTTCAGGTAGCTGGCTCGAGGTTGACTTAGCCTTCCATCCTTCCGAGGTTGGTCAAATGAGTACCCAGCTTGCTGGGAGGAAAGTGGAGATGACCGGGGAAGGTAATGGCAAACCACCTCGTAAAAAGTCTGCTGTGAAAACGTGAAAGCAACGTCACCCCAGAGTCAGAAACGATTGGTGTTTGCACAGGGGACCTTTCCTTTTAAGAGCCCTGTGGCGCAGAGTGTTAAAGCTGCAGTTCTGCAGTCCTAAGCTCTGCTCATGGCTTGAGTTCGATCCCCAGTGGAAGCTGGGTTTTCAGGTAGCCGGCTCAGGGCTGACTCAGCCTTCCATCCTTCCGAGGTCAGTCAAAGGAGTACCCAGTTTGCTGGGGGGAAAGTGTAGAGGACTGGGGAAGGCAATGGCAAACCACCCTGTAAAAAGTCTGCTGTGAAAACGTTGTGAAAGCAAAGCCACCCCAGAGTCGAAAAAAACCCGACTGGTGCTTGCACAGGGGACTACCTTGACCTTTTACCATATAAGAAAAGCCATTTCAGTGGCCCGCCACACCTCCCCCCCCTTGATAAATGCTGCATCTGCTGTGGGGAGTGGCACAACCCCCAAACCCAGGCTGACCCTTTTTGCAGGCTTCTCACCCCACCAGAAGAAAAAGCCTGCTTATTCGGATAGGGCTGAGGTGGGGTGGGGAGTGCGGGGCAGAGAATCCCAAAGGCACCTGCTACTGAGCCAGCAAAAATCCACGCCTGGGTGGGGGCGGGGGGAAGCAGCTCTGTCAGAAAGGGGAGAAGAGCCTCTGCACATCTTGCCCCCCCCCCAGGAGATTCACGAGCCAGGAACAACCGCTGGAATCCACGCCAGCCTCGCCACTGCTGTGCCAGGCCCATGTGAGGCCTTCTTGCACACATCCTGGAGAAACAGTCCCCCCCTCCAGCTGAGTCTCCCTGCGGACGCTGCCCCCTTGTGCGAAAGGGGTGGGCAACTGTGCAGGCACCAACGTGGCTGTGGGTTGCCGCCTTCTCCTCTCTTTTGCCAGACGCTTTCCTTGGCATGACGGGCACTGCAGAGGCAAGTGGATGGAAATATACTCACCCCAAAAGTAGGGGTGGAGCCTCACTGAAGTAGGGGCTTTATTTGGCTAAAATGTACTGGACTGTTCTTTTTTAAGTTGGCCTTCGGGGGGGATGGCTGCATTCCCTTCCTGAGCACAAATCTGGCATTCCAGAGCAGTCGATGCCACCAGGCACAGGGGCCTGTCTCATTTGCACGAAGTCATGTCCGGGACCAGCAGGAAGGAGTGGGGGAAACGGAGATTTCCCAATCAAGCCCACCAAGGCAGGCCACACAACCAGCTCTGGGCCATCTTTAGTGCTGCAAAAAACATGCACAAGAGAAGGCAAGAAGCAGAGAAAAACCCAAGAGACCCTCAGGGGTCTACAGAGCTCCGCTGAAACGACGGGGAACCTTCCTTTGCCTGTCCCCTGGCCTAGCTGGGTGCTTTGCTCCTGCACGGTCCCGCCCCTCTCTGGGTTACCCGCCACATTATGAAGAGAAGCTGTCCTCATCCGGCTTCCACTCAGATGAGCCCCCCTGCTGGGGGACCCTTTGCTGCCTCCCCCTCTCCCGCCTCAGATCAGGCTGCCTGTCAAGTGCTTCTAGAAAGTGGGTGGGGCTGGGTGGCTTTTAAGAACATAAGAGAAGCCATGTTGGATCAGGCCAACGGCCCATCCAGTCCAACACCCTGTGTCACACAGTGGCAAAAAATTTTATATACACACATACACTGTGGCTAATAGCTCCATATTTTTATCTAAACCCCGCTTGAAGGTGGCTATGCTTGTGGCCGCCACCACCTCCTGTGGCAGTGAATTCCACATGTTAATCACCCTTTGGGTGAAGAAGTACTTCCTTTGATCCATTTTAGCCTGTCTGCTCAGCAATTTCATCGAATGCCCATGAGTTCTTGTATTGTGAGAAAGGGAGAAAAGTACTTCTTTCTCTACTTTCTCCATCCCATGCATTATCTTGTAAACCTCTATCATGTCACCCTGCAGTCGACGTTTCTCCAAGCTAAAGAGTCCCAAGCGTTTCAACCTTTCTTCATAGGGAAAGTGCTCCAGCCCTTTAATCATTCTAGTTGCCCTTCTCTGGACTTTCTCCAATGCTATAATATCCTTTTTGAGGTGCGGCGACCAGAACTGCACACAGTACTCCAAATGAGACCACACCATCGATTAATACAGGGGCATTATGATACTGGCTGATTTGTTTTCAATTCCCTTCCTAATAATTCCCAGCATGGCGTTGGCCTTTTTTATTGCAGTCGCACACTGTCTTGACATTTTCAGTGAGTTATCTACCATGACCCCAAGATCTCTCTCTTGGTCAGTCTCTGCCAGTTCACACCGCATCAACTTGTATTTGTAGCTGGGATTCTTGGCCCCAATGTGCATTACTTTGCACTTGGCCACACTGAACCGCATCTGCCACGTTGACGCCCACTCACCCAGCCTCAACAGATCCCTTTGGAGTTCCTCACAATCCTCTCTGGTTCTCACCACCCTGAACAATTTAGTGTCATCCGCAAACTTGGCCACTACACTGCTCACTCCCAACTCTAAATTATTTATGAACAAGTTAAAGAGCATGGGACCCAGTACCGAGCCCTGCGGCACCCCACTGCTTACCGTCCTCCACTGCGAAGACTGCCCATTTATACTCACTTTCTGCTTCCTATTACTCAGCCAGTTTTTGATGCACAAGAGGACCTGTCCTTTTACTCCATGACTCTCAAGCTTTCTAAGGAGCCTTTGATGAGGAACTTTATCAAAAGCTTTCTGGAAGTCAAGGTAAACAACATCTCTTGGGTCTCCTTTGTCCACATGTTTGTTCACCCCCTCAAAGAAATGTAACAGGTTAGTGAGGCAAGATCTTCCCTTGCAGAACCCATGCTGAGTCTTCCTCAATAACCCGTGTTCATCAATGTGCCTACTCATTCTGTCCTTGATAATGATTTCTACCAACTTTCCCGGTATTGAAGTCAGACTGACTGGCCTGTAATTTCCCGGATCTCCTCTGGAACCCTTTTTAAAGATGGGGGTGACATTTGCTACCTTCCAGTCCTCAGGAACGGAGGCAGATTTCAATGAAAGATTACAGATTTTTGTTAGAAGATCCACAAGTTCAACTTTGAGTTCTTTCAGAACTCTCGGATGTATGCCATCTGGACCCGGTGACTTATTCGTTTTTAATTTGTCTATCAGTTGTAGGACCTCCTCTTTTGTCACCTCAATCTGACTCAGGTCTTTCAACACCCCTTCCAAAATTAGTGGTTCTGGGGCAGGCAAAAAGTTCTCATCTTCCACAGTGAAGACGGAGGCAAAAAATGCATTCAGCTTCTCAGCCATTTCCCTATCCTCCTTCAGTAATCCTTTTACCCCATGGTCATCCAAGGGCCCCACTGCCTCCCTGGCTGGTTTCCTACTTCTAATATATTTGAATAAAGTTTTATTGTTGTTCTTTATGTTTTTTGCAATATGCTCCTCATAGTCCCTTTTTGCCTGCCTGATCACAGTCTTGCATTTGATTTGCCACAGCCTGTGTTCCCTTTTACTAATCTCACTTGGACTGGTTTTCCACCGCTTAAAGGAGTCCTTCTTACCTTTTACAGCTTCCATTACTTTGTTTGTTAACCACGCAGGCCTTTTCTTATGCCTGTTTGTGCCTTTCCTAACTTGTGGTATGTTTTATCCGGCAGGGCTGCTAACTGGGCACATTAAAAGGCATCCTGTTAAACGCAGCTTCTGCCAGAAATGCAGAAGAGGGGCTAGGAAATATCAGCTCACAACCTGACATTTCATAGTTGTCAGGGTGTCCATTATGTGGTCATGCCCACCACTAGGTGCCAGAATTCCACAGGCGCCCACAAGCTCAAAAACGCTGGGGAGCCCCCGCCCAGGAAAAGTCTTTTGGGGTCATCTTTAATTAATAGCACCCAAAGAGTGCTTGTGAATGGTTCCTCATCCTCTTGGAGAGGAGTGACAAGTCGAGGGCCTCAGGGATCTGTCCTGGGATTTGTTTTGTTCAACATCTTTGTAAACTATTTGGATGAAGGAATAGAGCAGGAGTGGCCAACGGTAGCTCTCCAGATGTTTTTTCCTACAACTCCCATCAGCCCCAGCCATTGGCCATGCTGGCTGGGGCTGATGGGAGTTGTAGGCAAAAAAACATCTGGAGAGCTGCCCTTGGCCACCCCTGGAATAAAGGGGATGCTTATTTAATTTGTAGATGATACAAAATTGGGAAGGGTTGCAGACACAGAAGAAGACAGAAACAGGATGACCTTGACAGGCTGGAAAACTGGGCGAAAACCAATAAAATGAATTTCTACAGGGATAAATGTAAAGTTCTGCATTTAGGTAGGAAAAATCCAATGCAGGGTTATAGGATGGGGGAGACTTGTCTTAGCAGTAGTATGTGCGAAAAGGATCTAGGCACAGGTAAGTCAGGCTGGGGGAGGGAGATGTGTTTTTACCATAATCAGCTTTTAAAATTATGTTTCAAAACACTGTTACTTGCCCACTAGTCCTAAGCACCACTCTCTCTCTCACACTCTCACGCAAACACACACACTCTCTCACACCCACACTCTTTCTCTCTCTCCTAAACTTGAGCTGGGTCCGGCCCTGCCACCCTGCCCTTGCAAACAAAGGAAAGGTCCTTCCTGCCCCCTTTCAGCACCGTCAAGGGACAAAGCCCATCCAGGATCCCGTTAGCCTTCCCACCTCCGCAAATCCTTGCAGGACAGACCCCGCCCCCCCTTTTCCAGAAGAGCAGAGGCCTCTGGGAAGAGCCAGGCCAGCAGACGCTGACGGCCACTTCTGGCTGCTGCGATGGCAGAACTGAGAAGTCCCCCGCCTGCCTGCCTGCCAAGAGCACTGACGGGAAGAGAGCTAGTGCCAGACTCAAGCAGAGGGGCGGGCCCACAGAACCCCATCGGAAGCCGGGGCAAGAACAAGAAAGAGCAGAGCAAGACGGCCGCCCTCACCAGTGTCTCTCAGGCAGGGGAGCAACATTGGTGTATCCTTTGCCTTCGGGCAGATGGCAAGGCTGTTTGGCTGGCAGAAAGGGCAGGCCCACCTAGGGCGGGTGTCTCAGTCCAAGCCCAGAGGAGGTGTGGGGGGCATGGACACAGCAGCCGGGCTACAAAGCACTGCCAGCCTTTGAGGGGCCGGCACAGCTCCCCCCCCCCACCAACGCCCTAGGAGAGCTTGCAGAGAATTCCTGCAACCCCTCCCCCCTTCACCCAAAATGTATCTCCTGGGGGTCTGTTGGGGGGCAGGAGCCAGGAAAGAGGCCAGAGATTGGCTGAAAGAATCCAGATGCAGAGAAGGCCCCAAAGGAGCTCAGACCGCAGAGCCACTGCCCCCCAGACGCCAGCAGAGAGGCAAGAGGGAGGCCCACAACCCCCTCCCCACACACACAGGGCAGCTCCAGCCTCTGGGGAGGAGCTCCAGCCAGCCGGACTGTGGGAGGAGAGGGAGGAAGACTCAGGCTGGCAGCCGCAATGGGGACACTTACGAGTGGAGACCGTGGACGCCTCCCTCGATCTGGGCCGACATCGTCCGCTTCTCAAACTTCAGTTCTCCGGAGTACATCATGGACCTGGCAAGAGAACACCACAGGGGAGATCGCTCCGCTGCCCCCCTCCCCCACTGCCGCCCCCCCAGCCCCCTTGCTCTCTTCAGCCGCTCCAGGAGCAGATGGGTGTGGGACGGAAGCCTAATACAACTTTTAAAGGAGTGGGGTGGTCAAGTGCCTCTCAACGACCGCTCCCCGTGAGAGCCCAGAGTGAAACTTCCATTTCCCAAGGCAGTCTACCCCCTCTGAATGCTAGAGAACGGCTGCCTCCCCTGGGGGCTGGAGCAGAGAGACCACTTTTGCCAACCCACAGTAGAAAAGGGCACAGCACAGTGCCCCTCGCCATCCAGAGGTCATGGGGCTGTGCTTTTGGGGGCACCTACATTTTTATTCACTCCTCCCTAAGAAGAGACGTTACCGCAAAACACACCCAGGGCCTCAGTGCCAGGCCAGAGAAAGCCAGAGGGATGAAAATGCTGGGTGCCAACTCATGGGATGGGGGGAGACACGACGGGCCACACCAGCAAGCCCCCCCCCCACAGCCCCTCTAAAGCCGGCCACGGGGCACACCAATCGCTTGGGAGGGGCTTCCTCACCGCAGAACAGAGAGGCTTTTTGCTCCGATGTCCTGGCAGCCGTGCTGGATGCCCGCTATTAGGTAGGGCACGAACTTCTGGATGGACCCCTTGTCCTGGATGGAGCCCGAGACGCCCTGCGCCACCTTCACTTTGTCCCCCTCGCTGTGGGGCAGGGAGAGACGTCGCAGAATCAAGCACCAGGCGACAGGAGCCCCACCCCACCGAAGCCCCTCCTGGAGTAGAGCTGGCCAGCCCTTCAAACACACCAAAACCTCCCCACCACCTGCGGGCAGAGGGGGGCTCGGAATCCCCCTGGTGCCAACTGGGCAGGCCTTCTGGACAGACGCTGCAGCTAAGCAAGTGCCCAACCTGCCCAGCTGCGAAGCAGACTTCCGGGAGAGGAGGCGAAGAGAGGGGAGGGGATTCCTGCCCCAACCACCCCAGTAAGCCCCGCCCCCACTGACTGGGGGCCTGCTCCTCCACCTTCCCAACATGAGCGAGAGAGCGCTGAATTCAGCCCCGCTGGTTGTCCTCATGGCTAGCCCCAGGCCCTGCCCTCTTTGGGGGCTTTGGACAAGCAGCCTGCAGAAAGGAGGGGCCCTGTGCTTCCGGAAACCACCTGGAAGGAGCTTCAGGCGGGTTCTGCTGCAGGGGGAGACCCACACATGCCCTGCACCCAGCTTCGTGAGGGGCCTGCCCCAACCGCTGATTGCCTGTGCTTCTCCCTCCAACCTCCTCCGCCTAAGGGCACGCACCTGAAATAGCGCTTCTGGCTGCTGCTGTTCTTCTCCATGGCATCCAGGGACCCCATCCCTCGGTACTTCTTCAGCCGCACCCCGTCTGAAAAGAAGTATTCCCCCGGAGCCTCCGTTGTGGCCGCCAGCAAAGAGCCCATCATTACTAGCAGGGAAGGAAGAAGAGGCTTTCAGGGGCAGGGTCACGCCAAGTGGCTGTCTCACCCTCTGCAACTCGGGCTTGGGTCCTCCAGGGGCTTCCTACCCCACCCCCCAGCCCTCCTCTACATCCCTCCCCCTCTGCCCTGCATTATGTGTGTGTGTGTGTGGGGGTGGCAAGGAGGGACAGGGCCTGCTCGGTGGCTGCCCCTCCCCTGCTGAGGCAAAGCCCTTCCTTTTACTTGCATTTGGTGCCCCTGGACCTAGTTAAAAAAATTTCTGCTGGGTTTCTTTTAGCTGATGGTGGTTGGATAGGTTCTGCAGCTTTTGGCTCTGCCTTTGGTTTTCTTTCAAATTTAAGAGCCCCCTGAGAGTTTCATTGCGATTGCAGCTTGTTTTGTCTCTGTTGTACATTACTTATCGCTGGCTGCGCCCTTTTATGTTTGTAGGAATTGACGGACTGTGTTTTATGCCTTGACCCACCCTCAAGCACACAGGTGGAAGAAAATTAAAAACATCTAATAAAACATCTAATTAAAAGAATTTATTCAATGCTTCTTCAAATGAAGTTACAAGATGAGGAAGTGAAAGACACCATGATAAGATGGCCGCAGAATCTGGGTTACAATATTGAAATAGGGGTGTGGGAAACATTGTGGAAGTCACATATAAAACTTACTAGAGCCATTACTTTTAAGAAAAATATTTATAAAATGTTCTACGGATGGTATATATAACACCTGATGAACTAAAATGTACTCTACTGTCTCTAACAAGTGTTGGAAATATATTTCTCCTGTGGGCACGTTTTATCACATGTGGTGGTCTTGTGAGGTGATGAAAAAGTATTGGATGATGGTGCATGAGATGTCACAAAAGATACTGAAAACTCATCTTGTGTTTTAAACCAGAACTTTTTTTACTGAACATTCTACCGATGGATCTTTCGAGACAGAAAAAGCACTTGATGAGACATATTATTACTGCAGCGAGACATTTGATAGCACAAAACTGGAAACATCATGAAACTACGAAGAAGCAGGACTTGGTGGATAAAACACTCGAGACAGCTGAAGCAGACGCCCTGGCACTTGGTCTTAAGGGCAGATGAACACGAGATTAAAAGAACTCTTGGAAACCTTTTTATGAACGGCTGAAGGAACAAATTTGATTTCTGTATGGCTTGTGGCACATACTTGTAAGTTTCTCAATTCTGATATCTTAATGTTTAGCAAACTATTAGTTATAACTTAAAGACTGTAAACCTTTATAGACTATGAGTAACATCTGTAAGCTAACGATGCAGAGTTTATGTTGACATAATGCTATTTCCCTTTCTCTCCCCACTTTGTACTTCCTTACCTTGTTTCCTTAAAAAATTCCAATAAAATATATATAACAAAAACAAATCAGAAGAACAAATATACGAAGAAGTGTGCACGCATACGCATATTTAATGCACTGAATTAAACTTGTTGATCTAGACTCCCATTTTGTTCTGCTGCTTCAGACCAACACAGAATATGGACATATGAAGCTGCCTTCTACTGAATCAGACCCTCGGTCCATCCAAGTCAGTATTGTCTACTCAGACTGGCAGTGGCTCTCCAGGGTCTCAAGCTAAGGTTTTTCACGCCTCTTTGTCTGGACCCTTTTGAGTTGGAGATGCCGGGGATTGAACCTGGGACCTTCTGCTTACCAAGCAGAGGCTCTACCACTGAGCCACCCTCCCTCCCCAAACCACCTAAATAGGAAGGCAGCAACCTCTGGCAATCCCCCCCCCCACCACCTTAGGCTGCCTCCCTACAAGAGTGCCAGATGTTTTTTTTGGGGAAAGAAGGGCCCCAGCCACGAGCAGCAGATGCAAAATGCTGAAAGTTTGATTTATTCTGCAAAGAACACACCAAATATATAATCAAGGAACCTCAAAAGGGCTGTAGGAAAATAGGCTTGCAGCTTGTCAAAAGGAAATTGGCGCTGATAAAGAATATTTCAGTCTGTGAATCTGAACCTGAGTCTCTCTGGCGTGCCCCCCCCCCCCCCAGGGACTGCAGCTTCCCGCATACTGACAAGCTATGCTCACCTGTGGACGCCCCGAGCGACAGTGCCTTCACCACATGCCCCACAGTCTGGATGCCACCATCCGCGATCACGGGCACGCCGAACCTGCGGGCGTACTCGGCGACTTTGTAGACAGCTGTGCCTTGAGGCCGGCCACACGCCATCACTGCAGCGCAGAGCGAGAAAGAGAAGGGGCAGCCTGGAGTCAGGCGCAATCCCACCCCCGTCTCTGACGCTTTGCGCGAGCCACCTCCGTGGACATCTCCCCCCCCCCAAGCTGGAAGGGCTAGCATAGCTGGGAGAGCAGAGATCAAAGAGGAAGAGGGGGTGTCCCTGACCAGAACTGCTGCTCTCTGGGTAGGAATGGGAAAGCATCCAAACAACACAGGTCTCTGCAGCAGGCTTTTCAAAACGTTTGCTCACTGTTAGGAGAAGCAAAGGGTTTGCTGGCCCCCAGGAGGGGTCAGTTCACTCGGCTGCACAGAAACAGCAGCTCTGCAGGCCGAAGAGCAAATGGACATATGAAGCTGCCTTGTACTGAATCGGACCCCCTCAGTCCATCAAAGTCAGTATTGTCTACTCAGACTGGAAGCAGCTCTCCAAGGTCTCAGGCTAAGGTTATTCACGCCTACTTGCCTGGACCGTTTTGAGTTGGAGATGCCGGGGATTGAACCTGGGACCTTATGCTTACCAAGCAGAGGCTCTACCACTGAGCCACCGTCCCTCCCCTTTAGTGGCTCTCCAGGGTCTCCAGCTGAGGCTTTTCACCCCTTTTTGCCTGGACCCTTTTGAGTTGGAGATGCTGGGGATTGAACCTGGGACCTTCTGCTTACCAAGCAGGTGCTGTACCATCCCTCCCCAAATGCTGCCCTAACCCTTGAATGCTTTCACCCATCACAGAGGGGCATCCGTGTCAGCTCACTTTTACGCACCAGGGTTTCAAGCTGCATTGGAAAGACGCTTACTGAGAATGCAGAACGTGAGTATTTCAAATCATTTCCATACCCTGATGCAACCTGCCTTCCAAGACACAGAAAGGCAGCCATGGTCTTCTCCCGCCCAACTGGAGCCGCAGGACAGTCTCACTCTGGGATTTGCAGAGCTGCACCCACACAGAAGGTGGTGCCTGCCACTCCCTGGCCCAGACTGCTGGGCATTCTCCCTCCCCCGCTGGGGATGGCTTTCCCTCAGACCAGCAGGACCAAAGGAGCACCAGAGCAGTTCTGTTTCTCTTGCTCAGCCATAGGAAGATGCAGGCAGCACAAACACACAGCCCCACCCCAACACACATGGTGAAAACCAGCCCCAGCCCCACTCCTGGCCTCCACAGCCCCCCGGGACTAACCTTCCTGGGTGATGCAGATGGAGCCGCAGCCCATGCCCACCCGCAAGGCATCCACCCCAGCGTCTATGAGGTTCTTCGCCTGGGCGGCTGTCACAACTGTGCATCCAATAGGAGAGAAAGCAGAAGGGCCTATGAAATACCTGGCCTCTGGGCTCGCTCCAGGCTGAGTGCAAACGCTGCAGAGGCTGGGAGGGGGAAGGGCGGCCATCTCCCCAGCACAGCAACTGAGACCTTGGTGGTGATGATGAAGGACCTTGAGGACCACCCCCATCCTGCCCCTCCCCAGAATTCTGCTACTGCGCCACAAAGACCAGGCCTCGGCCCACCGCCCCGGATTAGGTGTGGAAGACACAGGCCACTGCCCAGAAACAAAAGACGCGTGCAAAAGGCAAGCGGCTGGATGCGTTCCCTCTTTGCGTGTGCAGCTCCTGCGTTCAGAAAGAAGGAACCAGAGGGTGGATCCTTCAGACACAGCTTTGGGCTGAGAAGAAAAACCTTGAGCCATATGGGCCTTTTCAACCATCCATAGTCATGCTGCTAACAGGCTGCTGCCCTAGAGGGCCAGTGGGTCAGGGTCCAGCAATGCGTGGTCAATGGCGGTGGGTGCTATCCCTGGTCATTCTCCTCCAGCATTCTTTGTAATCTCAGGGGCTTACTCGCAAGCAAAAATGCACTTTGCAGCCCTCCCTCTATCAACACCAGCTACATCAAACACCCTCTTAATTGAGCCCAGAACCTGCTCTTTGCCGTGCAAGCAAAATCCTGCAGGTGGATGGCTTTCACTCCCTCCCAGCCCCTGATTTCTGCATTCTCTGCAAGGGGGGGGGCTCTCTGTGGCTCCAGGGACACCGTACCTTCCGCTGCCCAGGGTGTGCAGAAGGAGAGCAAGGCACTTTCCTCCACCCGGAGTCATCTCAAAGCTGCTCCAATGGCGTTTCCCTTCCTCTCCCTACAACAGGCACCCTGTGAGGCTGAGAGAGTTCTGAGAGATCCCCAGCAGGCTTCATACAGAGGAGGAGTGCGGAAGAAGACGACTGCAGATTTATACCCCGCCCTTCTCTCTGAATCAGAGTCTCAGAGAGGCTCACAACCTCCTTTATCTTCCTCCCTTCACAACAGAAACCCTGTGAGGTGGGTGGGGCTGAGAGAGCTCTCCCAGAAGCTGCCCTTTCCAGGATAACCTCTGTCAGAGCTACAGCTGACCCAAGGCCATTCCAGCAGCTACAAGTAGAGGAGTGGAGAATCAAACCCAGTTCTCCCAGAGAAGAGAGCTCTGGCTGACCCAAGGCCATTCCAGCAGCTGCAAGTGGAGGAGTGGGGAATCAAACCCGGTTCTCCCAGATAAGAGAGCTCTGGCTGACCCAAGGCCATTCCAGCAGCTGCGAGTGGAGGAGTGGGGAATCAATCCCGGTTCTCCCAGATAAACGAGCTCTGGCTGACCCAAGGCCATTCCAGCAGCTGCGAGTGGAGGAGTGGGGAATCAAACCCAGTTCTCCCAGAAAAGAGAGCTCCGGCTGACCCAAGGCCATTCCAGCAGCTGCAAGTGGAGGAGGGGGGAATCAAACCCAGTCCTCCCAGATAAGAGAGCTATGGCTGACCCAAGGCCATTCCAGCAGCTGCGAGTGGAGGAGTGGGGAATCAAACCCAGTTCTCCCAGATAAGAGAGCTCTGGCTGACCCAAGGCCATTCCAGCAGCTGCAAGTGGAGGAGGGGGGAATCAAACCCAGTCCTCCCAGATAAGAGAGCTATGGCTGACCCAAGGCCATTCCAGCAGCTGCGAGTGGAGGAGGGGGGAATCAAACCCAGTCCTCCCAGATAAGAGAGCTCTGGCTGACCCAAGGCCATTCCAGCAGCTGCAGGTGGAGGAGTGGGGAATCAAACCCAGTTCTCCCAGATAAGAGAGCTCTGGCTGACCCAAGGCCATTCCAGCAGCTGCAGGTGGAGGAGTGGGGAATCAAACCCAGTTCTCCCAGATAAGAGAGCTCTGGCTGACCCAAGGCCATTCCAGCAGCTGCAGGTGAGGAGTGGGGAATCAAACCCGGTTCTCCCAGATAAGAGAGCTCTGGCTGACTCAAGGCCATTCCAGCAGGTGCAAGTGGAGGAGGGGGGAATCAAACCCGGTTCTCCCAGATAAGAGAGCTCTGGCTGACCCAAGGCCATTCCAGCAGCTGCAGGTGGAGGAGTGGGGAATCAAACCCAGTTCTCCCAGATAAGAGAGCTCTGGCTGACTCAAGGCCATTCCAGCAGGTGCAAGTGGAGGAGTGGGGAATCAAACCCGGTTCTCCCAGAGAAGAGAGCTCTGGCTGACCCAAGGCCATTCTAGCAGCTGCAGGTGGAGGAGTGGGGAATCAAACCCGGTTCTCCCAGATAAGAGAGCTCTGGCTGACCCAAGGCCATTCCAGCAGCTGCAGGTGGAGGAGTGGGGAATCAAACCCGGTTCTCCCAGATAAGAGAGCTCTGGCTGACTCAAGGCCATTCCAGCAGGTGCAAGTGGAGGAGGGGGGAATCAGGCCATTCCAGCAGGTGCAAGTGGAGGAGGGGGGAATCAAACCCGGTTCTCCCAGATAAGAGAGCTCTGGCTGACCCAAGGCCATTCCAGCAGCTGCAGGTGGAGGAGTGGGGAATCAAACCCAGTTCTCCCAGATAAGAGAGCTCTGGCTGACTCAAGGCCATTCCAGCAGGTGCAAGTGGAGGAGTGGGGAATCAAACCCGGTTCTCCCAGAGAAGAGAGCTCTGGCTGACCCAAGGCCATTCTAGCAGCTGCAGGTGGAGGAGTGGGGAATCAAACCCGGTTCTCCCAGATAAGAGAGCCATGGCTGACCCAAGGCCATTCCAGCAAGTAGGAGTCCACGCACTTCGCCACGACACAAGACTGGCTCTCCACATTAGAGTCCCTTGTGCTGAAGCCCGACACCCTGGTGACTTGTCTCCAGGACATTCCTGGACTCCCTATGGCATCAACCCAGCAGGTGCAGAAGTGCCACCTGGACGACCTTCTGCAATGGGCATGGCTGTTTGCATCGAACTCCCCACCAGCCTGGCAGAATGGCCCAGACAGATCTGGCTGCTGTCCTCAAGCGCTGACTCCAGAGCCGAGCGAGACCCCCCTGGAGGGGGGCGGGGGGAGCACAGTTGCCAACAGGCCCCCAGCAAAGCGCCCTGCCTCCCAGCTCCCCCTGGCAGAAGGCCCCTTGGCGGAGGGACTGGGCTGCCACGGACCCCGCCCCACCCCCCACGACCCCCCAATGCTCACCATTGCCACCAATGACCTGCAGCTCCGGGTACTTGTGCTTGATGTAGTGGATCATGTTGATCTGGTAGACCGAGTTTCCCTGAGAGGAGTCCTGGGGCGGGGGAAGGAGGAGGAGGAAGCAGAAGAGACCGACCCATGAGAGCAGAAGAGGAGGGGGGGAGCAGGCCTTTCAAGGCTCTCAGAGAAGACAGGGCTCAGGAGGGTGAGCCTGGCCACCCGCTCAGCTTTGCGGGGATTCTTGGAGCAAGACAAAAGCAGCCCCAAATCAGCACTCTCTCTCTGGCTCTTTCCAGGGCAGTTCTGGGTTCCTGCAGCCAAACCAGCACAGGCCCTGGGCCACACGGAAGAGCCAATTTGGTGTCGTGGTTAAGTGTGCGGACTCTTATCTGGGAGAACCGGGTTTGATTCCCCACTCCTCCACTTGCAGCTGCTGGGATGGCCTTGGGTCAGCCAGAGCTCTCTTATCTCGGAGAACCAGGTTTGATTCCCCACTCCTCCACTTGCACCTGCTGGAATGGCCTTGGGTCAGCCAGAGCTCTCTTATCTCGGAGAACCAGGTTTGATTCCCCACTCCTCCACTTGCAGCTGCTGGAATGGCCTTGGGTCAGCCATGGCTCTCTTATCTGGGAGAACCGGGTTTGATTCCCCACTCCTCCACTTGCAGCTGCTGGAATGGCCTTGGGTCAGCCAGAGCTCTCTTATCTGGGAGAACTGGGTTTGATTCCCCACTCCTCCACTCACACCTGTTGGGATGGCCGTGGATCAGCCAGAGCTCTCTTATCTGGGAGAACCGGGTTTGATTCCCCACTCCTCCACTTGCACCTGCTGGAATGGCCTTGGGTCAGCCAGAGCTCTCTTAACTGGGAGAACTGGGTTTGATTCCCCACTCCTCCACTTGCACCTGCTGGAATGGCCTTGGGTCAGCCAGAGCTATCTTATATGGGAGAACCGGGTTGGATTCCCCACTCCTCCACTTGCAGCTGCTGGAATGGCCTTGGGTCAGCCATAGCTCTCTTATCTGGGAGAATCGGGTTTGATTCCCCGCTCCTCCCCTTGCAGCTGCTGGAATGGCCTTGGGTCAGCCATAGCTCTCTTATCTGGGAGAACCGGGTTTGATTCCCCACTCCTCCACCTGCACCTGCTGGAATGGCCTTGGGTCAGCCATAGCTCTCTTATATGAGAGAAACGGGATGGATTCCCCCCTCCTCCACTTGCAGCTGCTGGAATGGCCTTGGGTCAGCCAGAGCTCTCTTATCTGGGACAACCGGGTTTGATTCCCCACTCCTCCACTTGCAGCTGCTGGAATGGCCTTGGGTCAGCCAGAGCTCTCTTATCAGGAAGAACCAGGTTTGATTCCCCACTCCTCCACTTGCAGCTGCTGGAATGGCCTTAGGTCAGCCAGAGCTCTCTTATCTGGGAGAACTGGGTTTGATTCCCCCCTCCACTTGCAGCTGCTGGGATGGCCTTGGGTCAGCCAGAGCTCTCTTATCTGGGAGAACCGGGTTTGATTCCCCACTCCTCCACTTGCACCTGCTAGAATGGCCTTGGGTCAGCCAGAGCTCTTATCTGGGAGAACCGGGTTTGATTCCCCACTCCTCCACTTGCAGCTGCTGGAATGGCCTGGGGTCAGCCAGAGCTCTTGCAGGAGTTGTCTTTGAAAGGACATCTTCTATTAGAGCTTTCTCAGCCCCACCTACCTCGCAGGGTGTCTGTTGTGAGAGGAGAAGATATAGGAGATTGTAAGCCGCTTTGAGTGGATGGTGGGATATAAATTCAATATCATCTTGTAAAGGAGGGAAACCCCCCCCACCTCTGGGCACATTTGGAACTTTCACATGGCATGCATGTGGGGAGGAGGGGGGGTGAAGCAGCAAAATGGCCAGTACCATCAAACGATGGCCGCAGATTAACTTTAGTAACTCAGTGAAAATACTCGTGCTCGGGTAGTGGCTGCCGACAAAGCAACGTTTTGAAAAATCTGCACAGCCCATCAAATCTCCAATACCAATTAGAAGCCGTGCTGAGCAAAAGACTCCCCCCCAGCCCCACTCACTTCCAGAAAAGACATGAGGTGGGAGCCAGAAAAGGGGCCAGCGGGGGCCAGGGGGTCTACATGCAGCGGGTGGGGCATCCTAGATGAAACCATTTCCTTCCCCACCATGTGCAATTTTCAAGAAATGCCTGAAACAGGCAAAGAAACACTTGGAGACAGGAAGGCGGGGGAGGCGGGATTTCCAATCTTGGGAGCTTCTGTGCTCTTTACCCCCCCCCCCCCCTCACCCTCCTCCAGTGGTTTTGCTCTTCTATGCAAGTCAAACGGACATTAGTCAGAGATGCTCCAGGCTGATCCTGCATTGAGCAGGGAGTTAACATAAGAACAGAAGAGAAGCCATGTTGGATCAGGCCAATGGCCCCTCCAGCCCAACACTCTGTGTCACAGAAGAACTTAAGAGAAGAAGAAGACACTGGATTTATATTTCGCCCTCCACTCAAGAGTCTTAGAGCGGCTCACAATCTCATTTATCTCCCTCCCCCACAACAGACACCCTGTGAGGTGGATGGGGCTGAGAGGACTCTCACAGCAGCTGCCCTTTTAAGGACAACCTCTGCCAGAGTTATGGCTGACCCAAGGCCATTCCAGCAGGTGCAAGTGGAGGAGTGGGGAATCAAACCTGGTTCTCCCAGATAAGAGTCCGCACACTTAACCACTACACCAAGCCATGTTGGGTCAGGCCAATGGCCCATCGAGTCCAACACTCTGTGTCACATAAGAACCTAAGAGAAGCCATGTTAGATCAGGCCAATGGCCCATCCAGTCCATCACTCTGTGGCACAGAAGAACATAAGAGAAGCCATGTTAGATCAGGCCAATGGCCCATCCAGTCCAACACTGGGTCACAGAAGAACATAAGAGAAGCCATGTTGGATCAGGCCAGTGGTCCATCCAGTTCAACACTCTGTGTCACATAAGAACCTAAGAGAAGCCATGTTGGATCAGGCCAGTGGCCCATCCAGTTCAACACTGTGTCACATAAGAACATAAGAGAAGCCATGTTGGATCAGGCCAATGGCCCATCCAGTCCAGCACTCTGTGTCACAGAAGAACATAAGAGAAGCCCTGTTGGATCAGGCCAGTGGCCCCTCCAGTCCAACACTCTGTGTCACATAAGAACATAAGAGAAGTCATGTTGGATCAGGCCAATGGCCCATCCAGTCCAACACTCTGTGTCACATAAGAACATAAGAGAAGCCATGCTGGATCAGGCCAATGGCCCCTCCAGTCCAACACTCTGTGTCACATAAGAACATAAGAGAAGTCATGTTGAATCAGGCCAATGGCCCCTCCAGTCCAACACTCTGTGTCACATAAGAACATAAGAGAAGTCATGTTGGATCAGGCCAATGGCCCCTCCAGTCCAACACTCTGCACCACACAGTGGCCAAAAAACCCAGGTGCCATCAGGAGGACCATCAACAGAGGCAGGACACTAGAAGCCCTCCCACTGTGCCCCCCCAAGCACCAAGAGTACAGAGCATCACTGCCCCAGACAGAGAGTTCCAACAACACGCTGTGGCTAATAGCTCTGCTTCAGATGTTGATCCAATCCCCTCTTGAAGCTGGACTAGATGGCCTCTAGGGCCCCTCCAACCCTATTCATTCTATGAAATGATATTTTGGGAAGTGGGACAAATATATTTAAAATATATGCGTACGAAGCAAGTTGCACAAAGATGCAGACCCTGGAGAATGAGAAGCTGACTAAGATGGCTTTATGTCGATGACCCCTGCAGGTCTTCAGCTGCCTGCAAGCGTCACAGCCTCTGCCCCCAGTTGCTCCCGCCTCGCCCCCCAGTGCCTCAGGAAGCCCCCAGCCCCACGCAGGGCCCCCCGAGAAAGGCCAGCCCAGCCTCCCCCAGGCCCTCTGGGGACCCACCAGCACGACCACGTCCACACCCGCCTGCATGAGGAGGTCGAGGCGATACTTGTCGTCCTCGCGAGTGCCGATGGCCGCCCCGCAGAGCAGCTGCTTGCGCGAGTCCTTGGAGGCCAGCGGGTAGTCCCGGTTCTTCTTCAGGTCCGTGCGGGCGATGATGGCCACCAACTCATCCACGTCATTCACGATGGGGAGCTTCCCTGAGGAGGGAGAGAAGGGAGGGGCCAGTGGGGGGCAGAACGTGTGGGCAAGAGAGTGACCCTCCCTGCCACAGAACCAGGGCGATGTCCCCCTCCCCAGGGCCCTGGCGCTTGGGGGTCGACCACACACCTCCCCAGCCAAGCCCTGGAACCGACTCGGAGCCCCTTCTGACCTCCCCACCCCAACGGTACCTTTCTTGCTCCGCTGCAGAATCTCATTGGCCTCCTTTAAGGTGACGCCCGCTGGAGCCACCACAAGGTCGTTGCGCCTGGTCATGACCTGCACGGGAAGCCAGGAAGGGGGGGCGGGAGGACACCAGTAGCAACTTAATTAGCTTGATTTTTAGATTTATATTCCACCCTTTCCCGCAAGCAGCCTCAGGGCGGCTTACAACAGAAATTTAATACAATTAAAAATACATATTTAGAAGATTGGATTTATACCCCGCCCTGCACTCCAAAGAGTCTCAGAGCGGCTCACAATCTCCTTTACCTTCCTCCCCCACAACAGACACCCTGTGAGGTAGATGAAGATATTGGATTTATATCCTGCCCTCTACTCCGAAGAGTCTCAGAGCGGCTCACAATCTCCTTTCCCTTCCTCCCCCACAACAGACACCCTGTGAGGCAGAAGAAGATATTGGATTTATATCCCACCCTCCACTCCAAAGAGTCTCAGAGCGGCTCACAATCTCCTTTACCTTCCTGCCCCACAACAGACACCCTGTGAGGTAGATGAAGATACTGGATTTATATCCCGCCCTCCACTCCAAAGAGTCTCAGAGCGGCTCACAATCTCCTTTCCCTTCCTCCCCTACAACAGACACCCTGTGAGGTAGATGAAGATACTGGATTTATATCCCGCCCTCCACTCCGAAGAGTCTCAGAGCGGCTCCCAATCTCCTTTCCCTTCCTCCCCTACAACAGACACCCTGTGAGGTAGATGAAGATACTGGATTTATATCCCGCCCTCCACTCCGAAGAGTCTCAGAGCGGCTCACAATCTCCTTTACCTTCCTCCCCCACAACAGACACCCTGTGAGGTGGGTGGGGCTGAGAGGGCTCTCACAGCAGCTGCCCTTTCAAGGACAGACTCTCAGAGCAGCCTACAATCTCCTTTCCCTTCCTCCCCCACAACAGACACCCTGTAAGGTGGGTGGGGCTAAGAGGGCTCTCACAGCAGCTGCCCTTTCAAGGACAACCTCTGCCAGAGCTATGGGTGACCCAAGGCCATTCCAGCAGGTGTAAGTGGAGGTGTGGTGAATCAAACCCGATTCTCCCAGATAAGAGAGCCATGGCTGACCCAAGGCCATTCCAGCAGGTGCAAGTGGAGGAGGGGGGAATCAAACCCGGTTCTCACAGATAAGAGAGCTATGGCTGACCCAAGGCCATGCCAGCAAGTGCAAGTGGAGGAGGGGGGAATCAAACCCGGTTCTCCCAGATAAGAGAGCCATGGCTGACCCAAGGACATGCTAGCAGGTGCAAGTGGAGGAGTGGGGAATCAAACCCGGTTCTCCCAGATAAGCGTCCGCACACTTAACCACTACACCAAACTGCCTCTCCAGACCACCTCCCCCCACAGACCATTTACCAGACCACCTGCCTCCACATTTGCCCCAAAGATCACTAAGATCTAGCTCACAACACCCACTGACTGTATCTGGTCCGAAGACATCCGACTTTCCTCGACCGGGGCCAGGGCCTTTTCGGCCTTGGCCCCAGCCTGGTGGAATCAGCTCCCTGTAGAAATCCAGGCCCTCACTGCATGACTATTTTTTCGCAGGGCCTGCAAAACGGAGCTGTTCCACCAGGCCTTTGCTTGAGGCAGTGAGTGTCCGGCCCCATCACCCGGCCTCTGTGCTAAGACACTATCTCTGCTGCATTACAGCTGTTTATTAAGCACAAACGTTAGCATGTGCAAATGTACTAACTATGCCACCATCTACAATTTGGTTTATAACTTGTGCGTTGCTTGATCTACTGCTACTTTTATTTGTTTTAACTGTATAATTTAAATTGTTAATTTAAAATGACGTTATCCACCCTGAGTCCACTCTTGGGAAAGGGTGGAATACAAATTGACTAAATAAAAAAAATATAAATCATCATAAGAACATACAACATAAAAGTCTGAGGGCAGTGCAACATAACAACTGGCTTAAGAAGGCAGGGCCACGCAGCAGTGTACAGGCAAACATCTGGAAGCATAACATAGTCACAGTGATGGTAAAAAGATTGGGGAGGTTAGCTGGTAACAAGAGGATCAATTAAAAGCTTGGGGGAAAACTCTGATAAGTCCCGCAGGGCCCGGATAAGTCCCGCAGGAAAACTTTGATAAGTCCCGCAGGGCCCGGATCTCTAGCGGAGCTCATTCCACCAGGAAGGGGCCCACACCGAGAAGGCCTTGGCGCTCATTGAAGCCAACTGGAAAGCCTCAGGACCAATGACCAGAAGAAGATGTTGCACAGATGTTGATCAGAATCCAGGGGGGCTCAGATGGGGAGAGGCGGCCCCGGCTGTATAGGCTCTCTATAGGATGCTGCCTGCACTTGGAGTTTATTTATTTATTTGATTTTTAGCCCACCCTTCCCGTAGAACAGGTTACACCACACACAGCCCCCTCCCACCGCCTGCCCCGCCCCCCCCCCCTGGTGCACAGCCCCACTAGCCCCCCCTCCCCAGTTGCTCTTCCAGGGAAGGAGGGCTTGTCTAGGAGATGCTGCAGGGCTGAGAAGGGGAATTTTTGCCCTGGGGAAAGGCGTTTCCTCCCTCCCCCGGAGGCTCCCATCGCCTACCTCGCTGAGGGGGGTGCCGTAGTCCTTCTCAGAAAGGAAATCAATGTCTCGCGAGGTGACGATGCCCACCAGCTTGCTGCCCATCTTGCCCGTCTCTGTGACCGGGATGCCCGAGAAGCCGTGCCGGATCTTGGCCTCGAAGACGTCGCCCACTGTGTGGGTGGGGCTGAGCACCACCGGGTCCGTGATGAAGCCCTGCTCAAATTTCTGCAGGGAGGGGGGAGAGGCCAGGAATTGCTCAAGCTCTCCTCTGCCTTCTCCACAGGGCACAATCCTGTCCCACGCACAGACCCCACCCCCCCACCGCAGCACCAGGAACACAGAGCATCACTGCGCCAGACAGAATGTTCCATCTAGACCAGGAGTGTCAAACTCAGGTACTATGAGGGCCAGACCTGACATAAATGAGACCATGTCGGGCCGGGCCATGTGGGTACCTCTTTAAGATTAGGTAGTAGAGATATAAACTTTAGAAGGGACGCAGACAAACACAATGAAAAGATTTTTTGCAAAAAACTTAAAACATTAGCATTCATTGGTCTTAAAGGTGCTTTCTTTGTATTTCTCCCATGGGATCCAGGGAACTGGGCAAAGGAAGCTCTGGCTCTTTCCTTCCTTCCCCAAGGGACCAGGGGGGGAGCCTCAGCCAATAGAAGGCTTGGCTCATTAGCTGTGCTATGCAATTGTGATAGCCTGACAAAGCAAGCTCTTCCTTCCCCTCTTTCCTCCCAAAGGGAGGAGCCTCAGCCAGTGAAGAAAACAGAGGTTTTGCCCTGTAGCTCCTGTGCAATTGAGCAAGCTTTGCAAAACAAGCTGTTACAAAGAAGGAAGCAAGAGAGAGGGAGAAGGACACAGATGAGTCACTTGCTTGGGGGCCTGATAGGAGCCCTCTGAGGGTCTGATTCAGCCCCTGGGCCAGATATTTGACACCCCTGATCTAGACCTTGCAGCTAATAGCCACTGAGGGACCCCTGCTCTAGATGTTTATCCAGTCTCCTGTTGGAGCTGTCTATGCTTCTTGTAGCTGCCACCACCTCCTGTGGTACTGATTTCCATGGATTAATGATGCTTTGGGTGAAGAACTACTTCCTTTTTTCCTGTTCTAACCTGGCTGCTCAGCAATTTCACTGAATGCCCACAAGTTCTCATATTGTGAGAAAGGGAGAAAAGGACTTCTCTCTCACCTTCTCCCTCTCATGCATAATTTGTAAATCTCTATCATGTCACCCCCTCAGTTGTCTTTCTCCACAGTAAAAAGCCGTAACCTCTTCATAGGGAAAGTGTTCCATCCCCTTAATCATTTTAGTCTCCCTTTTATTCTCTTTTCTTCTATAATATCTTTTTTAAGGTGCAGTGACCAGAATTGCGCACAGTACTCCAAATAAGGCCACACCATCAATTTATACAGGGGCATTATGATACTGGCTGATTTGTTTCCAGTTCCCTTCCTAATAATTCCCAGCATGGCACTGGCCTTTTTAAATTGCAGTCGTACACTGGGTTGATTTTTTTTTGTTTGCATTTTTATGACCGACCCCTTCTGAGAGCATGGGCGATATTCAGTGAGGTGGCTAAATCAAGCCTAACCCTGCCTCCCAACTGCTAGTATTCCTTGGAGGTCTCCCATCCCAGCACAAGCCAGGGTTGATCCTGCTTTGCGTTCAAGATCTGATGAGATCGGGCTTGCCTGGCTATAATCCAGGTCGGCACGGGGTCAGCATTTTCAGTGAGTTACCCACCTCAACTCCAAGATCTCTCTCCTAGTTGGGTACCGCCAGTTCTGACCCCACTAACATGGATTTATTGTTAGGATTTTTGGCTCCAGCGTGCATGGCTTTGCACTTGCCCATGTTGAACCTCATTTGCCCTGTCGACGCCCACTCACCCAGCCATGTGCGAGGCCAGGGAGAGAGGACGGCCAGTCCCCACCCCCATCCCCACACAGACCTCTCCACAGTCCCGCAGCCCATGACGCCTGTAGGGACACAGCACTTCTCTTCCAGCTCAAGGGAAATGACCCTCCACGGCAAGAGGGCCCCACATCCCACGACTCCAGCCAGCCGTGGACGTACACAAAAGGCACCCACCTTGACCTTGCGCACCTCGTTGGCCTGGAATTCCGGGGTGCAGTTGTGATGGACGATCCCAATCCCGCCCATCAGCTGCAGGAGAAAAGCACAGAGGAAACCTTGAAGCTGCAGGGACCAGGAGAGAGCCCCACCCAGGCCCAGACTGTGACACGGGGCGGGGCGGGGCATCACTTCCCGCCCCCCAGAGCTTAGAGGACCACAGGCAGACAGCAACCAAGTACCAAGGGAAACACCTCCAGGGGGTCAGCGGCCCCTCAGACCTGGGGAAAGGCCAGAGAAACCCTTCTGCTTTCAGGCCAGGAGAACAAGCTTCAGCCACCCACCCTCTGGGATCTATGCTGTCAGTCCAGTCCTTTTTTGGGGGGAGAAGGGGACACTTCCTGCCCCCATGGGCCCGAAAGTCACCTCTGACTCCTCCTCCCAAGGGAGGAGCAGGAGAGCAGCAGGAGACCAGGCAGATTTCATGCACGCCCCCCTCCCCCCAACCCTAAAGCCACTCACCGCCATGGCGATGGCCATGTCGGATTCGGTGACGGTGTCCATAGGGGAGGAAATGAGTGGGGTCTTCAGGGTGATTTTGCGGGTCAGCGCTGAGGTCAAGTCCTGCAAAGAAGAGAGGGGGTGTTGGGGGAGGAGGTACTTGCAAATTTCCTGCATTGTGCAGAGGGTTGGACTAGAACACAGGAGAACACGTATGAACATATGAAGCTGCCTTCTACTGAATCAGACCCTCGGTCCATCAAAGTCAGTATTGTCTTCTCAGACTGGCAGCGGCTCTCCAGGGTCTCAAGCTGAGGTTTTTCACACCTATTTGCCTGGACCCTTTTCTGGAGATGCCAGGGATTGAACCTGGGACCTTCTGCTTCCCGAGCAGATGCTCTACCACTGAGCCACTGTCCCTCCCCTAATAACAGAACATATGAAGCTGCCTTATACTGAATCAGACCGTCGGTCCATCAAAGTCAGTATTGTATTCTCAGACCGGCAGCGGCTCTCCAGGGTCTCAAGCTGAGGTTTTTCACACCTATTTGCCTGGACCCATTTTAGTTGGAGATGCCGGGGATTGAACCTGGGACCTTCTGCTTCCCAAGCAGATGCTCTACCACTGAGCCACCGTCCCTTCTCTGCTCTCCAGGGTCTCAAGCTGAGGTTTTTCACACCTATTTGCCTGGACCCTTTTTAGTTGGAGATGCCGGGGATTGAACCTGGGACTTTCTGCTTGCCAAGCAGATGCTCTACCACTGAGTCACTGTCCCTCCCAAAGTTTGGGTGGCCAAACTTGCTTAATGTAAGAGCCACGTAGAATAAATGTCAGATGTTTGAGAGCCTCAAGACATGAGGGAGGGAGGAAAATTGATGCGAGGAGGGAGGACGAGTTGGAAAGAAAGCAACTTTAACTCTAAACGCCTTCTCCAAGCCAGCCAATGGTGTGGTGGAGGCTTTGATGTTTGTTGTAGGGGAGGAAGGGAAAGGAGATTGTGAGCCGCTCTGAGACTCTTGAGTGGAGGGCGGGATATAAATCTAATGTCGTCATCGTCTTCTTCTTCGAGAGCCACACAATATGTGTGAAAGAGCCACACTTTGGCCATTCCTGGACTAGAAGATGCCGGAGATCTCTTATAACTCTACGATTCAAATGACGTACAGATAAGATGCCACAGTTCAGCACAGGCAGCTGAGCACATTCGAACTCACCACCTCATCTGCTGTGAAGTCGATGAAGCCTGGGAGAATCAAGAAGTCACTGTGGAAAGAGAAAAGAGCAGCCGTCAGCCCCACTTTCCAGCCATAGGGGCAGGAGGGCTTGCAGGGGGAGCCAGGGATAGGCCCACTAAGAGCTCTGCAGAGGGAAGCTCTGCTTCTAAGTCTTCCTCTGCTGGAGGGGAAAAAAGAATGCTGAAGCCTCAAGCACAAGGCCTGTGCAGGGAAGGTGGGCAGTGGGCAGCAGATTCAAGGCCAGGAGACCCTTGGAGACCAAGAAGACTCTCGCGGAACGTCATCTCCACAGTCAAAGCTCCCCTGACTTTCAAGAGAGCCAGACTCTTATCTGGGAGAACCGGGTTTGATTCCCCCTCCTCCACCTGCAGCTGCTGGAATGGCCTTGGGTCAGCCAGAGCTCTCTTATCTGGGAGAACCGGGTTTGATTCCCCCCTCCTCCACCTGCAGCTGCTGGAATGGCCTTGGGTGAGCCAGAGCTCTCTTATCTGGGAGAACCGGGTTTGATTCCCCCCTCCGCCACCTGCAGCTGCTGGAATGGCCTTGGGTGAGCCAGAGCTCTGTTATCTGGGAGAACCGGGTTTGATTCCGCCCTCCTCCACCTGCAGCTGCTGGAATGGCCTTGGGTGAGCCAGAGCTCTCTTATCTGGGAGAGCCGGGTTTGATTCCGCCCTCCTCCACCTGCAGCTGCTGGAATGGCCTTGGGTCAGCCAGAGCTCTCTTATCTGGGAGAACCGGGTTTGATTCCCCCCTCCTCCACTTGCACCTGCTGGAATGGCCTTGGGTCAGCCAGAGCTCTCTTATCTGGGAGAACCAGGTTTGATTCCCCACTCCTCCACTTGCAGCTGCTGGAATGGCCTTGGGTCAGCCAGAGCTCTCTTATCTGGGAGAACCGGGTTTGATTCCCCCCTCCTCCACTTGCAGCTGCTGGAATGGCCTTGGGTGAGCCAGAGCTCTGTTATCTGGGAGAACCGGGTTTGATTCCCCCCTCCTCCACCTGCAGCTGCTGGAATGGCCTTGGGTCAGCCAGAGCTCTCTTATCTGGGAGAACCGGGTTTGATTCCCCCCTCCTCCACCTGCAGCTGCTGGAATGGCCTTGGGTGAGCCAGAGCTCTCTTATCTGGGAGAACCGGGTTTGATTCCCCCCTCCGCCACCTGCAGCTGCTGGAATGGCCTTGGGTGAGCCAGAGCTCTGTTATCTGGGAGAACCGGGTTTGATTCCGCCCTCCTCCACCTGCAGCTGCTGGAATGGCCTTGGGTGAGCCAGAGCTCTGTTATCTGGGAGAACCGGGTTTGATTCCGCCCTCCTCCACCTGCAGCTGCTGGAATGGCCTTGGGTCAGCCAGAGCTCTCTTATCTGGGAGAACCGGGTTTGATTCCCCCCTCCTCCACTTGCACCTGCTGGAATGGCCTTGGGTCAGCCAGAGCTCTCTTATCTGGGAGAACCGGGTTTGATTCCCCACTCCTCCACTTGCAGCTGCTGGAATGGCCTTGGGTCAGCCATAGCACTCTTATCTGGGAGAACCGGGTTGGATTCCCCACTCCATAAGTAGACAATAGAAATATCCATAAGTAGACAATAGAAAAATCTATTGTCCATCCCTGGACCAAAAGTAGCCAGGTTGCGTACGACACGAGCCAGGGCCTTCTCGGTGGCAGCACCAGAACTCTGGAACGCTCTCCGGGAGGCCATAAGGGCCCTGCGGGATTTGTCTACATTCCGCAGGGCCTGTAAGACCGAAATGTTCCAACAGGCCTTCGACATTTAACTGAGAGGGAGCTGCCACTGGACATCATATAGAGCACCATGCAGAGCACCGATGGTCACCATCAAACTTTCAGAACCGCTATACTGTACTGTATTAATGCAGCACCATGAAATGTTTTAAATAATTTAAATATGTAATTATGTTTTATATGTTTTATTGGTTTTTAATGGAAGTAATGTGATGTTGTGAGCTGCCCTGAGACCGCTTGCGGAGAGGGCGGAATAGAAGCTTAACGTAATAAATAAACAATAATAAACCCGGTTCTTCCAGATAAGAGTCCGCGCACTGAACCAGTACACCAAACTGGCTCTCAGAGAACACTGACTCAAAAGTTTACACCCCAAGAATGTTGCTGGCCTCACAGATGCAGGTGGACTCTTCTAATACAAATCAACGTAAAGTCCCTGGCCTCAGCCTGTCCCCAGTACTAATCCTTTACTTTCCTCCACTGCAACGGTTCATTTCCCCACTCCCTGATTTCTGCCAACTTCTAATCCATAAACAGACCTGTTCTTTTATCCTCAGCTGCTCAAGAGCTTTTGGAGAGGGACCCAGTCAAAAGCCTTTGGGAAATCCAAGCACGAAACGTCCCTCTGCCAGATCTCCCTTGCCCACATGCCCGTTGTTTCCCTGGGCATGGAAACCCCGCTGATTCCTCCGGGACAGGGGGGGGGCTGCACCCCTAGATGCTTATTCGTTCGCTCATCAAGGAGAGTCCCCCCCCCCCCCCCGCATTTACAAGGAGCAGACTTTGGGCCAGCTAATCTACACATTCCTCTTAGCCGCCCTGAGTCCGTTTTGGAATGGGTGGGATAGAGATCCAGGCAGCCCAAGCAGGCCTCGCTCACCTGGGGCTCTCTTGAGCTGCCCCCTTCCTAGTCAAAAGGCCAGCCAGCCACCCGCCACTCAAAATCACATAAGAACTGGAGAAAGGGTGGGGTGGGCTTCTCCAGGGGTTAATGAGGGCTGCTCGGGGCATGGCAAAGCCCCTGGGGGCTGGCTGGCTGCCCGCTGTCCTCATCCAGGGATTGTTATGCAGCTGCACCTCCTATTCAATGGACAAGGTAGGTGGGGAGGAGGGGGAACCCTCAGAGAGGTTCAGGAGCTGTGCTCCTGTGAGCTCCTGCTGAATCTGAGGCCTGGGTGTTACACTTGCTGTTACACAGGAGTAGCAGTGAGAAATCAGCAGGTGCCTGAGCTGCAGGGCCTGGAGAGGGGCAGAAGAGCACTCCGGCACCCAGTCTGGCCTCCAGGCCCTCCCCATCGAACGTCGGTGGCCTCCATAAAATAAAACGGACTGCCACAGAAACAGCATAAGCAGCTTATTTCAAAAGGCGATGCACGCGGCAGACGGGCCTTTTCTGCGGAGCCAGGCTGTTCCCATCAGAGCTGCCTAGTGGTCCCCTGGAGGGCCAATCTTGCCCAAAGGCATTTCTGGTGGTTGGTAAGGTTGCCAAACTCCAGGTAGGGGCTGGAGACTCCCAGACTACATGTCACTTATTTATTCATTCCATCTCCTGGAGGGAGGGGCAGAAGGGCCTTATACCCTGCCGGTCTCTCCCCTCCCTCAACCTTGCCCTCCCCGATGTCACTCTCAAATCTCCAGGGGTTTCCCAAACCAGAACTGGCAACCCAGGGCCAGTCAAGGCAGGCTGTTAATGGGATCCACACACCCTTGCCCGCCCTTGATAGTCTGCTAAAGCATGTGCAGAAAACTCAGGGCAGCAACTGCATTAGGCCTCACATAGGGGCCAACCAGTTCCTCTGGAGGGCCAACAAGAGGGCAGAGAGGCCGAGGCCTTCCCCTGAAAAGAACCTCAGAAGAGCCCCGCTGGGTCCATCCAGTCCAGTCTCCTGTCTCACACAGTGGCCAGCCAGTTCCTCTGGAGAGCCAACAAAACGGCAGAGAGGCCGAGGCCTTCCCCTGAGAAGAACATCAGAAGAGCCCTGCTGGGTCAGACCAGGGAGGGTCCATCTAGTCCAGCCTCCTGCCTCACACAGGGGCCAGCCAGTTCCTCTGGAGGGCCAAGAACAGGGCAGAGAGGCCAAGGCCTTCGTAAGAACCTCAGAAGAGCCCTGCTGGGTCAGACCAGGGAGGGTCCCTCTAGTCCAGCCTCCTGCCTCACACAGGGGCCAGTCAGGTCCTCTGGAGGGCCAAAAACAGGGCAGAGAGGTCAAGGCCTTCATAAGAACCTCAGAAGAGCCCTGCTGGGTCAGACCAGGGAGGGTCCCTCTAGTCCAGCCTCCTTCCTCACACAGGGGCCAGCCAGTTCCTCTGGAGGGCCAACAAAACCGCAGAGAGGCCGAGGCTTTCCCCTGAGAAGAACATCAGAAGAGCCCAGCTGGGTCAGACCAGGGAGGGTCCATCTAGTCCAGCATCCTGTCTCACACAGGGGCCAACCAGTTCCTCTGGAAGGCCAACAACAGAGCAGAGAGGCTGAGGCCTTCATAAGAACCTCAGAAGAGCCCTACTAGGTCAGACCAGTGAGGGTCCACCTAGTTCAGCCTCCTGCCTCACACAGGGGTCAACCAGTTCCTCCAGAGGGCCAACAACAGGGCAGAGAGGCTGAGGCCTTCCCCTGAGAAGAACATCAGAAGAGCCCTGCTGGGTCAGACCAGTGAGGGTCCACCTAGTTCAGCCTCCTGCCTCACACAGGGGTCAACCAGTTCCTCCAGAGGGCCAACAACAGGGCAGAGAGGCTGAGGCCTTCCCCTGAGAAGAACATCAGAAGAGCCCTGCTGGGTCAGACCAGTGAGGGTCCACCTAGTTCAGCCTCCTGCCTCACACAGGGGTCAACCAGTTCCTCCAGAGGGCCAACAACAGGGCAGAGAGGCTGAGGCCTTCCCCTGAGAAGAACATCAGAAGAGCCCTGCTGGGTCAGACCAGGGAGGGTCCACCTAGTTCAGCCTCCTGACTCACACAGGGGTCAACCAGTTCCTCTGGAGGGCCAACAACAGGGCAGAGAGGCTGAGGCCTTCATAAGACCATCAGAAGAGCCCTGCTGGGTCAGACCAGGGAGTGTCCATCTAGGAAGTTCTGAGACATTTTCAGGTGAGAAAAATCTTGTCTTAGAAAGCATTTCTCTCATTCTAAAAAAGAATATATTTTCATAGGAGTTCCTCCCTTCCCCATTTACCTTTGGGGAAAAAAGTCCAGGGGGGGCGGAGCTTCACCTCTCTTAGGTGCCACACAGCCAGCTTTGATATGCACCTGGCTGTATTTTGGGGCTTGCAGCTGTCTGAATGCTGCCCCCCCCCCCAGGAGAGAGTGTGGCCCAGAAGCAGGCTCTGTGCTTGGGCTGCGAAGGTCTCAGGTTCAGTCCCCAGCAGCATCTCCAGTTTAAAGAATCAGGCAGCAGGTCATGTGACACTTACCACTGGCACCCATTTCAGAGCCCCCCCCCCTTCCCCTCCCATCTGCCACTAAACATACTAGTTTCTGAGCAGACCTCCCCCGCTTCTCTGCAGGGGTGCACATAAGGGGTGCGCAGCCCAGGCTACCCAAACCAAAAACATACCCCAAAACACCACATTGATATTTCTTAGGTATATTTGAGCATCCCAAATGTATCTGGATTTTTTGGGGAGAACCAGGAAAAACTCCTGGCTCTATTACAGAAGTCACAGCAAACTGCTCATCTGTTTCTGGACTTCCTTCTGCAGTCCCTTTAAACGGGCTGTTTAAAGAGACTATCGATAAAGGGCCCAAAAACAGCCAAGAGGGGGACTTTTCCTACCGGCTCAGCTGGGGCTCTTCTGGCCTGTTTGACTGGACTGCTGAAGAGAGGTCCAGTCGACACTAAAATCAGAGAATCAGAGAGACATAGGGTTGGATTCTCTGATTCTAGTGTAGAATGCCAGTTTGGAAACAGGGCTAAACCAGGATTAAAGGTCCAGTGCACAACTGGTCTAGAACTTGAGGGCAACCAATATGAAAATATGAACATATGAAGCTGCCTTATACTGAATCAGACCCCCCGGGGTCCATCAAAGCCAGTCTTGTCTACTCAGACTGGCAGCAGCTCTCCAAGGTCTCAAGCTGAGCTTTTTCACGATTATTTGCCTGGACCTTTTTTTAGTTGGAAATGCCAGGGATTGAACCTGGGACCTTCTGCTTACCAAGCAGATGCTCTACCACTGAGGCACTGTCCCTCCCCAAAGAGCTGTAAACATATGAACATATATGAAGCTGCCTTCTACTGAATCAGACCACCCTGGGTCCAACCAAGTCAGTCTTGTCTACTCCAGGGTCTCCAGCTGAGGTTTTTCACACCTCTTTGCCTGGACCCTTTTGAGTTGGAGATGCCGGGGATTGAACCTGGGACCTCCTGCTTACCAAGCAGATGCTCTACCACTGAGCCACAGCCCCATTCATGGCTCTCCAGCTGATTAGGGATTGCATCAAGCAGATGCTCTACCACTGAGCCACTGTCCCTCCCCTAATAAATCTGCCTTATACTGAATCAGACCCTCTTTGGTCCATCCAAGTCAGTCTTAGATGGACCAAAGAGGGTCTGAATCAGTATAAATCTTGTCTACTCAGACTGGCAGCAACTCTCCAGGGTCTCAGGCTGAGGTTTTTCACATCTACTTGCCTGGACCCTTTTTAGTTGGAGATGCCGGGGATTGAACCTGGGACCTCCTGCTTACCAAGCAGATGCTCTACCACTGAGCCATCCTCCCTCCCCTAATAATAGAACATATGAAGCTGCCTTCTACTGAATCAGACCCCCCTGGGTCCATCATGTCTCCTCAGCCTGGCAGCAGCTCTTCAGAGTCTCAAGCTGAGGTTTTTAATGCCTCTTTGCCCGGACCCTTTTGAGTTGGAGATGCCGGGGATTGAACCTGGGACCTCCTGCTTACCAAGCAGATGCTCCTCCACTGAGCCACCGTCCCAGCAGATTCAGAACAGACAAAAGGATTTTTTTTTTTACACAGCAAGAGATTAAAATGTGGAATTTGCTGCCAAATGTGCAGTGACAGCCACAAGCAGAGCTGGGTTTAAAGGGGGATTAGACAGATCCAGGGGGGAGAGGTCTCTCAGTGGCTCCGTGTCAGGGTGACTGAGGAGAACCTCCATGTTCAGAGGCAGGTAACCTTTAAATCCCAGTGCCAGGAAGCAACATGTGTTCGATTAGATGGACCACTGGTCCAATGCAGCAGAGCTCTTCCTATGTTCTTATGGTTTCAGTACTAGGCCCCAAATATTATCCTATAGGGAAAAGCTACTGTATAAATTGCTGGCAGTGAACGGAGAGAACACGTACAACCTAGAACACGCTTTGAAAGGATTTCCAAGAGCAGCCGCAAGAAGGCAGGGCCTCTGGACCTGGAATTCTCACTGGGTTTATTCTTACAACAGATGTCCTCTTAAAGGCCTGGCAAGCGCATAGCCCGCCTGTCTCCAAACACCCCAAACACATCGCTGAGTCAGAATGTCCGTGCAGGTTTGCCCAGACCCATCGCTGAAGGCAAAGCCCCCCACAAGAGCAATCAAGGTCATTTCAGAAAGCAGAGCTCAGCACCTCACTCAGCACTGGTGGAATTCACCGGAGACCACCCGGCACTGGTGCTCTTCACGCACTTGGACCCCATGTTTCCTTTAGTATTTGAAAAACATCTGAAACTCTAAGCTCCAAAAACAGGACACAAGGCAGTTCAACTGAATAAGACAAACTAACAACACCTTTCTAAAAAAAAATACGCACACTTGAACATACTGACATTATATACACTGAGAAGAACTTTGCATATACTCTGTTTGGCACCTGAAAGGGGCAGGATCCTTTTAGATGGAGATGCCGGGGACTGAACCTGAGACCCTTCTGCAGGCCAAGCGGATGCTCCACCGCTGAGCCACCGTCCCCCCCACCCAACACACCTGAAGCCGCCTTCTACTGAATCAGACCCTCAATGCATCAAAGTCAGAATTGCCTACTCAGCCGCTCTCCAGGGTCTCAGGCAGAGAGAGATCTTTCCTGTCGCATCCCATCCTACTCGATACCTTCAACTGGCGATGCTGGGGATTGAGCCTGGGACCTCCTGCGTGGCAGGCAGATGCTCTGCCACTGAGCCACAGCCCTTCCCCAACAGCACCCACATCCACAAAGCCGCCTTTTAGCAAGCCCAGACAGCTCAGCTCAGCACCACCGCTCTGCCTAGCAGCAATTCCTGAGGGCATCTGGGAGAGAAAGGCCTTCCAGAGAGGGGCTTCCAGCCAGAGATGCACCAAGGGGTGAGCCTGGGGCTCCCCCCCCCCCCAGCAGTGGCCCCTTCCCAGCATTTCAACAGCAGCTCCAGAGTCCGGCCCTTTCACCACCACACTGGCTATCAGACGCTCTGGGCTGCCACGCAAACAAGGGCCTGGGAGAGGCAGTGTGGGACCCCCCAAGCTCCCCCCGCCCCCAGTTGCTGCATCAGGAGCCTCTTGGGTCTGCCAGGCCTGCTAAGACTTGGGACGGGGCTGGGGCAGAAAACAGCTGCTGCAGCCGAGTCAGGCCTGGTGCATCCAGTTCCCCGGCTGCGGGGCTGTGCAGGGGCGCAGAAAGGCCACGTGGGCAGAACAAACAGTAGAAAAGAGCGCAAGAGGAAAGGCTCAGAGCCCAGGGAATTCCTTTGCCCATTAGGCCACACCCCCCCTGAGGTAGCCAATCCTCCTGGAGCTTACAGGACGCCCTGCATGAAGAACCCTGCAAGCTCCTGGGGGATTGGCGACATCAGGGGTGTGCGACCTAATGGGCAGAGGAGTCCCTGCGCCAGCACAGGAGCCTCACACCTTGCACCCCGGAGGGAGAGAGCCCTCTCTGTTTTCCTGCCTCCCTTCCCACGTGGAACCACCCGGGATGGCCCAGCAGGCGGCGGGAGGAGAAGCGCGCTCCTGGGAACTCCCTGCCACCGGATGGCGGGGCAGAAAGCGGCTAAGGAGGCAATCTCAGGGCAGGCCTGCGTTGGGGCGCACACACGGGGGGCGCCGCCTGCCCCTCCAACCCCGCTGCAGCCAGAGAGGAGAAGCCGCCGCCCCGCCGCGCCTCTCTGTCGCCCCCCTCCCCAACCCCCCCGGGGCCGGCGCGGCTTACTTGTAGGTGAGGCCGTCGGCGATGGCGAAGAGCTGCTGGGCCGTCAGGCCGTCCTCGGGCACGTAGCCGGTGCCGCCGCTGATCAGGTAGTCCGCCATGCTGCAAGCGGGGAAAGCAGAGGAGAGAGCCCCGCTCAGCACCCGCAGGCAGCCAGGCAGGCCCGCAGCCCGACCGACAGCCCACCCGGGCGCCCGCCCGCCCGCCCGCCTTGCAGCCAGCCGCCTCCGCCGCCCGGCTCCTCCTCCTCCTCCTCCCCGCTGGGCTGGGCGCTCCTCCGGCCCTTCCCGCCCGCCCCGGTTCGGCCTACCTGAGCGGCTCCCCCTCGCCCATGGCGCCGGCGGCACCGCACCGCCCGGCCCGGCCCAGGCTCCCTGCCTCGCGCGCCCTGCTGGACGCCTCCTGCCTCCCGCGCCACGCAGCCGAAGGGGGTCGAGCAGCGCAGCCTCCGCGCCTCCCTCCCCTCTGCTCTGCTCTGCTCTCCCTGCAGCAGGCCCGGGAAGGGCGGTCTCTGCGTGCTGCCGCCGCCAGGCGCGCCCCCGAGCGCCCCGCCGCCGCCTCGCAGCAGGAGCAGCAGGAGGGCCGCGCTTGGGCCGCTTCCAGCCGGGGAGGAGGACGGCCGGCCGGCCGCGGCAGCCCCGCTCTGCTGACTCCGAGGCGCGGCGAGGACGGGAGCTGCCCCAGGGGGCCACTGGCTTCCCCCGCCCCGCCAGCCAGCCAAAGGCCCAGGCGCCTTGCAAGAGGCCCGCCGCCACCCGGCAGGACGCAGCAAGCAGCTGCAAGCGCCTCCCCCCCCTCCCCTCCCCTGCCGGGATGCGGCCGCTCTGGCCCGCCGAGCGGAAACCCCCCCCCCCTCCTCCTGAGCAGGTCTCTTCGGTCCCTCACTTGCCAGATCTGGGGAATCCCCCCCCCCCGCCATGCACAGAGACAAAAGGAAAGGAGAGGTCCCCTGTGCAAGCACCAGTCGCTTCCCACTCTGGGGTGACGCTGCTTTCACGTTTTCACGGCAGACTTTTGACGGGGTGGTTTGCCATTGCCTTCCCCAGTCATCCACACTTCCCCCCCAGCAAGCTGGGGACTTCTTTTACCGACCTCGGAAGGATGGAAGGCAGAGTCAACCTCGAGCCGGCTACCTGAAAACCCAGCTTCCACCGGGATTGAACTCAGGTCCTGAGCAGAAGTACTGCTGAAGTACTGCTGCTTTAGCACTCTGCGCCACGGGGGCAAAACCAGATGGCAAACGACAGCAGTGGCCCCCTCTCTCCCACCTCTTTTCCTCCAAAGCTGCAAGCCGCCCCCCCCCCCCCCGTAACAAAATCACCCTGCCCAGCATTTGAGCCACACACCTCTGCTCCCCCCCCCCAAGCCAAAGACAGCAATATCCCCATTTCACTGAGCCACAGGTTGAGGGTGGGGGCTTCAGGCAGAGCTTCCAAAACCCCCATGCGGAAAACAAGGCCGGCCAGCTTCAAGAGGGGATTGGGAAAACGTGTGGAGCAGAGGTCCAGCAGGGGATCTTACTCACAGCATATTGTTGGAACTCTCTGTCTGGGGCAAGTGAAGCTCTGTATTCTAGGTGCTTGTGGGGGCAACAAGGCGAGAGCTTCTCCTGTCCTGACCCTACTGGTGAACCTCCTGATGGCACCTGGGTTTTTTGGCCACTGTGTGACACAGAGTGTTGGACTGGATGGGCCACTGGCCTGATCCAACATGGCTTCTCTTATGTTCTTATGTGACACAGAGTGTTGGACTGGATGGGCCACTGGCCTGATCCAACAGGGCTTCTCAGATGTTCTTCTGTGACACAGTGTTGGACTGGATGGGCCACTGGCCTGATCCAACATGGCTTCTCTTATGTTCTTATGTGACACAGAGTGTTGGACTGGATGGGCCACTGGCCTGATCCAACAGGGCTTCTCAGATGTTCTTCTGTGACACAGAGTGTTGGACTGGATGGGCCACTGGCCTGATCCAACATGGCTTCTCTTATGTTCTTATGTGACACAGAGTGTTGGACTGGATGGTCCACTGGCCTGATCCAACAGGGCTTCTCTTATGTTCTTATGTGACACAGAGTGTTGGACTGGATGGGCCATTGACCTGATCCAACAGGGCTTCTCTTATGTTCTTATGTGACACAGAGTGTTGGACTGGAGGGGCCACTGGCCTGATCCAACATGGCTTCTCTTATATTCTTCTGTGACACAGAGTGTTGGACTGGAGGGGCCACTGGCCTGATCCAACAGGGCTTCTCTTATGTTCTTCTGTGACACAGAGTGTTGGACTGGAGGGGCCACTGGCCTGATCCAACAGGGCTTCTCTTATGTTCTTCTGTGACACAGAGTGTTGGACTGGAGGGGCCACTGGCCTGATCAAACAGGGCTTCTCTTATGTTCTTATGTGACACAGAGTGTTGGACTGGATGGGCCACTGGCCTGATCCAACAGGGCTTCTCTTATGTTCTTATGTGACACAGAGTGTTGGACTGGAGGGGCCACTGGCCTGATCCAACAGGGCTTCTCTTATGTTCTTCTGTGACACAGAGTGTTGGACTGGAGGGGCCACTGGCCTGATCCAACAGGGCTTCTCTTATGTTCTTATGTGACACAGAGTGTTGGACTGGATGGGCCACTGGCCTGATCCAACAGGGCTTCTCTTATGTTCTTATGTGACACAGAGTGTTGGACTGGAGGGGCCACTGGCCTGATCCAACAGGGCTTCTCTTATGTTCTTATGTGACACAGAGTGTTGGACTGGAGGGGCCACTGGCCTGATCCAACAGGGCTTCTCTTATGTTCTTATGTGACACAGAGTGTTGGACTGGAGGGGCCACTGGCCTGATCCAACAGGGCTTCTCTTATATTCTTATGTGACACAGAGTGTTGGACTGGATGGGCCACTGGCCTGATTCAACAGGGCTTCTCTTATGTTCTTATGTGACACAGAGTGTTGGACTGGAGGGGCCACTGGCCTGATTCAACAGGGCTTCTCTTATGTTCTTATGTGACACAGAGTGTTGGACTGGAGGGGCCACTGGCCTGATCCAACAGGGCTTCTCTTATGTTCTTATGTGACACAGAGTGTTGGACTGGAGGGGCCACTGGCCTGATTCAACAGGGCTTCTCTTATGTTCTTATGTGACACAGAGTGTTGGACTGGAGGGGCCACTGGCCTGATTCAACAGGGCTTCTCTTTTGTCCTTATGTGACACAAAGTGTTGGACTGGATGGCCCTTTGGCCTGATCCAACAGGGCTTCTCTTATGTTCTTATGTGACACAGAGTGTTGGACTGGAGGGGCCACTGGCCTGATCCAACACGGCTTCTCTTGTGTTCTTATGTGACACAGAGTGTTGGACTGGAGGGGCCACTGGCCTGATCCAACAGGGCTTCTCTTATGTTCTTATGTGACACAAAGTGTTGGACTGGATGGGCCTTTGGCCTGATCCAACAGGGCTTCTCTTATGTTCTTATGTGACACAGAGTGTTGGACTGGATGGGCCTTTGGCCTGATCTAATATGGCTTCTCTTATGTTCTTATGTGTCACAGAGTGTTGGACTGGAGGGGCCACTGGCCTGATCCAACATGGCTTCTCTTATGTTCTTCTGTGACACAGAGTGTTGGACTGGATGGGCCACTGGCCTGATCCAACATGGCTTCTCTTCTGTTCTTATGTGACACAGAGAGTTGGACTGGAGGGGCCACTGGCCTGATTCAACATGGCTTCTCTTGTGTTCTTAAGGTGGGGCTTCTGGGTGGCAAGTCAATGTCCCAAAGTCTCCAGGAAAGACAAGTAGAGCTGGCTGCCCCCCAGGCAGCGGAGAGGATGAGACTGCGCACTTTTGGCTGGCAGAGCAGCAAGAGTTAGAGGAGCCACCGGCAGCACAGAAGACTTTCAAAGACATCAAGGCCAGGAATTCAGGCTGAGTCCTGGACAAGAAGAACCCGCAGATTTCCTGCCTCTGACTGATTTCTGGAGGAAAAGGCTTCCCAGAAACTGGCAAAGGCAGCTGGCATCCAGGCAGGAGAGCTGGCAGGGCGGAGGTTTCCCCCAGGCTCTAGGGCAGACTGATTGCCTGGGAGACATTCAGGAAAGGTCAGCAGAAGGTAATTGGCTCACCTGGCTGCTTGAAAGTAATTAGATTTTGCACTCAGAAAGACCTGCCTGTTTTACTGGAATTGCCTTGAGGGGGCAAGATGGGCACCCTCTGGCAATGGGTCACCAGGCAGACGCCTCATCAGGGAATTGGTCTCCCCCTGAAGGTTTTGGCCACTCATTAGCACAGCCTGAGGAGGGCCTTGGCCTCACCTGCTCCAAAGCAGGGCACTGCTCAGAGACAAATTTAGGCAGGGTGGAATCAGGGCACACAGCACACTTCCAGGTAGGAAGGGGGTCCTTAGTAACTCCCCCCCCCCCACACCCATCACTAAAGATGAAATAGATATGGGACTATTTTTTTCTCTAATGCAGTCCTACGAGGACATGCATTGTCCGTTCATACACACTAAGCACACTTTCCATGCACTTTGCAGCTGGTCTTTACAGTGAAATGGCAAAATCTACTTGCAAACAGTTGCTGAAGTGGATTGAAACTGCGTTATTTAGCATGTGTGAAAGCACTCATAGTACAACAATAATGTAATTTTTACCCTAATTGTCTTGATTCACTATGTACAGCAGACAGTTTCAGAGGGGCAGCCATGTTGGCCTATAGGAGAAGAGCCAGATTCGACTCCAGGAGTTCCTCAGAGACCAACGAGATTCTGGTGTGAGTGTGTGAACTTTTGATAGTTGATGATCCAATCATTAGATACCAACAAAGGGAGTGGAAAGTAGTCACTATAGTGCCATAGTTATTCCAGCATAGCTCTTTTGTTAGTGAAAACCCAACTGAAAACACACGTGGCTAGCCCCAACTATATACACAGAAACTCCACCCAAAACACACCTCCAGCAATAAACAACCCAATAGAAAAACAGACTCTTGGAACCATCGTTTGCATGGGCTTCATACAAATGGATATTACCTGATTGGCTGGCTCAGCAAGGGCAGCCACTCTGAGGGTAGCCACAAGGACTCTATCAAACAATGAGCATTCAAATAGATATTACCTGACTGGCTGGCTCAGCAAGGGTAGCCACAAGGACTCTTATCAAACAATGGGCTTCATTCAAATGGATATTACCTGACTGGCTGGCTCAGCAAGGGCGGCCACTCTGAGGGTAGCCACAAGGACTCCATCAAACAATGGGCTTCATGCAAATAGATAGTACCTGATTGGCTGGCTCAGCAAGGGCAGCCACTGAGGGTAGCCACAAGGACTCCATCAAACAATGGGCTTCATGCAAATGGATATTACCTGACTGGCTGGCTCAACAAGAGCAGCCACTCTGAGGGTAGCCGCAAGGACTCTCTCAAACAAAGAGTCCCAGTACACTACAGGGAGCTTTGATTCTTGAAAGCTAATCCCACTTAGATTGTGTTTAAGGTGCTAATCAACTTGAATCTGGCTGTTCTTACACCAGAGTTACACCAGGAGATACATTTTTCAGTCAACTATTGAGGCCTGCTGATGGCTAGATGGATTGATCTTTCTGTTCCCCCTTCCATTCTCCCTCCCTCCCCCCTGTTTCTTCACCCTGACCTGAACGGCCCAGCCTAGCCTAATCTCGCCAGATCTCGGAAGCTAAGCAGGGTTGGCCCTTGCCAGTAGTGGGATGATAGCCCTCCAAGGAATACCAGGGCTGTGACACAGAGGCAGGCAATAGCAAACCACCTCGGAGTGCCTCTTGCCTTGAAAATCCCATGTGGGGTCAGTGGCAACTTGATGGGGCCCTTCCTACCACCATCCTGTTTCTTCACAGACAATAGGATCAAGGGAAGGACCCCTTGGCAAAAACAAAGACAGCTAACTCTGTGTGGCTCCCAAGCCAAGCAGGACGGACTGAACTTCACAGCCTGTGCTGCTTCATGATGCTAGCTGGAAGGGTGGGGCGGGAGGGGGCTCGAATCCTGCTGCCTTCCTGGAGTTTACACCCCTGGCCCTGAGTGCCGCAGAGATGGCACCAAACTGTCTGAAGCCGAAAGCGGACAGTCTCACAAATTTATTATTGGATCCAAGCGGGCAGCCGTGTTGGTCTGAAGCAGTTGAACAAAGCAGGACTCAAGCGGCACCTTTAAGACCAACCCATTTTTATTTCGAACGTAAGCTTTTGTGTGCTCTTCAGCACACTTCATCAGACGAGGAATCCAGCAGTGAGCAAAGCCACACATAGCTGAGCAGAGCCACACAAAGCTGGTAGGCAGTGGCCCAGAATGCAACATGGTACAACGACAGAAAAGTAAAATTAACAAATTGAGCAAACCTTTGATTTTTGCATGCTCATACTACTCCGATCAAAGGTTTGCTCAATTTGTTAATTTTACTATTCTGTCATTGTACCATGTTGCATTCTGGGCCACTGCCTACCAGCTATGTGTGGCTTTGCTCACTGCTGGATTCCTCGTCTGATGAAGTGGGCTTAAGAGCACACAAAAGCTTACGTTCGAAATAAAAATGGGTTGGTCTTAAAGGTGCAACTTGACTCCTGCTTTGTTCAAATTTATTATTGTTTAGCACCCCCTCCTGGTGGGGGGCCTTGCGGGACCTCACTCGGTTCTGCAAGGCCTGCGAGACCAGACTCTTCCAGCTTGCTTTCAGCTGACCCTTGAGACTTATAACAGCAGGAGGAATCCAGGAAATATTGACGCCAGGGAAACCGGATAGTACCAAATGTTATTAGCGCCAACTGTTTTTAAATTCTTTTATTAACTGACTGATTTTATTACTAATGTGAGATTAGATTTTGTTGCTATTGTTATTTGACCAATGTTGTAAGCCGCCCTGAGCCTGCCCTGGCAGGGGGAGGGGTATAAATTTAATAAACTGAACTAAACTAAACTATTACGTTAGATTTATATCCTGCCCATTCTACAAAGACTCCAGGTGACTAACTACATAAATGACCGCCATGCTGACTTAAGGGCCCAGCGGAGAATTCGCCCTCTTTCCACACCGCCCATCCTGGTTTGGGGCTGAGCACAGATGCTGGTGTGATTTGGCTGCCTGAACCCTTGTGCCCTCTGGGCAACTCTCAGCACCATCCCCCCATGCCAATCTCAGGCCTGGAACTTCTGATGGACTTTTTGGACCAGGGGGCCTGAGGGGATCCCAAGGTGGAAAAGAAGCCTGGAATTGCTCCTCCAGACAGGAACTAAAATGGGCGCCCACACTCTTTCTGGAAGAGGGCCTCCATACTGAATGTGAAAGAGAACAGTGGCAGCACAATATATGAAATACAAAAATACAAAATATTGTGCACAAACAAACACTCTTGACTGGTGTATACATTCTGTGTCGCTTACAGACTACATAAAGGCCAAACGTATTCCAAGAGGTTTGCGTATTCAGAAACCTCCTGCTATGTTTAGTGAAGATGTGGCCTTTAAAAACAGGTGGATAGCGATACAATAAATGCTCCCTAGACCTTATGGTTCTAATTCTAGAGAAATCTTTGGAGGAGGGTAAGAAAGTGAAAGAGGAAATACTAACACTGAAGGAATCCTTAAAGAGCAAGGTTTCTAATAATACGTGGGAGCTGTACATGAAAGAGTTAGAAGGGAAAGTTAAGGCTTTTGAGAAGAAATTAAGAGAAGTTAAAGTGAGAAAATTTGCAAGGGACCAGAAGGATTATAGTGAGTCGAAGGTTTATAACTGGTGGCAAACTAATACTACTCTAAAGAAAAAAGTTTCTTGGGCAGACCAGGCAGGACGTTTCTCTGATTTAGAATCAGAGGCTGATGATTCTACCTATACTTCTGGAGAGGAGGATGATACTGATCGTTATAGACCATACAGGAACACAAGAAGCAGAAGGCTAGAATTTGTCCTTCAGAAGTCAACAAACAACGGAGGGACTCCTGTGGATCTTTATTATTGAGTCTTTGTACTCATTTTGGAAAACTCAGTGACTGTGTGGGGTCCTCCTTGGAATATTGTTTTGAGACTGTTGTTTTCTATTTATACTGTATGAATGTATGCCCACTGTTGTAGGCTGTTCATTTCATTATAATAGAACTTTGTATACACCAGTCAAGAGTGTTTGTTTGTGCACAATATTTTGTATTTTTGTATTCCATACTGAATGTGGGCTGCTGCCAAATTCACCTGCGTTTGGCAGGGGATGGTTTTTTGGGGGGTTGGTGCTTGGCCCATCCATGCATACAATTCCCTTCACCCTGGCTGGGCGCAAGTTCCAAGAGATACGCGGGGAATCACTGTCTCTTTCCTAAGGCACCTGGCAGGGTACCGCTTCCTCACTGTCCCCTTCTCTCTGATCTGGCTGACTGTCTCTGGGCCTTGAAACCACCCTGGCAGCCCTCTTTTGACACATGCCTTAGCCAAGGAATCAAAGTTTCCCAGGCTTCTGTCTGGATGCACCTGTTGCGCTTCCTGCCCTGGTTCTGCACCAGTTACACAACAGCCTGAGAACCAGAGCTGGAGAGCAGGTGTGTGGCTGCAAGCAAGGAAGTCAGAACACCTGTCTCTCCCCCCCCCCCACACCTGCCACACACACAGAGTACAGAGCTTTGAGACGCAGAGATGCTCTGCTGTGATCCATACACCCCACCTGTGGGTCATTGTGCCCCTCTCTTGCCCCCTTCTGGAGGTGGCCTGCTGGTCACTGAAGTTCAGTGGGGAAAGCGGCAATGCTGCCCCCCCTCCCCCAATCTCTGGGATAGGAAAAACCTCCCTTGCTTCTTGTCTTTCTCAGGGCTGCCAAGAGCCACGAGGGGCCACTGGGCAGCAATTCTGGGCATGACTGGGATGCGACCCCAAATAAAACAAATCCGTTGGCTTACTATTACTATGCATGCATCTAGATTGAATCACAAAATAACCCACATGTCCATCTGACTGTCCATTTATGGAAGGCATAACTCATCAGAAAATAAAACTAGGAATCTCAAAATTGGCCACCAGCTTCAGGGTGATCATGGAAGTTCCAGGGCCAAAAATGAAAGGGATCGAAAGGCCCAAATTACCTCCAGACAGCAAGCACCTTTCCCCCCTCCCCTAGCTATCTGCAATGGCATTGGAAGTTCTATTCCCACCCCCACATGTAACTGCTAAGTCAAACATTCTATTACTATGCATTTGAAGGCAAGGGCAAACCACCCTGAAAAAAGTCTGCTGTGAAAACGTGAAAGCAACGTCACCCCAAAGTTGGAAATGACTGGTGTGTGCACAGGGGGGGAAAGACTGTGGGGGGAGCATCATTTTACTACTTTGATAGACCTTGGGGAAATATTAACTTCTCCATTCTGTTCATGCTATTAACAAAGGTTATACTAGCATTAAATACATTTGAAGTCGTCCACCGGGATGGAAGAGGAGGAGCTGTGACCAAGACAGAAAAATGGGGGGGGGGGGGGTGGGTTTAGAAGTGGGGATAGATAGAGGAATGCAGATCATGGGGGGCGGGGAGCAAAAGGAATGAAAAAGTGAGGAAAAGACAACGAAGTTTTAAAAAAATTGCTCCCACTTACTAAGAGGGCTGTCCCTTTTGCAAGATCTGGCGGCACAAACAAAAACTATGGAGCTGGGGGGAACGAAAAGAAGTGGGAAATGATTGACTGGCTGATGATGAAGAAGAACACTGAACACCGAAATACTGAATCTGAAATCGAACTTGAATCGAGTGTAGCTTTAAGACCGCTGTATGATTTTAATGTTTATGTATATAATAATTGTTTAGATTTTTAACTATGAATTATGAAATGTTAATTTTAATGCTTAATTTTATATTTTATGTTAGTTTTACATGTTGTAAGCCGCCCTGAGCCACCTAGTGGGAAGGGCGGGATATAAATCTTAGATAAATAAATAAAATAAATAAAATAAAAGAAGAAGAAGATGATATTATTGGATTTATATCCCGCCCTGTACTCTGAATCCCAGAGTCTCCTCTATCTTTCCCACACAGTCTCCTCTATCTTTCCCACACACACCCAACAGACACCCTGTGAGGCGGTTGGGGCTGAGAGAGCTCTTACAGCAGCTGCCCTTTCAGGGACAACAACTTCAGGAGCTATGGCCTTGACTGTCATTTGCCCTGCCTGGTCTTGCCTGTCCCCACTGCTGGCTTGGCTGGCAGGCTGAGGAGGGTCTGGTAAGCCATCCATTTCCCTCAGCCTCCTAATAAACTTTGCAGAAGGGCCTAGCAGGCAGGATTAGAAAGACCTGCGCTCTATTGGGGCTGCAGTGCAGACCTACATTTCAACTTTAAAAAAACAACCAGAAGTGAATGTTTTCCCTGACTGGCTTCAGGGGCCCATCAGCCAATTTTTGGCCCAGGGATTTGGCCCTCCCCCTGCTGCAGCCCTGCTCTTTGGTCAGAGGGCTCTTAAGACAAAGAGGTCCAGAGCTGATCTATACGAACATCTGAAATTGCCTTCTACTGAATCAGACCCCGCTGGGTCCATCCAAGTCAGTCTTGTCTACTCAGACTGGCAGCAGCTCTCCATGGTCTCCAGCTGAGGTTTTTCACGCCTCTTTGCCTGGACCCTTTTGAGTTGGAGATGCCAGGGACTGAACCTGGGACCTTCTGCTTACCAAGCAGATGCTCTGCCACTGAGCCACACAGCCCTTTCCCATGAAGCTGCCTTGTACTGTATCAGACCCCCCTTGGTCCATCCAAAGTCTTGTCTACTCAGACTGGCAGCAGCTCTCCAGGGTCTCAAGCTGAGGTTTTTCACACCTCTTTGCCTGGACCCTTTTGAGTTGGAGATGCAGGGGATTGAACCTGGCACCTTCTGCTGCCTCTGAGCCACTGTCCCTCCCTGTCATTTCACGGTGCCAAAAAAGGCAGCCCTGGCAGCTGGCAGAGAAGGTGGCAATGGAGGGGTGGGGAGACTGCTGAAACAGCCTTGCTGTAAAAACCTCTCACTACCTGCAGTTCTAGACCACTGCAGTTTTCATAGAGGACAGAACAAGGCAACCCCCAGTTGGATCACTGCGAACTCATCCGACTCTGTGCCTCCACACCCCAAGGACCACTTTTGGGTTGGGTTCTCCGGGGGGGGGGTCAGGTCAAGCTCTCGTGCCCTCCTGGCCCAGTGACGGCAGGTGCTGCATCTTCCTTCTGCAACCCAGTTGCTGTGAGCAGCTGCAAGAAGGCCGCAGGGCTCCCAAAGGCCCGGAACAACCAGAACAGGTTTAATGACTCCCCAGGAGAGGGAACCAGCAAAACAGCCCCAGTGGCTGCCTTTGTTTTTCTGTGGGGGGTGGGGGGGAGAGGGAGAGAATGAAATTGCCGTGACCGCACCTGGGGCAGGTGGATCCGCAGAGTTCTTTTGCATCCCGCTCAGGGGTGGGGGGAGGGGGGCCAGAGGCTACTAGTAGGGTTGCCAATCCCCAGGTGAGGGCAGGAGATCTCCTGGTTTGGAGGCCCTCCCCCCGCTGCAGGGTCATCACAAGGTGGGAGGGGGGAAGGGAATGTCTGCTGGGCATGCTATTATTCCCTATGGAGACCCATTCCCATAGGGTATAATGGAGAATTGATCCGTGGGTATCGGGCTCTGTGGAGGATGGGTTTTTTTTAGGTAGAGGCACCAAATTCTCAGTATAGCATCCAGCACCTTTCACCAAAATACCCTCCAAGTTTCAAAGAGTTTGCACCAGGGGGGCCAATTCTATGAGCCCCCAAAGAAGGTGCCCCTATCTTTCATTATTTCCAATTGAGGGAAGGCATTTAAAAGGTGTGTGGACCCTTAGTGTAGGGGCCAGTTTGGTGTAGCAGTTAAGTTTGCAGACTCTTATCTGGGAGAATCAGGTTTGATTCCCCATTCCTCCACTTGCAGCTGCAGGAATGGCCTTGGGTCAGCCATAGCTCTCTTATCTGGGAGAATCAGGTTTGATTCCCCATTCCTCCACTTGCACCTGCTGGAATGGCCTTGGGTCAGCCATGGCTCTCTTATCTGGGAGAACCAGGTTTGATTCCCCACTCCTCCACTTGCAGCTGCTGGAATGGCCTTGGGTCAGCCAGAGCTCTCTTATCTGGGAGAACCGGGTTTGATTCCCCACTCCTCCACTTGCAGCTGCTGGAATGGCCTTGGCTCAGCCAGAGCTCTGTTATCTGGGAGAACTGGGTTGGATTCCCCACTCCTGCACTTGCAGCTGCTGGAATGGCCTTGGCTCAGCCAGAGCTCTGTTATCTGGGAGAACCGGGTTGGATTCCCCACTCCTCCACTTGCAGCTGCTGGAATGGCCTTGGGTCAGCCATGGCTCTCTTATCTGGGAGAATCAGGTTTGATTCCCCACTCCTCCACTTGCTCCTGCTGGAATGGCCTTGGATCAGCCACAGCTCTTGCAGGAGTTGTCCTTGAAAGGGCAGCTGCTGTGAGAGCCCTTTCACCTCACAGGGTTGTTGTGGGGGGAGAAGACATAGGAGATTGAAAGCAGCTCTGAGTCTCTGATTCAGGGAGAAGGGCGGGGTATAAATCTGCAATTCTTCTTCTTCTTAAATGTGATGGCCAGAACTCCCTTTGGAGTTCAATTCTGCTTGTGACACCCTTGCTTCTGGCTGCACCCCCAAAGTCTCCTGGCTCCACCCCCAAAGTCCCCAGACATTTCTAGAATCGGACTTGGCAACCCTGGCTACTAGCTGCAGCAGTTGGGGTGGGGTGGGGGGTGAAGAAATGCAGTTGCCTGAGACCATCTGCTGCCCAGCCAAGGAAAGGAAAGGAAAGGAAAGGCTGGGCCAGGCCAGGGGCAACGAAGGCAGAGCAGACTGGCTACATCTGGGTTGAAAGTGATCAGGAAGTGCCGGGGGAAAGTGGCGAGGCGGCAGCACTCTTGTGCACTGCTCGTCGCTCTCTTCCCCCACACTGCCCTGCATGATGATGTCCCTGGGGAGGGAGCAGCACAGGGGACTGCCGAGAGTTCCTGCTGCAAAAAACCTCCTGCATGCAAGTCTTTTTGAGTGCAAAATCTAATTGCCACCAAACAGCTCCGCTTCAAGCGAACCAGTGCTCCTGTATTTTCAGGTCAGGGTATCACTGACTCTACCTGAGAAGTCATCTTTTACTTGATTGTCTGAGATGCATTTGGAGATTCGTACTGAGTATAGTCCGTATAGTCAAAGCGACGGTATTCCCAGTAGTCATGTATGGCTGCGAGAGCTGGACCATACAGAAGGCCGAGCGCAGAAGAATAGATGCTTTCGAGCTGTGGTGCTGGAGAAGACTCCTGAGAGTCCCTTGGACTGCAAGAAGATCCAACCGGTCAGTCCTAAGGGAAATCAACCCAGACTGTTCCCTGGAAGGTCAGATGCTGAAGCTGAAGCTCAAATACTTTGCCCACCAAATGAGAAGGGAGCAGTCATTGGAGAAGCCCCTGATGCTGGGAAAGACAGAAGGCCAAAGAAGAAGGGGAGGGCAAAAGATGAGATGGCTGGACAGCATTACGGATGTCACTAACACGAATTTGAGCAGACTTCGGAGGGTGGTGGAAGACAGGAGGGCCTGGTGTGACTTGGTCCAGGGGGTCGCAAAGAGTCGGACTCGACTGTATGACTGAACAACAACAAACTGTGTATCAGTCTGTGAGTGGAGGAGTTGTTGGGAGTGCTGCTCTAAGATTGGGGAGCCCAGAGTTCAAATGTCCACTTAGCTACAAGTAGCTTGGGCCAGCCACACCTCAGCCTCAGCTTTCAGGAAAAGGGACGGAGGAGTATTCCTTTCATAGCAAATGACATGGTTACTCTGATTGTCTCTGTGAAGGAGTTCAGGAGAGGTTTTTCCTCTCCTCTAACAAAGTCCTCTTTCTTTGCCAGGCTTGCCCAATCGCACAGGTGCCCCAGAGCAAAACCTCTATTTTCTCCATTGGCTGAAGCTCCTCCCTTTGAGTAGACGTGAGATGCCACCATGCTCCCCCCCCCCCTGACATTTGCCAGACATGTGTCTGAAGTGGCTCAAAGTCCAAAGTGAAGAAGTCTGAAAGGAAAATGAGTCCCCAGCTTGCTGGGGGGAAAGTGTAGGTGACTGGGGAAGGCAATGGCAAACCACCCTGTAAAAAGTCTGCCGTGAAAACGTGAAAGCAACGTCACCCCAGAGTCAGAAAGCACTGGGGTTTGCAAAGGGGACCTTTCCTTTTCCTTGGGGACCAGCAGGCTTTGAATTCAGCAGGAGCTCACAGAAGCACAGGTCCCCCTCAGCCCTTTCCCCCCCTCCTCCTCCCCACCTCGTCCATTGAATAGGAGGTGCAGCTGCATAATAATGTCTGCATGAGCTCCACCACCTATTTTTCTACCAAAACAGCCCCTGGGGACCAGGGCCACTTCCCACAGGCAAGCAGCAGAACGGAACATCTGGGCAGATTCCAAAGCGCTCCCTTTGATCGCTCCCCCAGGACTCCTTCAGAGGGCTCAGGCGCCTTGTTCCATGGTGACCTCCTCTGGCCTGCTACTGGGGCCAGCCTGCCTTGCCAGTCTGCTTGCCCCCCCCCAACAGATCTTCTTCAGTGGCCAGAACTTGGCCCAACCCCCCTGCCTGGCAGCCCACAGATTCAGCACTGATTGGCCAAGGCACCTGAAGGGGCTGCTGTGGAAATGGGTGACAGGGGCACACACACACCCCTTGGGGAATGGGCAGCCTGAGGAGGTCTGGAAGGCCCTGGTAGTTCTGGCCTGCTACAACACGCACAAAGCAAACTTGCTCAGGAGAGCATTTCCATAAATGGGACAGGGCTGTAGCATAAGATGCTTTTATAACAGGATCGCAGATGGTTCCACTGTTTAGTGTATGCATGATCTTGCTCTTGCCACATTCTTTTCTACTTTATAGTGCCATATTTGCAAGGTTTATCACCCATATGTGTTTTTAATTGTCTGCATATTGCATTCTATTACAAACAGTATTCCATTATTCAAAAGAGAGGGAAAGGAGAGAAAATAGAGAAAAGAGAGAGGGTGAGAAAAAAGACAATGAGATATTCATAAAAATGCAAAGGTTGCAAGTTCTTACAGAGGATGTGTACTCCTGCCTGGTGAGAATGGGTTCAGCATATGTAATGAGATAAGAAAGCAATATCCCTGTTAAGTCCTGGATGTATGTTTGTTCCAAGTTTTGTAATAACTTGTAATTTAGCTATTTCCCTTTGTGCTCTGTTCCTGAAGTTCCTTTGCAATAAAACAGCTACTTTGAGGTCACTCATTGTATGTAGTCCACATACACCCAGACAACATGGAATGCTGTTTGTAATAGAATGTAATATATAGAAATAGATTTTTTCAGACCCAGCACCTCTAAGAACAACATATCGGTATGGTATTTAGAGCAACATATAGTGATTGTCATCTCCACACTTGAGGGGAGGAAGAGGGGCATCATAAAATAAACTTTCCCACAATTAGAAAATATTCTCTTACACACTTATCTCCTATTTTGACATATTTATTGCTTCAACTGTTGTTTCCCCTGAATTGGATCCATAGAGCTGTTGACGTTGCACACTTGGCTTGTTGTCCCTCCTTTGTCTTAGAATGTTTACATCATGTTATATGCTAATTCATTCCCCCCCCAGGTCTGCCTATAAATCCAGATGCTTTTCTCCCATTTCATTGTATCTGAAGAAGTGTGTAAGTTACACACATCTGCCTCCCCTCAAGCATGAAGGTGACAATCACTATATGTTGTTCTTGTAACACACGAAAGCTCTTATATTGAATAAAACTTTGTTGGTCTTAAAGGTGCAGCTGGACTCTTGCTTCGTTCTACAGTGAGAGCTACTCAGCAGTGGAATCTGCTATGGAGGGAGGTGGTGAGCTCCCCCTCACTGAAGCAGCAGCTGGACAAACCCTTGTCAGGCATGCTCTAGGCCAGGGGTGTTCAAATTTGCTTAATGTAAGAGCACATAGAATAAACATCAGGTATTTGAGAGCCACAAGACATGAATGCAGCTGGACTTGCTCTGGCCCACCAGGTTCCAAGATGCTGACCACACCCCCATCTGATTCACTGTGCAATTATGTATTACTGCATGTACAGAGAGGGGGGAGAGAGAGCATCAGGCAAGAATAAAAGCAGCCTTGAGCTGCTGGCACAACATCTTATTTATTTCAATTTCTAATTGATCTTTGAAAGTAATAAAGTGAACTACTCGATCGCAAAGCATGGAGGCACACCATCCACCAGGCTGTCTCTTCCTTTGAGAACACACGCATAGCTGGTCTTGAGGACAAAAGGAGATTGAGGAAGAATCGCACTGCTACAGCACCAACCCCAAATCAGACTTTTCCCTGCAGCCGCTGTGGCCGGACCTGCCTGTCCCACATTGGTCTTGTCAGCCACCAGCGAGCCTGCAGCAAACGTGGACTATTGCACCCTTCTTAAATCTTCGTTCGCGAAGCCAAGCCGAGAGAGAGAGAGAGAGAGAGAGGTAACTAGAATTATTTGTTTCCTGATTTTTTTCTTGAAAGTGATATATATGATATATTGAAAGTGATATATATGAAGAAAGTACTTCTTCACGCAAAGGGTGATTAACACATGGAATTCACTGCCACAGGAGGTGGTGGCGGTTACAAGCATAGCCAGCTTTAAGCCAGTTTGGAGAGCCAGTTTGGTGTAGTGGTTAAGTGTGCGGACTCTTATCTGGGAGAACCGGGTTTGATTCCCCACTCCTCCACTTGCACCTGCTGGAATGGCCTTGGGTCAGCCATAGTTATCACAGAGGTTGTCCTTGAAAGGGCAGCTGATGTGAGAGCCCTCTCCAGCCCCACCCACCTCACAGGGTGTTTGTTGTGGGGGAGGAAGGTAAAGGAGATTGTGAGCCGCTCTGAGACTCTTCGGAGTGGAGGGCGGGATATAAATCCAATATCTTCTTCTTCATCTTAAGAAGGGATTAGATAAAAATATGGAGCAGAGGTCCATCAGTGGCTATTAGTCACAGTATATATGTATGTGTGTGTGTATGTATGTATGTATGTATGTATGTATATGTGCATGTATACACACACACACACACATATATTGGCCACTGTGTGACACAGAGTATTGGACTGGATGGGCCATTGGCCTGATTCAACATGGCTTCTCTTATGTTCTTATAGCTCCCTCAATTGGAAACAAATGAAAAATAGAGAGAAAGAGGAAGGAAGGAAGGAAGGAAGGAAGGAAGGAAGGAAGGAAGGAAGGAAGGAAGGAAGGAAGGAAGGAAGGAAGGAAGGAAGGAAGGAAGGAAGGAAGGAAGGAACTTTAACTGTAAATGCATTCTTCAAGGTGCTGGCTGGCTTGATTTGGAGAAGGGATTTAAAGAGACAAATGCTGGCTGACAGTGTGATGGGGGCTTCAAGAGACGCACAATAAGTGTGAAAGGGCCACATGCGGCTCCCGAGCTGTAGTTTGGCCCCCCCTGCTGTAGGAAGATCCTGCATTGAGCAGGGGGTTGGACTAGATGATCTGTATGGCCCCTTCCAGCTCTGGGCTTGCAGCATTCTATGCTCTGCATTCCGTCTGCCTACGGTCTCTGTGCTGAAGCATAATGGGTAGTGAAAGGGGGGGGGCATCAGGGGAGAAACTGGAAGGAAATACTGCCGGAGTGTTACTGTTGTAAACATGTTTGTATTTTGAGCAAAGAATAATATCATTTATTGGCTTTGCCCATGTCCTTGATAACGTGTACAGTTCCTGGCAGTATGGCATTCATGGCCCAGCCAGACAAAGCGAAGTTTATGTCAGATGGGGCCCCCGTAACCAGTGAGTGCTGCTCTAGGGAGCCTTTGGGGCTGCCCAGGGAAGGTGCTGAGACACCTGGACGGTGTCACCTGCCAGGCCGGTGTCCCTCGCTGACCCTTCTGTTGTTGCTGCCGCTGCATATCAGAGTCTGACTGTTCTCCAGCTTTAGGTTTTATGGGCTGACAGAATGGAGTGTTGATTGAATTTTGAACTCATGCGTTGCATTGGGGAGCTGAGAGAAGCAGAGAGGAAATCCTCCCCACCCAGGGAAAAGGGCTGAGGCCAGGATGCCCCGGTGGGCTGGGGCCCTTTCGCTGATACTTCCTGAACCAGAACTCCTCCTCCCAAATTCTGATCTGTTTCTGACCAGGGCTGGCACAGACACTCCATGAAATTGCTGAGCAGTCGGGTTAGAATGGATAAAAGGAAGTCCTTCTTCACCCAAAGGGGGATTAACACGTGGAATTCACTGCCGCAGGAGATGGCGGCGGCTGCACAGCTTCAGGAGGGGATTGGATAAGCATACGGAGCAGAGATCCATCAGTGGCTCTTAGCCACAGTGTATTGCTGGAATACTCAGTCTGGGGCAGGGATGCTCTGTATTCTTGGTGCTTGGGGGGGGGGGATAGTGGGAGGGCTTCTAGTATGCTGGCCCCACTGGTGGACCTCCCGATGGCCCCTGAGTTTTGCCTATTGTGTGACACAGAGTGTTGGACTGGATGGATCATTGACCTCATCCAAGATGGCTTCTCTTATGTTCTTATAGAATCATAGAGTTGGAAGGGACCTCCAGGGTCATCTAGTCCAACCTCCTGCACAATGCAGGAAACTCACAAACCCCTCCCCCTAAATTCACAGGATCCTCATTGCTGTCAGCTGGCCATCTAGCCTCTGTTGAAAAACCTCCAAGGAAGGAGAGCCCACCACCTCCCCAGGAGGGAGCCTGTTCCACTGAGGAATCGCTCTAACGGTCAGGAAGTTCTTCCTCATGTTGAGCCGGAAACTCTTTTGATTTAATTTCAACCCAATGTCTGGGGCAGTGATGCTTTGTCTTCTTTGTGCTTGGGGGGGACAGTGGGAGGGCTTCTGGTGTCCTGGCCCCACTGATGGACCTCCTGATGGCACCTGGGTTTTTTGGCCACTGTATGACACAGCGCGTTGGACTGGAGGGGCCATTGGCCTGATCCAAAAGGGCTTCTCTTATGTTCTTTCATCATAGAATCATAGTGTTGGAAGGGACCTCTAGGGTCATCTAGTCCAACCCCCTGCACAATGCAGGAAACTCACAAACCCCTCCCCCTAAATTCACAGGATCCTCATTGCTGTCAGATGGCCATCTAGCTTCTGTTGAAAAACCTCCAAAAAAGGAGAGTCCACCACCTCCCGAGGAGGAAGCCTGTTCCACTGAGGAATTGCTCTAACGGTCAGGAAGTTCTTCCTAATGTTGAGTCGGAAACTCTTTTGATTCAATTTCAACCCATTGGTTCTGGTCCTACCTTCCGGGGCCACAGGAAACAATTCCACACCATCCTCTGTATGACAGCCCTTCAAGGACTTGAAGATGGTGATCCTATCCCCTCTCAGCTGCCTCCTCTCCAGGCTAAACATTCCCAGCTCCTTTAACCTTTCCTCACAGGACTTGGACTCCAGACCCCTCACTGTCTTTGCTGCCCTCCTCTGGACCCGTTCCAGCTTGTCTATGTCCTTCTTAAAATGTGGTGCCCAAAACTGAACACAAGGCTCCAGGTGAGTATTCATGTCACACCTGGAGCAAGGCAGAGTGGTCTCACCTCAGCTCTCTTCTGTCTCAGAATAACTGGCAGGGGTGAGCCCACCCACCCCTCTCCAAGCAGCCCCACGGCAGGAGGTTTTGAGGGAGGGGCTGAGCCCTGTTGCGAGTGTGCTGGCAGCCCCACCCCTGCGCTGGCCAAGCGGGATCAGCCCCGTCTCCAGGAGAGCCCAATTAGCAGGGACTGGCGGAGCTTAGCGGTCCCACGTCACCGCTGCTGTATATCCGGCTGGTGCAGCAGAAATAGCCCAGCGAGACTAGGCAGCTTTGGTGACCCAGGAGGTGTGCTAAGCAGGGACTTGCTCCGCACACGCAGCCCTTCCTTCTGCAGGGGGGGGTGGGTGGCGTGAGAAGGGCAGCCTCTGGAAAGACACACCGTTGCAAAAAGGCAGAGCCCAGCAACACCTGCCAGGCCAAGTGAATTGGAGGCCGCAGGGGAACAGCTTCCCTCAGTCACTGCTCAGGTACCTCTGAAGAAGCGACAGCAGCCACTTGGTGGGCGTGGGGAAGCTCCTGCCCCATCACAAATTTGGTTCGTCTTGCAGTTGCTCCTGGACTCTGGCTCTTTTCTGGTGCTGCAGACAGACTCACTTGCCACCAGGGCTTCTTTTGTAGCAGGAGCTCCTTTGCCTATTAGGTCACACCCCCTTGATGTAGCCAATCCTGAAGCTGACAGCAGGCCCTGCACTAAGAGCCCTCTAAGCTCTTGGAGGATTGCCTACATCAGGGGGGTGTGGCCTAATAGGCAAAGGCGCTCCTGCTACAGAAGAAGCCCTGCGTGCAACCTAGGCAGGACCACACTGCTGCTATGGGCAGGGGGTGGGTGGGTGGGCTGGTGTGATGACCTGGGGAGGGGGAGGGAAAATTCAGGGGGTAATTGGTTTTCTTGTTCTTTTTTCCCCCTGAAGATTTCCCTCCCACCAAACTGGGGAAATTGGGAGTCTACTGGGCAAAAAAGTCCTGTGATTCCCCTTCTTTCTTCCCTCTCTCTCCTTCATTTTCTCTTCACCACAGGAACCCCTGCAGGGCTGGGTGTGTGTACCTGGCTCCAGTTCCCCCAGAGAGCTTCCCTCATGCAAGTGGGGATTCGAACCTGGCTCTCCCAGATCCCCACCTGACACTTTAAGCACTGCACCAACATGCAAGGTTTTACTCAAAATATGTAGATTATCTTGCAAAAAAAATTATTAACGATACAGTGGTAGACAATGAAAATCCCTATGTATAGGGGAGACAACGCACAACATTTCCAAGGTTTTAAAAATTTAAATATAACTCTCAGCAACAGTTAATATGTTATAATATGGCTCAATAAAAAATGGTAAAGGTAGTCCCCTGTGCAAGCCTCAGTCATTTCTGACTCTGGAGTGACGGCGCATCATGATCTTTTCATGGCAGACTTTTTACAGGGTGGTTTGCCTTTGCCTTCCCCAGTCCTCTACACTTCCCCCACAGTAGCTGGGGACTCATTTTACTGACCTCGGAAGGATGGAAGGCTGAGTCAACCTGGAGCCAGCTACCTGAACCAGCTTCCGCCGGGATCGAACTCAGGTCATGAGCAGAGAGTTCAGACTGCAGTACTGCAGCTTTGCCATTCTGCGCCACGGGGCTGCTCATATGGCTCAATGGGAACATATTATTAAAGAGTTCAGTGTTTTTGATATTATAAATTATAAATATTCGCCATATATGCTGGTAGGTCTACAATACTCTTTCTATTGTTTACCGCAGAATTTGTTTTCTCTGCCTTTGTCTTCTATTTTTTCCTACCTCTCAGATGGCAGAAATGTAAGATCCACATCCTAGCCTGGAATCCTTCAGTTTGCAACTTGCATTGGATGCACTTGCGATTGGGGGGGTGGGGAGATATTCATACTTGAATTCCATATATACATATTAAATAGTACCATGTTATAAGCTAAAATAATTTGATGCATTTTATGTTTGGTGTAGTGGTTAAGACTCTTATCTGGGAGAACCGGGTTTGATTCCCCACTCCTCCACTTGCACCTGCTAGCATGGACTTGGGTCAGCCAGAGCTCTGGAAGAGGTTGTCCTTGAAAGGGCAGCTGCTGTGAGAGCCCTCTCAGCCCCACCCACCTCACAGGGGGGGTCTGTTGTGGGGGGGAAGGGAAAGGAGATTGTAGGCCACTCTGAGACTCTGTCCTTGAAAACGCAGCTTCTGGGAGAGCCCTCTAAGCCCCACCCACCTCACAGGGTGTCTGTTGTGGCGGTGGGGGGGGGGGGAGATAAAGGAGATTGTGAGCTGCTCTGAGACTCTTCGGAGTGGAGGGCAGGATATAAATCCAATATCTTCTTCTTCTAAAAACGGTGGATTAGACAGGGAAGTAAGTATTGCATTTATTTCTATTCTCCCCCAAATTTCCATTCCTTCCCAAAGGGGGTGGGTGGGTTCCAGTGGCTTCCAGATTCCCCATGGTTTCCCCTCTCTACTCTGTCCATGTGCAGCTCTTGAAACTGTTCTCTTTCCTTACGCATGCATGTTCCTGATTTCTTTGTGCATTGCACTATCTGGACTTGCTCACGTTGTACATCTGACTTATTTGGAAACTGCATCTTGTAAATCTGGTACTTTGAAAGGGACATTCAAACTCTGGAGGTTCCTGGGATGTGCTCAGCAATGAAGCAGAGACTCTGAAACCACATCCACAGTGAGGCTTTTCTCTGCCTTGTGGGAAAACTTCTCCACAAGAACACCTCCCCCCTTACTGGTCTTTTCCCAGGGTTCCTCCTCCCCCAAGCTCTTTCTGCAAACTGCTTCAGTCAATCTTTTTCATTTTTTTTTTTGGAGGAGGGACACCATCCAAGTGCATTCTGACACCATCTGAAAGAAATTGTGTGCATTTTCACATCATGGCCCCACTCACATTGGGGCCGTTTCCATGGGCTTGGGCCCTCTTGGGCGGCCTTTCCCCACCAGCTGTTTTCTAACATGCCGCCAAAGGGCTTAAAGATGGTCATTGTTACCGCACTATAATGATCTATCACAGCATAGCGATTTCCATGTAACATTTTGGTTCCTCTGAATTCCTATTTTTCTAAAATGAAGTCTCTAGCCTAGTCCTTTTGGTTGTGACAATAAAAGGGAGAAAGTGCTGACTGATTTTGTTTCAATTGCTTGGAAAGGAAAAGGGTCTGCAGAAGGGATAGAAAGAAACTCGGTGTTGATACTAACACACTCCAGTGACCTCCAACCTGTCTCAGATTATACAACCATTCCTTCCTGGGTACAGAGAAAATGGGGTGGGGGGGAAGGATAGAGGTTTACAAGATTATGCATGGTATGGAGAAAGTAGAGAAAGAAGGAAGTCCTTCTTCACCCAAAGGGTGATTAACATGTGGAATTCACTGCCACAGGAGGTGGTGGTGGCTACAAGCATGGCCAGCTTCAAGAGGGGATTGGATAAAAATATGGAGCACAGGTCCATCAGTGGCTGTTAGCCACAGCATATTATTGGAACTGTCTGGGGCAGTGATGTTCTGTATTCTTATGTTTGGTGGAGGGCACAGTGGAAGGGCTTCTAGCCTCACTGGTGGACTTCCTGATTGCACTTGGGTTGGGGTTTTTTTGGCCACAGTGTGACACAGAGTGTTGGTCTGGATGGGCCATTGGCCTGGTCCAACATGGCTTCTCTTCTGTTCTTATGTGACACAGAGTGTTGGACTGGATGGGCCATTGGCCTGATCCAACAGAGCTTCTCTTATGTTCTTATGTGACACAGAGTGTTGGACTGGATGCGCCATTGGCCTGATGCAACATGGCTTCTCTTCTGTTCTTATGTGACACAGAGTGTTGGACTGGATGGGCCATTGGCCTGATCCAACATGGCTTCTCTTATGTTCCTATGTGACACAGAGTGTTGGACTGGATGTGCCATTGGCCTGATCCAACATGGCTTCCCTTATGTTCTTATGTGACACAGAGTGTTGGACTGGATGGGCCATTGGCCTGATCCAACAGGGCTTCTCTTATGTGACACAGAGTGTTGGAGTGGATGGGCCATTGGCCTGATCCAACATGGCTTCTCTTCTAAAGGAAGCCTTTTTGGATCAGGCCAATGGCCCATCCAGTCCAACACTCTGTGTCACATAAGAACATAAGAGAAGCCCTGTTGGATCAGGCCAATGGCCCCTCCAGTCCAACACTCTGTGTCACACAAGAACTGAAGAGAAGCCATGTTGCATCAGGCCAGTGGCCCATCCAGTCCAACACTCTGTGTCACATAAGAACAGAAGAGAAGCCATGTTGGACCACACACACAGTGTGGCTAATAGCCCCTGATGGACCTCTGCTCCATATTTTTATCCAATCCCCTCTTGAAGCTGGCTATTCTTGTAGACTCCACCACGTCCTGTGTCTGTGAATTCCACGTGTTAATCCCCCTTTGGGTGAAGAAGGCCTTCCTTTTATCCTTTCTGACTCGACTGCTCAGCAATTTCATGGAGTGCTCAGGAGGACTCGATTTCCGAGGCGCCCCCGGGTGTGCTCCTGCGTTGAGCCTCAGCAGGGCGGATTGGGCCCGGGCGTGACCCGGATGAGAGGGCCCCTTCCTCCCTCCCTCCCTCTCTGCCTGCAGCTGCTCTGCCCGTCGGGGGAGCGGCTGCCAAAATCATATTAAGCTTTTAAAAGGCCTTACGTAAGAGCTCAGTCACTTAGCCAGCGGAGGCGGCTCACCAGCCTTTGCCCGCCGGCACGCTCTAGCCAGGCCAGCAGCCCCCTCGGCAGCATCCCCCGTTCCAGCTGAGCCTCAGCCTCGCCGGGGGAGCCAGCTTGGTGGGGCGGAGCCAGGTTCGAATCCCGCCTCTGCCACGGAAGGCGGCTGGGTGACCTCGGGCCCGTCCCGCCCCTCCGTCTCCCCTGCCTCGCAGGCTTGCGGGGAGGAGGAACTGGAGGAGAGGAGAAAAGGCTGCCGGTTGCCCACACCCGGGTCCCCGCGGCCGCGTGGGGAGGAAGGTGGGGGAGAAACACACCCACGACCCAGCCCTCCATCTCCTGGCGGTGTCCCAGCCCGGCCCTGCAGCCCCGCCCCCCAGCCAGGCCGCCTCCTCCTCCAGAAGAAGAACCTCGGAGAGGCCTGCTGCGGCTGCCCCCTCCCCACCATCACCCCCGCCGGCGAGATCTCGTCCCTGCCGGCAGCTAACGGAGGGGGGCCAAGGGCAGCCCCGTCGTCTCTGCTAGTCAGAGGGGAAAGTCCCTTCTTGCCTCTGCCCGGGGGGGGGGGGCTGTGCCCTGAAGAAAGCAAGGGGCCCCCGCCTGCGCCCCCACTGGGCCCAAGGGACCCCCCTTCTGCCCGCCCCCGCCTGCTTTGGGAAATTGAGCCCTCGGCTCCCTCGAGTAACCGACTGTGGGTGTCTCTCCCCCCCCCCCCACGCCCTCCCGGGTGGCTTCTCCTCACACAGCTGGGGCGGGGGGGGGCGGGTTGTGTGTGGCTTTTCTGGCCCCAGCCAAGGTTCTGGGCAGGAGGCATTTGTGAAGGGGAGGGATTGGTGAATTCCCTGCACTGTGCAGGGGGTGGACTAGATGACCCTGGGGGGTGCCTTCCAACTCTAGGATTCCAGAGCTGAGCAGCTGGGGCTGTGCCAGGCGGCCGCCGCCTCCCCTCCCCTCCCTCTCCAGGCGGCTGACGAGAGCGACAACAGGAGGCTCCAAAGCGCAGCCCCAGAAGCGCATCTTCCCGCCCCCAGCCTTCCCTTTCCTTCCCGCCCCCTTTAGCAAACCCAGAAGAAGAGTCCCAACCGGCCAAGGAGCCCGCCCAGGCAGCCCCCAGGACGCCGCCCCCACCCCGCTCCTGAGACCTCCCGCAGCAGCCCCGGCGAGGGGGGAGAAGGAAACCTGAGGCAGGCCTGTCCCGCCCGCTCCCGCTCCCACCCCCGGCCTCTGCTCTCGTCCGCCCGGCCTGCCTGCCAAGGCGGCGGCGCACCTGGCCCAGCCCTGCCCTGCCCAGTGCCCGCGGGACCTGCTCGCCTCTCCCCTGCCTGCGCCAGCCTCCCCCGGGAGGAGAAGCTGCGATGGAAACTGCCGAGCAGGCAGAAGCCGCTCCGAGCGCCTCCTGGCAACTGGGCTGGCCCCCCCTCGGCCAGAGACCCCTCCCCCGGGAAGCCCGCCCGGCCTCCCCGACCTTGCGGCCCCTGCTGCTGCGCCTGGCCAGGGGGGCTCCAAGCCTCCCCCCCCCCGCAGTGCAGAGCGCACAGCCCTCCACGGGAGCGGCCCCAGCGGCGCCAGAGAACGGCCCTCTCTCTAAACCACTTGCGAGTCTTCTGATGCATCCGAAAGAGATTCTAAATAGGTTTTTTCATTGGGGGGGAAAAGAGAGCAGCGACCTGCAGAGAGAGAGAACCGCCCCCGCCTGGCCAGTTGGGGCCCCCCCAGCCGTGAAGAGGGCGGAGAGGCGGCTCCTGAGATGCGGGGACTGGGGGGCGCGGAGTGGATGGATCCCTTCGGCCCCTGCTCTCTCTCAGGCCCGGCAGTGCCCTTCTGGGGTCCGGGGCGCTCCCCTGGGCTGCTGCTGGGGGCCGGCCGGGGAAGCTGCGGGACCCGCGGGCAGATTGGAGCGCGGACTTGGCCAGGCCAGCAGCCGGGGTTTCCTGGAGCGCGCAGCCTGCGGCCGGGCAGGTGGTCCGAGCCGACAACCTCCGGCGGGGTGGGTGGGGGGGGGGCGGGGAGCAGAAGGACCCTTGCCTGGGACGGACCCGCCTCACCTCTCGGCCTCGAAGCCGGCCTGCAGGAGCCGCGCGTTGTACCGCTGAGCCGCCGTCTCGTGGCCCGGGTGGGTGGAGGAGGCGCAGCCGTTGGGGGGCCCGCCGAGGCGCAGCCGCGTCCGGGGCTCTCGCAGCGGCCCCACGATCCGGCTGTAGTCGTAGGTCGCTCCGCAGCCCGGCCCCACCGGCCCGTCCGCGTCCATCGCCCGGCCCGGCCTGGAGGGGAGGCGAAGCGAAGCGAAGACAGGGGCGCGCCTGGACGGGGCGCACGCGGAGCCGGGAATCCGGCGGCGGACTCGGGGCAGGCCGGCCGGCCTCTGGGAGGAGGCGGCGACTCCGGCCCGCTGCAGTCGGTGGGGATTTGCAGGTCCCTCCTTCGCCTCCTCCTGCTGGCGCTTGGCACACCCGGCCCGCCCGGGCTCCACCCCGCCGCCCCACCCGCAGCCGCCGCCGCCGCCGCGCAGAGGGCAGCCGCGCTCCTACCCGCCTGCCGTCCTCCTGCCTCCACTCTCTGGGACCCAGACCCCCCCCCCCGCGCTTGGGGGCAGGAGAACCGCTCCCCCCCTCCAACTAGGCGTTCTGCGCCAAGGGTAGACGCTCTCCCGACACGGAGGTTCCTTCGGTTCTCCTGGCTGACTGATCGCGCCTTTGTCCGGTTCCCCGCCCCCCCTTTTTTCCACAAGTTTTATTAAGTTTTACAGGGGAAATTGGGGAATTGGGGAAAGGATCCGGGGTAGGGCACAGAAAAGAAAAGAGTAGACGACAGTTATCGCTACCTTTAAAAAGACAACGAGAAAAGTATAATTCATTACACCTGCAAGTATTCAAAATTAGTACATCGATATTACCTTTAAATTCTACAAGTCTTTTATGACCTTTTGATATTATTATGAAATCTGAAATCTCTTGGTAAATGAGCTTGTATCGAAGACCAGAATCTGAACTCTTTTTCCCCTCTTCCCTTTTTTCTTTCGTTGGTTGTTCTGTGTAGATTAAAGATACACGGATTTGGTTTTGTATGATTATAGACATGATAGACAAGAATCTGGAACTTGCCATTAAATCGTTTGTGAAACGGTCCCCCTTTGCAGACACCACCCTCCTACCCCTGCCCTCCGGAGTCCCACCAGGTAGGGGAAAGAGGAGGAAGGCGAATAAGGATACTTCCTCTGCACATGTGCAGAGAGCTCTTTCTCCTTCTGCCAAAGACTCAGCAGGGCTTCCAAGGACGGCCCTGTGCAGAACTAACGGGCAGACGGAGAGTGTGTCTCGGCGCACGTGGCCAGCGCGCTTCCCTCCTGGTCCCGGGGAGGCGGCCTTGCAAAGTCCCGGAAGGGGGGCTGAAGGCTGGGGAGAGGCGGGGGGGGGGGGGCCTGCAGCAGCCCTTTCCCCAGCCTGCTCCCCTCCCTTGCGGAATGTCCCCTCCTCTGCCAGCAGAAGAGAGCCGGAGTGAGTCCCGCCGGGAGGCGCCCCTGAGAGATGAACCGGGGTGGGATTCCCCGGAGCCGCCAGTTGCCGTGCGAGTCTCCCGAGGGGGGGGGGGGGCTCTTCTCTCCGACTGCAGGCAGATCCACGGGCCGGCCGGCCACCTCCCCTCTGGCTCCTGAGGAGAACTGGGCGGGGGTCGTCTCCACCTGGCAGGGCCCTGCGGGGCGGCCGCTCCTCGCCCCGAGCTCGGAGGGCTGAGCCCTCCGGAGAAGCTTCTGCGGGGAGACTTGGGGGGGGGCAGCGACGCCCACCCCTCCCTGCAGCCAGGAGTTGCCCCCTGCCTGGAGAGGCGCCACAGGAGCGGGGGGGGCCGTGGTCCCTGGGGTGTTTCTTGCCCTGGCCCCAAGGAGCCTCCCCGCCCCCCCCCCCGCGAGGCCAGACCCTGGAAGGGGGCCATGCCTGGCTCTGCCCCATCATGGGACGGGTGTGAGGCCCCGCGCGTCCCCTCCCTAGATTCGCTCGCCCGGTGCTTGCCGCGGGGGGAGGGAGGGAGGGGTCCCGCTGGCTGCTCCTGCCACTCGCACGGGGCCCACCCCCACCTCCGCCTCTTGGTTCCCACCCCACCCCCAGCGACCTCCCGCTGGGTCAAAGAGCAGCTGGGGCCGGTCCGGTCCCGGCTCCCCTCCCCGTCTGGGTCACAGCGCGCCTCTGTCCGGGCAAAGAGAGCAAAACACGCTCCCTCCCCCTCGCCCCCCCCCTCCGCAGCGGAGGGCCAAGCCGAGCCTCGTGCGTGGCCGAGCCAAGGGACTCCTGCGCCCACCTGGGGGAGGGAAGACCCCGCCACGGATCCGTCCCCCCCCCCCCGCAACAACGTGGATCGAGCTGCCTCTCCCAGCGCCCCTGCCTCTCCCAGCCCTGCTCTAAAAAAGCAGGGAAGAAATGGCGAGGTGTGGGGGTGGGGTGGGGTGGCTGGAGCGCTGGCCTGGGGGTGCAGTTAGCCCTGGGGATGTGCCCCAGGAGACTGGCAAACTTACATCCAGCCCAAACCCTTTCATTTTATAGCTACAGATTCTGGGAGTTGGTGATCCCCAGAAACCTTCAGAAATGTCCTGGGCTGGGTATCTTGCTGATGCTTTTCACACACACCCCCTTTCTATATGTAACAGCTGAGGAAATTCTGTTTCCCTGTATCTGAGGAAGGAGCAGGCATGCACAAGGAAGCTATGCCCACAATAACACTTCGGTGGTCTTCGTGGTCCCCTGGACTCAACCGTGGTTCTGCTGCTTCAGACCAACACAGCTGCCCCAGAATTGGTTCCAGGCCTTGTATGTGGGAAGGAAAAGGAAGCCGAAAGGGACGCTGTGGGGAAGGGAGAGTTGGGAGTAGGTTTGTATATTTTTGTGCTGTGCAGTTTGTAATTATACTATTGAAAGTTCATTGCTTACTGTGTGTTTTGATATTGTCGAGAGGTGTCTGTTTGATATTATATACTATTGCAAGGTACATTATTAGTGAAAACTGCAATGTACTATTTACTGGGGGTTTCCTTTGCTTGAGCTTCTGCAAGCCCTGGCCGGCTTCTCTCCCTCTTCAGGCAGGCCCGAGACCTCCTCCTCCTCCTCCTCCTCACAGAAGAGCTCCCCCCACCATTTGGGGAGGGAAGGTGGTTCAGTGGTAGAGCTTCTGCTTGGTAAGCAGAAGGTCCCAGGTTCAATCCCCGGCATCTCCAACTCAAAAGGGTCCAGGCAAGTAGGCGTGAAGAACCTCAGCTTGAGACCCTGGAGAGCCATGAATGGGGTTGTGGCTCAGTGGTAGAGCATCTGCTTGGTAAGCAAAGGTCCCAGGTTCAATCCCCGGCATCTCCAACTCAAAAGGGTTCAGGCAAGTAGGTGTGAAAAACCTCAGCTGGAGACCCTGGAGAGCAGGGGAGGGATGGTGGCTCAGTGGTAGAGCATCTGCTTGGTAAGCAGAAGGTCCCAGGTTCAATCCCCGGCATCTCCAACTCAAAAGGGTTCAGGCAAGTAGGTGTGAAAAACCTCAGATTGAGACCCTGGAGAGCCGCTGCCAGTCTGAGGAGACAATACTGACTTGGATGGACCCCGGGGGGGGGTCTGATTCAGTACAAAGCAGCTTCATGGGGAGGGATGGTGGCTCAGTGGTAGAGCATCTGCTTGGTAAGCAGAAGGTCCAGGTTCAATCCCCGGCATCTCCAACTCAAAAGGGTCCAAGCAAGTAGGTGTGAAAAACCTCAGCTGGAGACCCTGGAGAGCAGGGGAGGGATGGTGGCTCAGTGGTAGAGCATCTGCTTGGTAAGCAGAAGGTCCCAGGTTCAATCCCCGGCATCTCCAACTCAAAAGGGTCCAGGCAAAGCATCTCCAACTCAAAAGGGTCCAGGCAAAGAGGCGTGAAAATCCTCAGCTGGAGACCCTGGAGAGCGGCTGCCAGTCTGAGTAGACAAGACTGACTTGGATGGACCAAGGGTCTGATTCAGTAGGAGGCAGCTTCATATGTTCATGGAGGGAGGGTAGCTCAGTGGTAGAGCATCTGCTTGGTAAGCGGAAGTTCCCAGGTTCAGTCTCTGGCATCGGCAACTCAGAAGGGTCCAGGCAAAGAGGCATGAAAAACTTCAGCTTGAGACCCTGGAGAGCGGCTGCCAGTCTGAGTAGACAAGATTGACTTGGATGGACCCAGGGGGGTCTGATGCAGTAGAAGGCAGCTTCATAGGCTCATATGTTCATACCTCCCTGAGCAGGGGCAGGTTCAGAGCCAGGATGTTAGAAGTTGAAGGGCATTTTAAAAAGCCAGGGGGGACTTAGCGGCCACTGCTGCTGTGACTCAGGGTGCCCAAGCCAGGATGCTGGAGCTTCCCACCCCCCACCCCCGCTTGAGGAGCCACAGGGGCAAAAGCTGAGAGGCTGGGGGTTGCTCCCTTCCTCCTTCAGTGGGCCCTTTAGATGGCTGCTCCTGGGGACCCCTCCCATGCAATTGAAATTGGAGGGGAGGGGGTTGTCCCCAGCCTCTCAGCTTTCACCCCCACAGCGGTGGCAGGGGCACCCCACAGGAAGTCAGGGGGCAGGGCCTCCACAGCCCCCCTGTGGCTACAGGGGCCTCCTGCAAGCAAGACCACCTTCCAGCTTCTGCCCCCCTCGGGGGGGGGCTCTGCTTAGCTGTGGCTCCTCCTGCCTGCGTTGTCCAGAACCATCCGCAGAAGGAAGAGCCACGATGGCCAGCCGGGCACACCAGGAGGAGAGGCTGCAGCCTGGGCTGGCTGAGCTTCTCTGGGTCAAAGGTGCTGTCCCTCCTTTCCTGACACGTGGAGTTCCCCACTGCTTGCCAGATGACCCATGGCTGGGAAAGGGCCAGTAAATATTTGCCCACCGACCTTGTCAAAACTATCGGGGCAGAAGGCAAGCCAAAAGGCTTCACAACACCACAAGAGTCACGTCTGGCATGTCTTTTCTTATTCTATTAAATGCCCCAAAGATTCAGGGCCAGTGCAGGGTGGGGGGAGGGAGAAGAAGAAGAAGAAGAAACTGGATTTATATCCCACCCTTCACTACCTGAAGGAGTTTCAGAGCGGCCTACAATCTCCTTTCCCTTTCCTTCCCCACAACAGGCAGGTGGGACTCAGAGAGAACTGCTCAGAGAGAACTGCTCTAGCCCAAGGTCACTCCAACAGCTGCATGTGGAGGAGGAGTGAGGAATCAAACCCAGTCCTTACACTTTAACCATTGCACCAAGCTGGTTCTCAGAAAAGATGCACAAGACATTCTGCGCTGAACAGGAATCTCACACAAAAGGCAGGTCCCAGAAACTCCACCTTCCCCCTGAGGGCAGGGCCACAAACCAGCTAGACAGTGGGGTGGGGGGGCTGCCTGCCCCACAGGAACACGCAGGAAGCTGCCTTTGGCTGAACCAGTGTGCTGGCTCCATCCCAGCCAGGCCTGTCCGCTTGGACTGGCAGCCGTCCTCCAGAGAAAGGGCCCCTCCTGCCTGAGCTCTGGGGACTGAACACGGGGCCTTCTGCATGCCAAGCAGGTGCTCCCCCACTGAGCTTCTCCCCATAAACATGGACACAGAGCCAGACCCCCCTGGGCCCATCCAAGTCAGCTTCGTCTACTCAGACTGGCAGTGGCTTTCCAGGGGCTCAGGCAGAAAAGGGTCTTCCCCATCTCACCTCCTGTCTCCTGGTCCTTCCAACTGGCTGAGGACAGAACCTGGGGCCTTCTGCCTGCCACGCAGGTGCTCCACCACTGAGCCTCTCCCCATAAACATGGACACAGGACTGAACCAGACCCCGCCTGGGCCCATCCGAGTCAGCCTGGTCTACTCAGACCGGCAGTGGCTCTCCAGGGGTTCCGGCAGAGAGGTCTCCCCCATCCCCTCCTGCCTGGTCCTTTCCACTGCAGCTGCTACTGCTGCTGGGACTTTCAGCCTGCCAAGGAGAGGCTGTGCCACGGAGCCTCAGCCCCGCACGTTCCAGATTCCTGGCTGCCTACTCCAGCAAGAGGCTGGGCGCTTGGAGCTGCAAGAGGGAAGAGAGGAGATCTCCCCACAGTGGGCTGCTGGGCCTCCAACATCCTCGTAAGATAAGATAAGATCATTTATTTATTTATAAGGGTCCTAGACCAGCAAACAATTCATAAGAGCCCAATTCATTACCAATAAAAGGTGATATAAATATACAATAATTATTATACAATACTAAAATATACCACCTAAAATGTACGTAAAATACGAATACAGAGTTTAAGACACCGACACTGAAGATGTAAAATTAGTGTTTTTAAAAAAAGGGATAAACTAAAAACACTGCCTAGACCTCTTTGTTTCTTCCCTTAATAAATAAATGGGTTATTCACTGCCTAAGCTAGCATTTAAAGCGATAGAATCATACAAAATTAAAACTGATTGACCATAAAAATCATGCATAAAATACTGCTATAGAACTACAAATATAACAAAACATGGCAGTTACAGCCAATAGATTGGCAAAGGTGTTTAGCCATTTCCTGACTAAACTATCAGAGTTTTCGAACAAAGCAGGAGTCGAGTCGCACATTTAAGACCAACCAATTTTTATTTAGAACGTAAGAGCACACGAAAGCTGACGTTCTAAATAAAACTTGGCTTGTCTTAAAGGTGACCCTTGACTCCTGCTTTGTTCGACTGCTTCAGACCAACCCGGCTGCCCGCCTGGATCTATTTCAGTTTTCCTTATTCTTGTGGCAAGCCAGCCACATTTTGCTAATTTGTATTTAACCTCAGGGTTCCTATCGCTAAGAAGATTCTTAAGGAGTTGCAGTTTTTGACCATGGAAAATGGAAGTGGGCTTCTGGTTTCCTCAGAAGCCCCCAAAGCCCAGGCCAGAACCAGGCTGTGTGGACTGACCCACGTCTTGCTCTGCCAGCACCTACCTCCCTCCCTCCCTCCCGCATGCTGCTTCTGGGCTTATTAGTTCTAAGCAGATTACGACAACATAGGAAAAGCTGGACCCCGCTGGAAGGGCTGCAAAAATCTATCACAGGTGCTGCATAACATTTCACAGCTCAAAGAGCAGCAGAGGCCCTCTTGTTATCTTCTAACAAAAAGGTAACATCTCCCATCTGATTTGTATTTTGGAGCAAAGGAAGAATCCAAAGATCTCCAGGCTCAGGAAAATGATTGCATGCAAAGGCCATGTGACACAGGGTGCCGATTCTGCCGGCACTCCTCTAGCAGAGGGTGGCCTCTTAAGGTACCTTGCAAAAGTCTAGAGAGGAAGGCATTAGTTGTTGTTCATTCACACAGTTGAGTCTGGCTCTTTGCGACCCCCTGGACCAAGTCACGCCAGGCCCTCTCGTCTTCCACCATCCTCTGAAGTCTACTCAAATTCGTGTTAGTTACAATTGTAACGCTGTCCAGCCATCTTATCGTTTGCCGTCCCCTTCTTCTTTTGCCTTCTGTCTTTCCCAGCATCAGGGTCTTCTCCAGTGAGTGCTCCCTTCTCCTTGGGTGGCCAAAGGATTTGAGCTTCAGCAGCATCTGACCTTCCAGGGAACAGTCTGGGTTGATTTCCCTTAGGACTGACTGATTGGATCTTCTTGCAGTTCAAGAGTCTTCTCCAGCACTACAGCTCGAAAGCATCTATTCTTCTGCACTCGGCCTTCCTTATGGTCTAGCTCTCACAGCCATACATGGGGGGCATTCAGGCAGTCAGACCTGAGCAGTAAATCTTGGTAGTGTTCACTGACCTGTGCAGAGGATGTGAGTTCTTTGCCCTCAGGCGAGTGCTGTTGGGAAGTTGTGAAATTTTGGAAAGATCCCAACTATGGTTGCCAGCCTCCAGGTGAGGCCTGGAGATCTCCCATTTTGATCTTCAGCCGGCAGAGATCAGCTCCCCTGGAGAAAAGTACAACCAAGAGAGATTCACGGTATGCAAAATACAACGCAAAACATAAAACCATGAATTTAAATAACTATTGTACTTTATATTGATTTCAAAATAGAATTCTAAGGAAACTATTACAGCATCCAGTCAAGACTATATAAAGTGCAATGTGTGTGCAGTTCTTCCCACATAGAGCCGTTAGAGTGGTTCCTCAGTGGAACAGGCTTCCTCTTCGGGAGGTGGTGGGCTCGCCTTCCTTGGAGGGTTTTAAGCAGAGGCTAGGTGGCCATCTGACAGCAAGGAGGATCCTGTGAATTTAGGGGGAGGGGTTTGTGAGTTTAGAGGGGTTCCTCAGTGGAACAGGCTTCCTCCTGGGGAGGTGGTGGGCTCTCCTTCCTTGGAGGTTTTTCAACAGAGGCTAGACGGCCATCTGACAGCAATGAGGATCCTGTGAATTTAGGGGGAGGGGTTTGTGAGTTTAGAGGGGTTCCTCAGTGGAACAGGCTTCCTCCTCGGGAGGTGGTGGGCTCTCCTTCCTTGGAGGTTTTTCAACAGAGGCTAGACGGCCATCTGACAGCAATGAGGATCCTGTGAATTTAGGGGGAGGGGTTTGTGAGTTTAGAGGGGTTCCTCAGTGGAACAGGCTTCCTCCCTGGGAGGTGGTGGGCTCTCCTTCCTTGGAGGTTTTTAAACAGAGGCTAGATGGCCATCTGACAGCAATGAGGATCCTGTGAATTTAGGGGGAGGGGTTTGTGAGTTTAGAGCGGTTCCTCAGTGGAACAGGCTTCCTTGGGAGGTGGTGGGCTCTCCTTCCTCGGAGGTTTTTCAACAGAGGCTAGATGTCCACCTGACAGCAATGAGGATCCTGTGAATTTAGGGGGAGGTGTTTGTGAGTTTCCTGCATTGTGCAGGGGGTTGGACTAGATGACCCTGGAGATCCCTTCCAGCTCTAGGATTCTATGAATACAATAAATGGCCATCCTTTAAATACATTCCAAATTCCAAACTCTTGCTCAGTAGGTACAGAAAGTGCTCGTGCTACTGATCCTCTGAAGTTCCAATAAAGTTCTTCCAACTAAGTCCTGTTGCTTTCAATTTATTCCTGTATTTGAATCCGACAAAGACGGAGGTTCTCTATCTGAGCCAGGCTGGTCCAAGGGGACAGGTCTAGCTGCCGGCTCTAGACTGATAACGGCCACTGATACTGGCCCCTAAGGTCAAGAGCTTGGGCTTGCTCCTTGAGTCCTCCCTTACAATGGAGGTCCAGGTAGCAGCCACTATTAGATCCACCTTTTTTCATCTTCGGCGGGTGCGGCAGCTGGCTCCTTTTCTGGAGCACAATGACTTAGCAATGGTGATCCATGCTACAGGCACCTCAAGAATAGATCACTGTAATGTTCCCTACATGGGGCTACCCTTGACGCTGACTCAGAAACTACAGTTAGTGCAGAATGCTGCGGCACGGTTGTTAATGAGGCTCCCCCAGTGGGAGCACATTTGGCCAGTGCTGAAACAGCTGCACTGGCTACCTATTGTGTTCCGAGTCCATTTCAAGGTGTTGGTATTGACCTTTAAAGCCCTTTATGGTCAGGGACCTGTTTATCTTTCCCCATATATCCCCAGAGAGCACTGCGTTCAGGGACAAAAAAACCGGCTGTCCACCCCTGGACCAAAGGAGGCCAGGTTGCGTTTGACACGAGCCAGGGCCTTCTCGGTGGCAGCACCAGAGTTATGGAATGCTCTCCCGGAGGCCATAAGGGCCCTGTGGGACCTTCCTACATTCCGCAGGGCCTGTAAGACCGAATTGTTTCGACAGGCCTTCGATGCTTAAACGGAGAGAGAGCTGCCACCCGACATCAGCTAGAGCTCCCGGTGACCAACCGCCTGAAAAGCAGAACCGCCAACATAGTAATGGCATAGCAGCGTGGAATAGTTTTTAAATTTTAATTGTATTAATGTTTTATAGATTTTATTGACTTATTGTTTTAAACCGTGTTGTTTAAACGACTGTTGTAAGCCCCCTGAGTCTGCTTGCGGAGAGGGTGGAAGAACAGTCTAATGTAAATAAATAAATATTTTCTTAAAAAAAAGGTTTCCCCCAATGGAACGGACATTTCCGAGGGATACTGTTGACTTGTGGGGTATTTCCCAACTGATTCTTCCTCAGAGAGGCATAATTGCAGTCCATATCCCTCAGCAGTACACACAGCAAGATTTCAAGCCCTTTCTGTACCTCCTCATATGAAGATGTTGGAATTTGGAAAGTATTTAAAGTGCATTACTCACATTCACAGCTTGATGGTTTTGGCCATGCCCCTGGAGAAAATGGCTGCTTGGAAGGGTGGGCTCTAGGGCATTGTACCCTGCTGAAGCCCCTCCCCAAACCCCGCCCTCTGCTGGGCACAGGCGGTCTCAGCACTGGCCCTCTGCCAGGGGGGCTGCGATGTCAGAGACAGATGGTGCAAATTCTCCCCCACCAGCAAGCCTGAATACAGCTCAGTGGGTGAGCTGCACTCTGCACATGCTCTCGGGGCACTTGATGGCTCTCAGGGCTCTGCCCAGCCCCTGCCTCCAGCTGAGCCTTCGGCCGCCCTCGCCCCTTCCCAGCTGCCTGCCTCAGGAGAGAGCACGGCCGGCCCGGAGCTCTCAGGGGAAGCAGCTGCCTCAGCCACCCTTCTGGGCCAGCAGGATTAGAGGGACAGAGAGAGGCCAGCCAGCCTCCCCAGGCAAAGTGGGCTAGGAGCCCAAGCCTCTTAGCAGCAATCTGGGCTCAGCGGCCCCTTGGAGGCCAAGGACACTCGCAGGGATTATGGGCTGGTGCCTGGCCACAGAGGGCAGAGATGGGCGGCTTGGTTTGCCCCCCTGCCAAGATTTGCCACCTGGGCAGCCAGAGGCAGAGCCAGGAAATGTGGGGGGCAGCTCCCCCCCTCCCCAGGGGCCACCTGAGGTGCAGCAGTGAGGAAGAAAGGGCCATTGGGGAGTGTGGCCTGGTGGCCCCTTCCTTCGTGGAGAGAAACGCAACGCCTGGGTTGCAGAGAGGCTGAAGAACCAGCCTGCTTGGGATGCTGTGAGCCTGGGACTCGGGGGAGGAAAGACACTGCATAGCTGTGGGGTTGGGGGGCTCCATTTGGTGTGGGCAGCTTGCTGGAGAGTTCTCTTGGGGTGGCACTGCTTTGGCCAACGTCCTCCAGACCCGTCCTTGGGGGAGACTGCCGATGCTGGCCAGACCTGGCCCTGAGATGGCGGCTTCAGGTAGGGGGGAGCCGATGATGGGCCCAGGGCTGTGTCTGGATTGGGCCCAGGGTCTCAGAGCCCCCCTCCCCCCGCAAACAGAAGCAGAGCCGGGGCTATTTTTGAGCAGGAAGGCACAGGAATGCAGTTCCTGCTGGCTTAGCATCAGGCTGTGGCCTAAGATGCAAATGAGTTCCTGCTGGACTTTCCCACAAAAAAGCCCTGCGTGAAACAATGGTGTCACCAGGGGGTGTGGCCTAAGATGCAAATGAGTTCCTGCTGGACTTTCTCTACCAACAAAGCCCTGTGGGAAACAATAGTGACATCAGGGGGTGTGGCCTAAGATGCAAATGAGTTCCTGCTGGACTTTTTTGTAGAAAAAGCAGGACCACCCTGGTCTTTGGGTGATGCTGCCCTCCAGTGGACACAAGTGGTATTGTGACTTTGAAACCCAACTTGCTCAAGAACAGAAATTAGGAATTGGAAGACCAACAAAAAACGGCTGCAATTTAAGCAAGCCAAATAAATAGGCATTGAACTAAAACGCTGGGAGACTGTCGAGATTCCCCGTGTGGGCTGTGGCCCCCTCCTCACGGCAAGACACGTCTGTCTCCAGTCCAGCCCAGGCCGCAGAGGGAGGAGGGGCTGAAAGGGGCAGCAGCAGCCATCTCTCCCCCATCCCCTGCCTTTGTGGCAAGCCAGGCAGGGCCTCCTGAAAGACTAACAAAATACACACAAAGAGAAGCAGAGATGTCTGCCAATTCCAGCCTGGGAAATCCCTGGAGATTACTGGGGGGCGGTTCCTGGGAGAGGGAGGATTTGAGATGGGGAGGGAGCTCAGCCGGGTGGTGGGACGGTGGCTCAGTGGTAGAGCATCTGCTTGGGAAGCAGAAGGTCCCAGGTTCAATCCCTGGCATCTCCAAAAAAGGGTCCAGGCAAATAGGTGTGAAAAACCTCAGCTTGAGACCCTGGAGAGCCGCTGCCAGTCTGAGAAGACAATGCTGACTTTGATGGACCAAAGGTCTGATGCAGTAGAAGGCAGCTTCATATGTCCATATGTGGTGTTGCCATGGAGTCTGCCCCCCCCCCCCCCAACTCCAAAAGTGCCATTTTCTCCAAGGCAACTGACGCAATCCCGGGATAACTCCAGGCCCCAGGAGAACATCAGCAGAGCTCTTCTGCCCCTAACCTGGATAGCCCAGCAGGTCAGAGAGCCCAGTCATCTCGTCGGATCTCAGAATCTCAGCAGGACCAACTCTGGCAACTCCTTGGACGGGAGACCTCCTCGGAATGCCAGCAGTCGGGAAGCAGAGACAGACTTCATTCAGCCACCTCCCTGAATATCCTCCTGGCAAGCTTCAGTGGCAGAGCAGGGACTTGAACCCGGATCTCTCAGATCCTAGCAGGACTCTGTGAACACGGCAGCATCTCATGCTGGTCCTACCACAGCAGCAGTCAGGGCCGGATTACCAATTAGGCCAAGTGGGCCCCCATGCCTTTAAGGGCCCCGAGCAGCCTTTCCCCCCAGTTTCCCCCTGCTTGCAGCCCCCCCAGCCTGCACGCGCAGCCAGCCACCGAGCCCCTCTTGGCTTGACTTGCCTCGTGCGGCTGCTGCTGGTGTCGTCGCCAAATTTGCCTCTCTCTGCCTCTCCCCCACAGCTTTGTCAAAGGGGCTTTTGAGAAGGGGCCTGCAGGCTGCAGTGGGGGCGGGGGCAGGTGCTCTGACTCTGAGATCATTTGCAAAGGGCCCCATGAGATTCTGACTGCCCCCTAGGGGCCTCCACAGGGTTTTATCTGGCGCTGGTGGCAGTGGAGAGACAAGGGACTTGCGAGGAAAAGGGTTGCAGTGAGCAGAAGAAGAAGAATTGCAGATTTATACCCCGCCCTTCTCTCTGAATCAGAGACTCAGAGCGGCTTACAATCTCTAATGTCTTCTCCTCCCACAACAGACACCCTGTGAGGTGGGTGGGGCTGAAAGGGCTCTCACAGCAGCTGCCCTTTCAAGGACAACCTCTGCCAAAGCTCTGGCTGACCCAAGGCCATTCCAGCAGCTGCAAGTGGAGGAGGGGGGAATCAAACCCGGTTCTCCCAGATAAGAGAGCTCTGGCTGACCCAAGACCATTCCAGCAGGTGCAAGTGGAGGAGAGGGGAATCAAGCCTGGTTCTCCCAGATAAGAGAGCTCTGGCTGACCCAAGGCCATTCCAGCAGCTGCAAGTGGAGGAGTGGGGAATCAAACCCTGTTCTCCCAGATAAGAGAGCTATGGCTGACCCAAGACCATTCCAGCAGCTGCAACTGGAGGAGGGGGGAACCAAACCCGGTTCTCCCAGATAAGAGAGCTCTGGCTGACCCAAGGCCATTCCAGCAGCTGCAAGTGGAGGAGTGGGGAACCAAACCCGGTTCTCCCAGATAAGAGAGCTATGGCTGACCCAAGGCCATTCCAGCAGCTGCAACTGGAGGAGGGGGGAACCAAACCCGGTTCTCCCAGATAAGAGTCCGCGCACTTAACCACTACACCAAACTGGCTCTCTCTTGCAGGCTGCAACCACGCTGCGCTAAAAAAGGGAGAGGTGGTCGCAGGGATCCCACCCTGTCTTCCTTGCCAAGCCCTGTGTGAAGAATATCAGGCCAAGCAAAAGAGGAAAAATGCCGGGGGATGGGGGCGCCTTTCTTACTGGTAGCTTTGGCACTGGATTGTCTTTGCCTGGGTTTGGTCAGTAAACTCACTCCAATCTGTATTTTTTAAAAAACAAAAAAATTTTTTACTAAAGAGAAAAAGACAAATGATACATAAGGAGCGGGAAAAGGTGTACAGTTCAGCAAGAAATGCAAACGAAGCCAAAAACCTCGCTGGCTTCACTACTTCCTCACAGTGTTCCTATCAGGCTCAGACTCCTCAGTGGGCGCTCCGGATTACCCCTCTCTGGCAGCAGAACGGCAAGAGGGAAGTTGAAGAGAGGAGCAGTTCTTGTGGCCTCTCTTGCTGCAGACTCTCCAACCTGCTAAGCATTCCATATGCTTGTACGAGCCATTAACCGTCTGACAGATTGGAATCATAGAGCTGGAAAGGACCCCCAGGGTCATCCAGTCCAACCCGCTGCACAATGCAGGATACTCACAAACCCCTCCCCCTAAATTCACAGGATCCACATTGCTGTCAGATGGCCCTCTAGCCTCTGTTCAAAAACCTCCAAGGAAGGAGAGCCCACCACCTCCCAAGGAGGAAGCCTGTTCCACTGAGGAACCGCTCTAAATTCACAAACCCCTCCCCCTAAACTCACAGGATCCTCATTGCTGTCAGATGGCCATCTAGCCTCTGTAGAAAAATCTCCAAGGAAGGAGAGCCCACCACCTCCCAAGGAAGCCTGTTCCACTGAGGAACCGCTCTAAACTCACAAACCCCTCCCCCTAAATTCACAGGATCCTCATTGCTGTCAGATGGCCATCTAGCCTCTGTAGAAAAACCTCCAAGGAAGGAGAGCCCACCACCTCCCAAGGAGGAAGCCTGTTCCACTGAGGAACCGCTCTAAACCCACAAACCCCTCCCCCTAAATTCACAGGATCCTCATTGCTGTCAGATGGCCATCTAGCCTCTGTTGAAAAACCTCCAAGGAAGGAGAGCCCACCACCTCCTGAGGAAGCCTGTTTCACTGAGGAACCCCTCTAAACTCACAAACCCCTCCCCTAAATTCACAGGATCCTCATTGCTGTCAGATGGCCACCTAGCCTCTGTTCAGAAACCTCCAAGGAAGGAGAGCCCACCACCTCCCGAGGAGGAAGCCTGTTCCACTGAGGAACCCCTCTAAACTCACAAACCCCTCCCCCTAAATTCACAGGATCTTCATCACTGTCAGATGGCCATCTAGCCTCTGTTTAAAAACCTCCAAGGAAGGAGAGCCCACCACCTCCTGAGAAGGAAGCCTGTTCCACTGAGGAACTGCTCTAAACTCACAAACCCCTCCCCCTAAATTCACAGGATCCTCATTGCTGTCAGATGGCCATCTAGCCTCTGTTCAAAAACCTCCAAGGAAGGAGAGCCCACCACCTCCCCAGGAGGAAGCCTGTTCCACTGAGGAACTGCTCTAAACTCACAAACCCCTCCCCCTAAATTCACAGGATCCTCATTGCTGTCAGATGGCCATCTAGCCTCTGTTCAAAAACCTCCAAGGAAGGAGAGCCCACCACCTCCCGAGGAGGAAGCATGTTCCACTGAGGAACTGCTCTAAACTCACAAACCCCTCCCCCTAAATTCACAGGATCCTCATTGCTGTCAGATGGCCATCTACCCTCTGTTGAAAAACCTCCAAGGAAGGAGAGCCCACCACCTCCTGAGGAGGAACCCTGTTCCACTGAGGAACCGCTCTAAACTCACAAACCCCTCCCCCTAAATTCACAGGATCCTCATTGCTGTCAGATGGCCATCTAGCCTCTGTTCAAAAACCTCCAAGGAAGGAGAGCCCACCACCTCCCCAGGAGGAAGCATGTTCCACTGAGGAAGCGCTCTAAACTCACAAACCCCTCCCCCTAAATTCACAGGATCCTCATTGCTGTCAGATGGCCATCTAGCCTCTGTTGAAAAACCTCCAAGGAAGGAGAGCCCACCACCTCCCCAGGAGGAAGACTGTTCCACTGAGGAACTGCTCTAAACTCACAAACCCCTTCCCCTAAATTCACAGGATCCTCATTGCTGTCAGATGGCCATCCAGCCTCTGTTGAAAAATCTCCAAGGAAGGAGAGCCCACCACCTCCCCAGGAGGAAGCCTGTTCCACTGAGGAAGCGCTCTAAACTCACAAACCCCTCCCCCTAAATTCACAGGACCTTCAGTGCTGTCAGGTGGCCATCCAGCCTCTGTTTAGAAACCTCCAAGGAAGGAGAGCCCACCACCTCCCCAGGAGGAAGCCTGTTCCACTGAGGAAGCACTCTAAACTCACAAACCCCTCCCCCTAAATTCAAAGGATCCTCATTGCTGTCAGATGGCCATCCAGCCTCTGTTGAAAAACCTCCAAGGAAGGAGAGCCCACCACCTCCTGAGGAGGAAGCCTGTTCCACTGAGGAACCGCTCTAAACTCACAAACCCCTTCCCCTAAATTCACAGGATCCTCATTGCTGTCAGATGGCCCAATACCCTCTGTTGAAAAACCTCCAAGGAAGGAGAGCCCACCACCTCCCCAGGAGGAAGCCTGTTCCACTGAGGAAGCGCTCTAAACTCACAAACCCCTCCCCCTAAATTCACAGGACCTTCATTGCTGTCAGGTGGCCATCCAGCCTCTGTTTAGAAACCTCCAAGGAAGGAGAGCCCACCACCTCCCCAGGAGGAAGCCTGTTCCACTGAGGAAGCGCTCTAAACTCACAAACCCCTCCCCCTAAATTCACAGGACCTTCATTGCTGTCAGGTGGCCATCCAGCCTCTGTTTAGAAACCTCCAAGGAAGGAGAGCCCACCACCTCCCCAGGAGGAAGCCTGTTCCACTGAGGAACCCCTCTAAACTCACAAACCCCTCCCCCTAAATTCACAGGACCTTCATTGCTGTCAGGTGGCCATCCAGCCTCTGTTTAGAAACCTCCAAGGAAGGAGAGCCCACCACCTCCCCAGGAGGAAGCCTGTTCCACTGAGGAAGCGCTCTAAACTCACAAACCCCTCCCCCTAAATTCACAGGACCTTCATTGCTGTCAGGTGGCCATCCAGCCTCTGTTTAGAAACCTCCAAGGAAGGAGAGCCCACCACCTCCCCAGGAGGAAGCCTGTTCCACTGAGGAAGCACTCTAAACTCACAAACCCCTCCCCCTAAATTCACAGGATACTCATTGCTGTCAGATGGCCATCTAGCCTCTGTTGAAAAACCTCCCAGGAAGGAGAGCCCACCACCTCCGGAGGAGGAAGCCTGCTCCACTGAGGAACCGCTCTAAACTCACAAACCCCTCCCCCTAAATTCACAGGATCCTCATTGCTGTCAGATGGCCATCCAGCCTCTGTTGAAAAACCTCCAAGGAAGGAGAGCCCACCACCTCCCGAGGAGGAAGCCTGTTCCACTGAGGAACCCCTCTAAACTCACAAACCCCTCCCCCTAAATTCACAGGATCCTCATTGCTGTCAGATGGCCCTCTACCCTCTGTTGAAAAACCTCCAAGGAAGGAGAGCCCACCACCTCCCCAGGAGGAAGCCTGTTCCACTGAGGAACTGCTCTAAACTCACAAACCCCTCCCCCTAAATTCACAGGATCCTCATTGCTGTCAGATGGCCATCTAGCCTCTGTTCAAAAACCTCCAAGGAAGGAGAGCCCACCACCTCCCCAGGAGGAAGCCTGTTCCACTGAGGAAGCGCTCTAAACTCACAAACCCCTCCCCCTAAATTCACAGGACCTTCAGTGCTGTCAGGTGGCCATCCAGCCTCTGTTTAGAAACCTCCAAGGAAGGAGAGCCCACCACCTCCCCAGGAGGAAGCCTGTTCCACTGAGGAAGCACTCTAAACTCACAAACCCCTCCCCCTAAATTCACAGGATCCTCATTGCTGTCAGATGGCCATCCAGCCTCTGTTGAAAAACCTCCAAGGAAGGAGAGCCCACCACCTCCCAAGGAGGAAGCCTGTTCCACTGAGGAACCGCTCTAAACTCACAAACCCCTCCCCCTAAATTCACAGGACCTTCATTGCTGTCAGGTGGCCATCCAGCCTCTGTTTAGAAACCTCCAAGGAAGGAGAGCCCACCACCTCCCCAGGAGGAAGCCTGTTCCACTGAGGAAGCGCTCTAAACTCACAAACCCCTCCCCCTAAATTCACAGGACCTTCATTGCTGTCAGGTGGCCATCCAGCCTCTGTTTAGAAACCTCCAAGGAAGGAGAGCCCACCACCTCCCCAGGAGGAAGCCTGTTCCACTGAGGAAGCACTCTAAACTCACAAACCCCTCCCCCTAAATTCACAGGATACTCATTGCTGTCAGATGGCCATCTAGCCTCTGTTGAAAAACCTCCCAGGAAGGAGAGCCCACCACCTCCCGAGGAGGAAGCCTGCTCCACTGAGGAACCGCTCTAAACTCACAAACCCCTCCCCCTAAATTCACAGGATCCTCATTGCTGTCAGATGGCCATCCAGCCTCTGTTGAAAAACCTCCAAGGAAGGAGAGCCCACCACCTCCCGAGGAGGAAGCCTGTTCCACTGAGGAACCCCTCTAAACTCACAAACCCCTCCCCCTAAATTCACAGGATCCTCATTGCTGTCAGATGGCCCTCTACCCTCTGTTGAAAAACCTCCAAGGAAGGAGAGCCCACCACCTCCCGAGGAGGAAGCCTGTTCCACTGAGGAACCCCTCTAAACTCACAAACACCTCCCCCTAAATTCACAGGATCCTCATTGCTGTCAGATGGCCATCCAGCCTCTGTTGAAAAACCTCCAAGGAAGGAGAGCCCACCACCTCCCAAGGAGGAAGCCTGTTCCATTGAGGAATTGCTCTAACAGTCAGAAAGTTCTTCCTAATGTTGAGCCGGGAACTCTTTTGATTTAATTTCATAGAATCATAGAGTTGGAAGAGACCTTCAGGGTCATCTAGTCCAACCCCCTGTACAATGCAGGATAATCACAAATACCTCCCCCTAAATTCACAGGATCTTCATTGCTGTCAGATGGCCATCTAGCCTCTGTTGAAAAACCTCCAAGGAAGGAGAGCCCACCACCTCCCCAGGAGGAAGCCTGTTCCACTGAGGAATCGCTTTAACAGTCAGGAAGTTCTTCCTAATGTTGTGCCGGGAACTCTTTTGATTCAATTTCAACCCATTGGTTCTGGTTCTACCTTCTGGGGCCACAGAAAACAATTCCACACCCTCCTCTATAGGACAGCCCTTCAAATACTTGAAGATGGTGAGTCATAATATCACCTCTCAGCCACCTCCTCTCCAGGCTAAACAGACCCAGCTCCTTCAACTTTTCCTTGTAGGACTTGGTCTCCAGACCCCTCCCCATTTTTGTTTAGGAAGATGTTTCACCAATTAGGAGGCTGTTACTAGGGTGGCTCCATAGATTGTGAGCTGTCAGACCCTTCAGACCGGCTGCCAAACACTTTAGCTGACAGTTCCCAGGTGATGTTAGTTACTGGCGTTAATGACAGTTCCCAGGTGCTGCCCATCACTTCCTTGGCCCAGCCTCGACCCCATGTCTGACCTGGGGGGTGGGGAATGACTTGTACAAGCAAGAGGGTTAACACTTAGGGAGAAGCTTTCTTAAAGGAGAGTGGTTTCTGAGCCCCCTGTTTCTTGGCAACTCTGGCCTCATGCGGGATGCAGACAGAAGCGGAGGGAGTCCAGCCCAGGCCACCACCGGTGCTTGTGCAAAAGAGGGGCACTTGCTTGAGCTGCAGACATCGTGGGCAGCCGTCCCTCTTCCCCTATTCAAGCAGCCTCATCAGTGGTCCTGCCCTGGTTGGCAAGGCTTGTCTTAGAAATATTTGCCTTTGGAATCAGCCAGAGTGCCTCGTCTAAAACAATTACGTGAAAACTTGGACTTAATCATGTAATTAATTAATTGGACCCACGAAATATACAGGGTGGACAGAAAACCACTCTGATGGCATAGTTTGGTACATGCCTTCGCTATCTGGGGTTCACTGAGGGAGAAGTCATCTAGAATCCTCGTGTGGACGAGGACTTCAGACCAGACTTCTCATGGACTTGATGGTCTCCATTGAAGAAACAATGTGTGACCTTATAAATGGACTTTGTGAATTAATTTCTTTGTTTATTGGACTTTATGTACTCTTGCCTGTTGCTTTATTGCTCCATGTTGAGGCAATAGTATTGTGTAAAAATACAATAAGATTTTGTCATCATTGACACTTTTGAAAATTGTTCTTTATTTGTGTGCTACTGCAGCTAAAAGTGTGTTAGTTTTATTTTGGCAAAAGAAACAGCCAGCTGGCCTGTGCCAGCTCTGGCTGCCAGGGCCAAAGGGCTTTCTTGGGCTCAGAAAATACAAGCGAGGCCTCAAAGGGTGGAGTGGCCTGGCACAGGTGAGGGGGGGGGCTGATTCAGTGTAAGGCAGCTGCCTGTATTTCAAGAGATTTGGGTAGGGTTGCCAAGTCCAATTCAAGAAATATCTGGGGACTTTGGGGTGGAGCCAGGAGACTTTGGGGGTGCAGCCAGGAGCAAGGGTGTGACAAGCATCATTGAACTCCAAAGGGAGTTTTGGCCATCACATAGAAAGGGACCGCACACCTTTTAAATGCCTTCTCTTCATTGGGAATAATGAAGCATAGGGGCACCTTCTTTTGGGAGCTCATAGCATTGGACCCCCTGGTCCAATACTTTTGAAACTTGGACGGTGTTTTTGGGAGAGGCACTGGATGCTATGCTACAAATTTGGTGCCTCTGCCTCAAAAAACAGCCCCCCCCAAAGCCCCAGATACCTGCGGATCAATTCTCCATTATATCCTAAGGGAACAGGTCTCCATAGGGAATAATGGAGCACCCAGCAAACATCCCCCCACTTTCTGATGACCCTGAAGCGGGGGGGGGGAGGGCCTCCAAACCAGGGGTCCCCTGCCCCCACCTGGGGATTGGCAACCCTAGATTGGTCTGCCAGGGCTCCTTCCCCCAATTCGGGGCTGGTGGTGGTCAGAGAAGGGCTGCCTGGCAGATCACGGAGCAGGGAGGGCCCTGGAGAGGGATTGGTGGGACGGAAGGGGCAGGCAAAGCACGTGGGCTTCGCTCCCTGGGAGCAAGGGGGCACTACTGGCTTTGGGGGGAGGGCTCCAGAAGGAACGAGCCTCCTTTGCAGCAGGGAGGTCAAGCCCAGCTCAGCCCAGCCCAAGGGCTTCGGTGCAAAGAAGTAAAGGTCAAGATAGTCGCCTGTGCAAGCACCAGTCACTTCCCACTCTGGGGTGGGGTTGCATTACAACATTTTCTTGGCAGACTTTTGAATGTTGCCCCTGCCTTCCCCAGTCATCTCCACCACCCCCCCCCAGCAAGCTGCGGACTCCTTTGACCGACCTCGGAAGGCTGGAAGGCTGGGTCAACCTCGGGCTGGCTACCTGAACCCAGCTTCCGCCGGGATCGAACTCAGGTCATGAGCAGAGCTTGGAGTGCAAGCGAATGGCTGAGTGGTTTCTGGGCCAGTTGCGGTGGGCAAGGCCATCCTGGCTTCTGTTGCCACCAATGCACAGCTGCCCCCCATTGGATGCCCATGGGGGGGAGGGGAGCACACTGGGGCTGCCTCCCTTGCAGGGCACATTGCTGGGCAGGGGTTGCCAGCTCCGGAGACTTTGGGGGCGGAGGGGCCTCAGCATGATGCAATGCAAGAGAGTCCACCCTTAAAGGCAGCCATTTTCTCCAGGGGAGCTGATCCCTGCCACCTGGAGATCTCCAGGTCCCACCTGGAGGCTGGCAACCCTATCACTGGAGAGTGGGAAGGCTCCTGGCGGGGTCTGAGCACTTCTGGGCCAGCAGCTGCCCCCCCCCCATCGCCCAGCACGCTCCTCCTCCTGCCCCCCCCCTCGGGGATCCCGCTGCTGTCGAAGGCGCGCGCGCGAGAGAGACCCCCGCCTTTCCTTTCCGCCAAGCGCGTCCCGGGCTCAGGGGAGGGGCTTGCCCGAGGTGGCCCCGCCCCTCGCCCCCCAGAGCCGTTGAGGGCGGGGCTATAAAAGTAGGCGGGGCGGTCGCTTGGGGAGTGAGAGGAGAGGGCGTCGGTGATTCAAGGTCTTTGGGGCATCTGCCGCTGCCTGCCGGGGGAGGGGCTCGGCGTCTTCGGCCCGTGGAGCGCCCCAGCAGCGGAGGGGGGATTTGAACTCGGCACTTCCAGTCTCTTGGTCTTCCTGCCGGGGTGGGTGGATGTGTGAAGCGCCTTTGGGGCTTTTTTCTTTTTCTCCCGTCTGAGCAAAGGTTCTCCCAGGGAGGCCGGGGGCTGGCCCTACGACCTGGGGCTCTGGAGCTGCCACTGCCTGTGGAGGGGGGGGGGCGAAGCTTGTGTCTGAGCATGCACAGAGTGCGCCTTCTCCCCTGCCAGGCGCTGCCTTGAAGGGCTCGGGAAGAGGCTCTCCTATCCCCAGCTTCCAGGTAGGGCCTAGAGCTCTCCCGGACTTACACAGAAGCCCCTCCTGCCCCCAAACCCTGCCTTCTTCTTGAAGCCTCTCCCGGAATTTTCCAGCCTGAGTTGGCAACCCCTTGTAACTCTGCCCTGGGACCCTTCCTCCCTGGCTCTCCCACCCAAGAGGGCCTGTCTCAGAGGCTCCTCTGTTTTCTCCTTCTCAGGAGCAGCTGCACCTGCCAATGGAGGCTCCCGCTGGCGAAAGGCGCAGGATGTGGGCCCGTGTCTCAAGGCAGGTGGTGAAGCTCTACGCCCTGGGCCTGCTGCTCTCCCTTCTCTCCGCCCTCTTTGGGCTCATGGACTTCCTTGGGGAGTGGGTGTCCCGCCCACGCCTGGCGCCCCCCCTCCCTGGCCGGCGGGAGCAGCCCGAAGGGGGCCCGCTGGTGGACGCCCCCCGGCACCACCTTGGCCGCAGGGGAGGCCGGACAGCAGCCTTGAATGGCCGGCCAAGGCTTTGAGGGGCTGGCTGCGACCTGCTCCTCTGTGTGGGTGGGTGTGTCCTGGGGGGTGGGGGGTGTTCTGAACTGGGAGGGGGTCCACATCTGTGCTGTGCTCCAAGCCATGCCCGCCTTGCAAGAATGTCTCCAGTCTGCTGCCAGCCGTGAAGGAAACTGAGGCCCACTCGGAGGACTTGAGGCCGCCCCCTTGCGTCACAGGGCACTTCTCTGCCTCCTCCGGACGACTGGCCAGGCTTCCATCTGCAGTGGACGGTCCTCCCTATAAGCAGGCCCGCCAGGACTCTGCCCCAGCTCTTGGTGCCAGCCTCAGGGCTGCCCGTCCCTTGAGGGCTTTCCAGCAGGACAGGCTGGGCATCAGCAGAAGGAAGGCGTGGTGGGGGGCGGAGGCAAGTTGGGCCTCCAGACTGTTAGGCCGCCTTTCTGTGGGTCTCTGTCTGGGGCAGGGCAGGGCACAAGGACTGCGTTTCATACGCTCTTCTCTCTGTTGGCTTCCTAAGGAAGAAAGTGGCCCCTCCCCCCATTCCCCCAGCAACGTCTGCAGTGTCCTTGGTGCTATTGAAATAAATGCTTGTTGTTTTCTTTTTAAAAGGAGCTCTCGATTTGCTTGGCGGGTGGGAGGGGGAGCGCTGGGTTGGGAGAGTGGGGCCCGGCCTTGACTGCAACTTGGTCTCGGGTCTGGGCACCCCTTGATGCCCAAAAAGGTGGTGTTGTGCGGAGACTGCCGCTCTCCCCCCTCCATTCTGCCTGCCTTTGTGGCTCGAGTAGCTGGGCACGTTGGCCCTGGTTAATCCTGGGGGGTGGGAGGGAAGACCCCCACAAGGGGAAACCACGCCCTGAAAGCCCCTGGGGAGGGGGGAGTTGCCTGCTGCCAGCTGCAGCGTGACCACTCTTGGCCACAGCCCCAGACAGCCCCGCCCTCTCCTGCTGCTCCTTTGGGGCAGGGAAGGAGGCCGGGAGAAGCGGCGGAAAGGGGGAGGAAGGCAGCAGCAGTCTGGGGAGGGGGGGAGGGAGGGGGAGGAGACGGGGAGAAGCGACTTGGGGAGGGAGAGGAAGGAATTTTTTAAAAGCAAAAAGTGGGCCTAATTTGGTGTCCCTCCAGAACAGCGCCCTAGGCAAGCGCCTAGTTTGTCTAGTGGGAGAGCTGGCCCTGTTCTTTGACCACAGCCAACCAGGCCAGCTTCTTCTTTCATTCGGAAGGCTTTTTGTCCAAGACCTCTGCCTAATCCCCGCCCCCCTCAGCTGCCTTCCAGCTTTTGGAACCAGGCAGCTGCTCCTTTCCCTTTGCCTCCCCAGCCCTGCCGCTGCGGGTTGCCATCTCCACGGAGAAGTGGGCAGGCAGTGTGATGTCACAGTCCCAGCCGGGAAGCCCCGCCCCCTTGGCCAGGCCACTGTGATGCAGGCCCCCCCCCCAAGCTTCCCCGCCGGTCCCTTTGGATCAGCCCTTGCTGGCCGGCCAGCTCAGCCGGAGAGGACCAGGGCTGGAGCCTTGCCTTCCGTGGAGGGCCGTGAGGCATGCTTCCCTCTTGACTTCCGCTCCCAGGCGCCCCCATGGCCACTGGGCCCTTGGCCTGCACCCCAGCGGCTGGCCAGAGATCGGCCTGGGAGGAAGGGCGACTCCACCAGCTGCTGCATTCCCCTGATTACAACCTTTTCCCCAACTCGGCTGTCTTCGAGAGCGACTTTGTGCAGGTATCTCCCTTCTGGGACTGCAGAGCAGACTTTCCAGATGCACTCACCTGTGGGGGAGAACACAAGAGGTATTCAGGACATCCAAAAGAGCGGCAGGTTCTCTGGCAGCCAGTGCCCAGTTCAGATTGTGACTCTGGCATGTGAAGAAAGGGCACTTCAGCCTCCCCTTCCCATTATCCGAACCTGAAAGAGAGCCAGTTTGGTGTAGTGGTGAAGTGTGTGGACTCTTACCTGGGAGAACCGGGTTTGACTACCTCCTCCTCCACTTGCAGCTGCTGGAATGGCCTTGGGTCAGCCAGAGCTCTCTTATCTGGGAGAACCGAGTTTGATTCCCCACTCCTCCACTTGCAGCTGCTGGAATGGCCTTGGGTCAGGCAGAGCTCTCTTATCTGGGAGAACCGGGTTTGATTCCCCATTCCTCTGCTTGCAGCTGCTGGAATGGCCTTGGGTCAGCCAGAGCTCTCTTATCTGGGAGAACCGGGTTTGATTCCCCACTCCTCCACTTGCAGCTGCTGGAATGGCCTTGGGTGAGCCATAGCTCTCTTATCTGGGAGAACCGGGTTTGATTCCCCACTCCTCCACTTGCAGCTGCTGGAATGGCCTTGGGTCAGCCATGGCTCTCTTATCTGGGAGAACGGGGTTTGATTCCCCACTCCTCCACTTGCACCTGCTGGAATGGCCTTCTGTCAGCCATAGCTCTGCGGAGGTTGTCTTTGAAATGGCAGCTTCTGGGAGAGCTCTCTCAGCCCCACCCACCTCACAGGGTGTCTGCTGTAGGGGGAGAAGATATAGGAGATTGTAAGCTGCTCTGAGTCTCAGATTCAGCGAGAAGGGCGGGGTATAAATCTGCACCTCTTCCTTTTTTGGGGGAGCCTATACATTCCCCACTGGGTCAAATAACACCACACCAGGGCCTCAACTGGTTGGGGAGATGGTTGAAGGAAGAAGGCAGAGGCCCCCTGCCCTACACGTGCTGCAGGTAGGATCCCGGTTGGGCCCCACATCGAGTGACAGAGGTTTTGCAGCAGCCTTGCTGTGGCTAATGCAGAAGGTTGGGAGGGTCCTGGGTCCAGCCCCTGTCGGGTGAATCTGCTCTCCCTGTCAAGCTGATGGGCAGGTGGTTGGGGGGGAAGACAAGGCTAGTGGTGGCAGAAGTTAACCAAGAATAACTTTGCATAGCCTGCCTAGGTAGAGCTCCCGTTATTTGATGATGATATTGGATTTATATCCCACCCTAGACACAGAATCTCAGAGCCTCAGAGAGACTCACAATCTCCTTTACCTTCCCTCCCCCTACAACAGATACCCTGTGAGGTGAGTGGGGCTGAGAGAGCTCTGACAGAAACTGCCCTTTCAAGGAAAACTGCAAGAGCTATGACTGACCCAAGGCCATTCCAGCAGCTGCAAGTGGAGAGCGGGGAATCAAACCTGGTTCTCCCAGATAAGAGCTCTGGTTGACCCAAGGCCATTCCAGTAGGTGCAAGTGGAGGAGTGGGGAATCAAACTCGGTTCGCCCAGATAAGAGAGCTCTGGCTGACCCAAGGCCATTCCAGCAGCTGCAAGTGGAGGAGGGGGGAATCCAACCCGGTTCTCCCAAATAAGAGAACTATGGCTGACCCAAGGCCATTCCAGCAGGTGCAGGTGGAGGAGTGAGGAATCACACTCGGTTCTCCCAGATAAGAGTCTGCACACTTCATCACTACACCAAACGGACTATTTCTAATTCATACCTAACATCAGAAAGAGCCCTGCTGGATCAGAGCAGTGGTCTATCTGGAGAGCCAACAGCAGGGCATAAGAGACCGAGGCCTTTCCCCGGTATTGCCTCCTGGCTCTGGGATTCAGGGCTTGACTGCCTCTGAACATGGAGGTTCTCTTTAGTCACCATGGCTGGGAGTCACTGATGGAGGGTTATCCTCCATGAATCTCTCGAAGGGCTTTTTAAAACCCTCTAGGCCAGTGGCCATCACTGCGTCCTCTAGCAATGAACTTCGCATTTTTATCACTCTCTAGGTAAAGAAGTATTTTCTCTTGCCTATCCTGAATCTACCACCCACCAGCTTCTCTAGATGCCCCTGGATTTCCCTCCAGTCTTGCCGCCCTGTGCAGTTTTCTTAAAAACCCTCTCTCACATGCCCCTCCCCCCAGCCGTCTCTCTTTTTGAACAGCAAAGTCCCCGACTCTTCAGCCCCAGCGCCTGAATCCTCTTGTCTGCTATCTTCCAGACTTCTTCCAGGCTGCATCCCCTGTGCCTGTTCTGCAGGTGCTGGATATTCTTAGAGAAAAATATTATTTAGCAGAGTTAGAAATTAGCAGCGCAGCAAAGAATATGCAGAGAACATGTGTGTGTTTAAAAGAATAGGATTGCCTTACTTAGAACTACAAAGGAGGGGTAAAACTGGGAAGAAAATAACAGACACTCACTTCCTACATCTTTACAGTTCGGGAACAAACGTAGCTCTGTGCCCATCCTTGGCAGAGAGGGCGGCCACTCTAGAATAGGTACCAGTGGGCTACATGGACAACCTTGGCATTTGAGGGAGGGGGTCTTTCTCCAGCCGAACGGCCCCGTGGCACAGAGTGGGAAAGCAGCAGTACTGTGGTCTGAACTCTCTGCTCATGACCTGAGTTCGATCCCAGCGGAAGCTGGTGCAGGTAGCCAGCCCAAGGCTGACTCAGCCTTCCATCCTTCCAAGGTCGGTCAAATGAGTCCCCAGCTTGCTGGGGGGGAAGTGTAGATGACCGGGGAAGGCAATGGCAAACCACCCCGTCAAAAGTCTGCCGTGAAAATGTTGTGAAAGCAGCGTCACCCCAGAGTCGGAAACGACTGGTGTTTGCACAGGGGACCTTTCCTTTCCTTTCCTTTCTCCAGCCACCCATAACTCACTGCACACCAGAGGCTTCTTGGCCTTCATTCCTACTTTCCCAAGTGCTTCATAAGAACATCAGAAGAGCCCTTCTGGATCAGACCAGTGAGGGTCCATTTAGTCATAGAATCACAGAGTTGGAAGGGAGCTCCAGGGTCATCTAGTCCAACCCCCTGCACAATGCAGGAAACTCACAATGGCTTCTCTTCTCCAAACTTAGGCAAAGGGAGGAAGAGAAACCATGAAATGCAGAAGAGCCAATGCATTGATTTCCAATCACGGCACTTAATTGCAGGTCCTTTCACTTTCTCTTTAGCTAACAGAGAGGCTGCAGTGAACACATGTGACTTTCTGTTGACTAACAAAAACAAGGTTAACTCTCTAATTACTGCAGTGTTGCAAACTCGCTAATCCCCAACAGCAGGGCTCTGCATTCTCAGTGCCCAGTTATGCCACTCAAATGGGAAGGGCAGGGGCTGCCCTCCGGGCTCCCCTCGCACAGCAGACCGGCTGCTTCCCCTCTCAGCTCTGCCCCTTCTCCCCATCTCCCTTTCCAATCCATGGATGCAGAGAGCAAGCTGAGAATGGCTCAAGGACTGAGTTCAATCCCCGGTGGAAGCTGGTTCAGGTAGCCGGCTCCAGGTTGACTCAGCCTTCCATCGTTCCGAGGTCAGTAAAAGGAGTCCCCAGCTTGCCAGGGGGGGGGGGGGTGGTGGAAGTGTAGATGACTGGGGAAGGCAATGGCAAGGAACAGGAAAGGTCCCCTGTGCAAGCACCAGTCGTTTCCCACTCTGGGGTGATGCTGCTTTCACGTTTTCACGGTAGACTTTTTAACAGGGTGGTTTGCCATTGCCTTCCCCAGTCATCTACACTTTCCTACCCAGTAAGCTGGGGACTCCTTTTACCGACCTTGGAAAGATGGAAGTCTGAGTCAACCCTGAGCCGGCTACCTGAAAACCCAGCTTCCACCAGCGATCAAACTCAGGTCGTGAGCAGAGCTTAGGACTGCAGGACTGCAGCTTTAACACTCTGTGCCATGGGGCTCTTAAAAGGAAAGGTCCTCTGTGCAAGCACCAGTCGTTTCCCACTCTGGGGTGACGCTGCTTTCAAGTTTTCACGGCAGACTTTTTAACAGGGTAGTTTGCCATTGCCTTCCCCCGTCATCTACACTCCCCCCCCCCCGCAAGCTGGAGACTCATTTGACTGACCTCGGAAGGCTGGAAGGCTGAGTCAACCTCGAGCCGGCTACCTGAACCAGCTTCCACTGGGATCGGACTCAGGTCATAAGCAGAGCTCAGGACTGCAGTGCTGCAGCTCTAACCCTCTGCGCCACAGGGCTCTGAGGCAATGGCAAACCACCGCGTGAAAAGTCTGCTGTGAAAACGTCATGAAAGCAATGTCACCCCAGAGTCGGAAACGACTGGTGCTTGCACAGGGGACTGCCTTTACCTTAGGAGCCCTGTGGCACAGAGTGGTAAAGCTGCAGTTCTGCAGTCCTAAGCTCTGCTCACGACCTGAGTTTGATCCTGGTGGAAGCTGGGTTCAGGTAGCCGGCTCTAGGTCGACTCAGCCTTCCATCTTTCCGAAGTCGGTAAAATGAGTAGAAGAAGAAGATGAGTCCCCAGCTTGCTGTGGCAGGAGGGGGAAGTGTAGATGACTGGGGAAGGCAATGGCAAACCACCCCGTAAAAAGTCTGCCGTGAAAACGTCGTGAAAGCAACGTCACCCCAGAGTGGGAAACGACTGGTGCTTGCACGGGGGACTACTTTTACCATTAGACCAGCCAAAGGGAGCACAGGATGGTCTCCATGGTGGGGGGAGCCCTGACGCCAGCGAGGGTGGGGGGCAAGCTGCTGCCCCAAAGACCAGCCCCTCCCTGCTGGGAAGTATTAATTTCCGGGGGGGGGGGATCGTCCTTTTCCACAGGTCACAAAGAAGGGGAAATGGGTGGACTTCACAAATATGCCCTCCGTAGTCTCCGTGGGGGTGACCTCCTCTGACCCCTGCCTCCCCCTCCCCAATGTGCTGCTGATGGCCCGGCGGAAGACGCTCGACAAAGGCTTTGCGGCCGGGGACAGCCAGACCCCCACGGAGCAGCCCACCATGGAGCTGAGCAGGTGAGACGGGGAGGGGGCATCCTCTGGGAGAGGTCTCTGGGACAGATACAGGGGTGCAGCCATGTCCCTTGAAGCAGCCTCCCACTCTGGGGTGCTCTTCCGTGGGGACTGCTTGGGTTGGGCTGCTCTGGTTAGGGTTGCCAATCCCCAGGTGGGGGCAGGGGATCCCCCAGTTTGGAGTCCCTCCCCCCGCTTCAGGGTCATTGGAAAGCAGGGGGAGGGGAGGGAAATGTCTGCTGGGAACTCTATTATTCCCTATGGAGATTTATTCCCATAGAAAATCATGGCGAATTGATCTGCGGGTATCTGGGGCTCTGGGGGGGGGCTGTTTTTTTGGGGTAGAGGCACCAAATTTTCAGTATAGCATCTAGTGCCTCTCCCCAAAATACCCCCCAAGTTTCAAAAAGATTGGACCAGGGGGTCCAATTCTATGAGCCCCGAAAGAAGGTGCCCCTATCTTTCATTATTTCCTATGAAAGGAAGGAATTGGAAGTGTGCTGTCCCTTTAAATGTGATGGCCAGAACTCCCTTTGGAGTTCAATTATGCTTGTCACAGCCTTGATCTTGGCCCCACCCCCAAAGTCTCCTGGCTCCACCCCCAAAGTCCCCAGATATTTCTTGAATTGGACTTGGCAACCCTAGCTCTGGTGGGGAATTCAGCGGCTGCGGCGGTTGGTGTAAAACGCTGCCCCCCCCCCTTCTGTGCCTCTGGCCAAGAAACCCTGAAAGGCCTGGCCCCAGAGCAGGCCTGCAGCAGCCCTCTCTTCAAGAGGCAGCAGTGTGGCAGGTCAGGAGAGGACGGATGCACAAAAAGGTCTTCTTGGTGGCTGCCCCAAGGAGCTTGTCCCTGCAGAGACTGACCTGTGGTTCCAGCGGCTGCCACAGCCAGGCTCCCTGCTGTGACCAAGGGCTCCCTCTGCTGGCACTGGAGGTCTTTGCAGCCTCACCATCATCCTGGGACTGATGAGGCCAGTGGGCATCTCTGTGAGCCCCTGGGGTGCAGTGGGCAACCTCTTTCTCCAGCCACCCACAACTCACTGCACACCGGAGGCTTCTTGGCCTTCACTCCTGCTCTCCCAAGTGCTCCATAAGAACGTCAGAAGAGCCCTGCTGGGTCCGACCAGGGAGGGGCCATCCAGTCCAGCCTCCTGCCTCACACAGTGGCCAGCCAATTCCTCTGGAGGGCCAACAACAGGGCAGAGAGGCCAAGGCCTTCATAAGAACATCAGAAGAGCCCTGCTGGGTCAAACCAGTGAGGGTCTATCTAGTCCAGCCTCCTGTCTCACACAGTGGCCAGCCAGTTCCTCTGGAGGGCCGACAACAGGGCAGAGAGGCCAAGGCCTTCATAAGAACATCAGAAGAGCCCTGCTGGGTCAGACCAGGGAGGGTCCATCTAGTCCAGCCTCCTGTCTCACACAGTGGCCAGCCAGTTCCTCTGGAGGGCCAACAACAGGGCAGAGAGGCCGAGGCCTTCATAAGAACATCAGAAGAGCCCTGCTGGGTCAGACCAGGGAGGGTCTATCTAGTCCGGTCTCCTGTCTCACACAGTGGCCAGCCAGTTCCTCTGGAGGGCCAACAACAGAACAGAGAGGCTGAGGCCTTCATAAGAACATCAGACGAGCCCTGCTGGGTCCGACCAGTGAGGGTCTATCTAGTCCAGCCTCCAGTCTCACACATTGACCAGTCAGTTCCTCTGGAGGGCCAACAACAGGGCAGAGAGGCCGAGGCCTTCATAAGAACATCAGAAGAGCCCTGCTGGGTCAAACCAGTGAGGGTCCATCTAGTCCAGCCTCCTGTCTCACACAGTGGCCAGCCAGCTCCTCTGGAGGGCCAACAACAGAACAGAGAGGCTGAGGCCTTCATAAGAACATCAGACGAGCCCTGCTGGGTCCGACCAGTGAGGGTCTATCTAGTCCAGCCTCCAGTCTCACACATTGAGCAGTCAGTTCCTCTGGAGGGCCAACAACAGGGCAGAGAGGCCGAGGCCTTCATAAGAACATCAGAAGAGCCCTGCTGGGTCTGACCAGGGAGGGTCCATCTAGTCTAGCCTCTTGTCTCACACATTGACCAGTCAGTTCCTCTGGAGGGCCAACAACAGGGCAGAGAGGCTGAGTCCTTCATAAGAACATCAGAAGAGCCCTGCTGGGTCAGACCAGGGAGGGTCTATCTAGTCCAGTCTCCTGTCTCACACAGTGGCCAGCCAGTTCCTCTGGAGGGCCAACAACAGGGCATAGAGGCCAAGGCCTTCATAAGAACATCAGAAGAGCCCTGCTGGGTCAGACCAGGGAGGGTCCATCTAGTCCAGCCTCCTGTCTCACACAGTGGCCAGCCAGTTCCTCTGGAGGGCCAACAACAGGGCAGAGAGGCCGAGGCCTTCATAAGAACATCAGAAGAGCCCTGCTGGGTCAGACCAGGGAGGGTCTATCTAGTCCAGTCTCCTGTCTCACACAGTGGCCAGCCAGTTCCTCTGGAGGGCCAACAACAGGGCATAGAGGCCAAGGCCTTCATAAGAACATCAGAAGAGCCCTGCTGGGTCAGACCAGGGAGGGTCTATCTAGTCCGGTCTCCTGTCTCACACAGTGGCCAGCCAGTTCCTCTGGAGGGCCAACAACAGAACAGAGAGGCTGAGGCCTTCATAAGAACATCAGACGAGCCCTGCTGGGTCCGACCAGTGAGGGTCTATCTAGTCCAGCCTCCAGTCTCACACATTGACCAGTCAGTTCCTCTGGAGGGCCAACAACAGGGCAGAGAGGCCGAGGCCTTCATAAGAACATCAGAAGAGCCCTGCTGGGTCAAACCAGTGAGGGTCCATCTAGTCCAGCCTCCTGTCTCACACAGTGGCCAGCCAGCTCCTCTGGAGGGCCAACAACAGAACAGAGAGGCTGAGGCCTTCATAAGAACATCAGACGAGCCCTGCTGGGTCCGACCAGTGAGGGTCTATCTAGTCCAGCCTCCAGTCTCACACATTGAGCAGTCAGTTCCTCTGGAGGGCCAACAACAGGGCAGAGAGGCCGAGGCCTTCATAAGAACATCAGAAGAGCCCTGCTGGGTCTGACCAGGGAGGGTCCATCTAGTCTAGCCTCTTGTCTCACACATTGACCAGTCAGTTCCTCTGGAGGGCCAACAACAGGGCAGAGAGGCTGAGTCCTTCATAAGAACATCAGAAGAGCCCTGCTGGGTCAGACCAGGGAGGGTCTATCTAGTCCAGTCTCCTGTCTCACACAGTGGCCAGCCAGTTCCTCTGGAGGGCCAACAACAGGGCATAGAGGCCAAGGCCTTCATAAGAACATCAGAAGAGCCCTGCTGGGTCAAACCAGTGAGGGTCCATCTAGTCCAGCCTCCTGTCTCACACAGTGGCCAGCCAGTTCCTCTGGAGGGCCAACAACAGGGCAGAGAGGCCGAGGCCTTCATAAGAACATCAGAAGAGCCCTGCTGGGTCAGACCAGGGAGGGTCTATCTAGTCCAGTCTCCTGTCTCACACAGTGGCCAGCCAGTTCCTCTGGAGGGCCAACAACAGGGCATAGAGGCCAAGGCCTTCATAAGAACATCAGAAGAGCCCTGCTGGGTCAAACCAGTGAGGGTCCATCTAGTCCAGCCTCCTGTCTCACACAGTGGCCAGCCAGTTCCTCTGGAGGGCCAACAACAGGGCAGAGAGGCCGAGGCCTTCATAAGAACATCAGAAGAGCCCTGCTGGGTCAGACCAGGGAGGGTCCATCTAGCCCAGCCTCCTGTCTCACACAGTGGCCAGCCAGTTCCTCTGGAGGGCCAACAACAGGGCAGAGAGGCCGAGGCCTTCCCCAATGTTACCTCCTGGGTCTGGGATGCAGAGGCTGAGGGCCTCTGAATGTGAAGCCTTCCTTTAGAAACCAGGGCTAGCAGTCCTCCCCTCCATCTGTTGCTCTCCTTTTAAAAGTGTTCCAAGATATCCCGGGTGGTTTTCCTTCTCTCTGGGCAGGAGACCAGGCCCCTGTGCAAAGGGCGTTCTTTTCAGTTACCAACCAGTGCTCTTCCAGCAGACAAACAGATGTGGCCAACTTCTCTGTCGCCTTTCACCCATTTTGTGTTTGGCCGATGAGATCTGGACTGGGGGCCCTCCAGTTAGAGGGTGCAGTGTTCTTCTGTACAGCCCCTGGCATGTCTGCGAGGTGAACTGTGGCAGCAGCAAGAGGCCTTGGGGTGCTGCTGAGGAGAAAGCCTACCCATCACCCCCTCATGTACCTGTCGGACCACGTCAGGAATGGCTGCCAGGAGCACACACAGACTCCACCCCCCCCCCGGTGGCTTTCCTGTTGGGTGTCCCCAAGAATGGCGAGAGAGCCTGGGTCTGGGCTGCCTCCCGGATGGGCTGCGGGGCTGAGACCCCGGGCGCAAGGGATCATGGGCCCTTCTCCTGCTCCACCAGACTCCTGACCCCCCACCTTGTTTTGCCCCAGGCTGCTCCCCCTCCGCTACGTCCGGCTGTCCGTCCACCGCTCTGCCCAGCGGATCCTGCGCCTCCAAACGGTGACCCGGAAAGTGTACTACCTGCAGCTGCACCGGGATTACCCCAAGGCCGTCTTTCGGCTGTGGAGCCACTTGGCCGACATCCTGAAGAGGGGCCTCTCCACCACCCCCAAGGACCCCGCCCTCCACATCGCGCACAGCCTGGTGCCCAGCGGCAGCAGCCCCTCCGGCAGCTCCTCCGGTGAGGTAGGCACACTCTGCCACCCCTGCCCCCTTCTCTCGCCAAGCCGGGCGGCTCTACAGGGACTGGAGGGCATTTCTATGCAGGATGACATTTCGCATTGAAGGAGGCAGCCCCTCCGAAGGGCCGAGGCTGACTAGAGCTCTCCTGCAATGGCCAAGGAAAGCAGGCAGCCACGGAATGCTCAGGCTCGTCTACTGGTGCGAGTGAAAGTGAAAGGTCAGAGAGCTCTTAAGGGGAGGCCCTGCCCTGGAGCCTGATCTCCTCAGATCTTGGAAGCCAAGCAGGGCAGCATTTGGAAGGGAGAGAATCCAGAAAGCCCAAGGTTATTAGGCAAAGGAAGGCAATGGCAAGCCACTGCCCTAAATTGAGAGCCAGTTTGGTGTAGTGGTGAAGTGCGTGGACTCTTATCTGGGAGAACCGGGTTTGATTCCCCACTCCTCCACTTGCAGCTGCTGGAATGGCCTTGGGTCAGCCAGAGCTCTCTTATCTGGGAGAACCGGGTTTGATTCCCCACTCCTCCACTTGCACCTGCTGGAATGGCCTTGGGTCAGCCAGAGCTCTCTTATCTGGGAGAACAGGGTTTGATTCCCCACTCCTCCACTTGCACCTGCTAGCATGGCCTTGGGTCAGCCATAGCTCTGGCAGAAGCTGTCCTTGATAGGGCAGCTTTTGTGAGAACTCTCTCAGCCTCACCCACCTCACAGGATGTCTGTTGTGGGGGGGGGGGGAAGGGAAAGGAGATTGTGAGCTGCTCTTAGACTCTGCCCTTGAAAGGGCAGCTGCTGTGAGAGCCCTCTCAGCCCCACCCACCTCACAGGGTGTCTGTTGTGGGGGAGGAAGAGAAAAGAAAATTGTGAGCTGCTCTGAGACTCTGTCCTTGAAAGGGCAGCTGCTGTGAGAGCCCTCTCAGCCCCACCCACCTCACATGGTGTCTGTTGTGGGGGAGGGAGATAAAGGAGATTGTGAGCCGCTCTGAGACTCCAATGTCGTCTTCTAAATTGGCTGCAATTCCCACCACCACCACCCCCCCCGGGAAAAGGAGGAATGTAGTGGGCAGGTGTGGCGTCAGGGGTTCTCACGGTCCAGGCTGAACCCCCCCCCCCAAAGTGACATCATCGGGGGGCGCAAAGCTCGACCGCTTGGCCCGCCCCGTGCCCGGCCCTCTCGTGCTTCAGAGGGAGTTGGCAAGACCTCTTCTCAGTTCCCTCTGAAGCGGGCCAGGCAGGGAGGCAGCGGGCGCACCCAGAGCCAGGCTCTGGCACACTCACTGCTATGCCCCCCTGACTTCACCAGGGCTTCCGGAGCCTCGGGAAGCCTCGGCAAAGTCAGGAAGGCAGCGGGACGTGAGGAGAGGGGGCACCCCTAGGCCAGGTGGCACCCTAGAGGGCGGCCTACTTGGCCTACTCCCCACGCTCCGCCCTGGTAGTGGGCAAGGGAAGGGCCTCAAAGCGGGGAGAGCTCTAGTAGGACATACTGGTCAAGGGAAAGCAGGACAGGCTGTCCAGAGGGTGATGGCCAATGGAGCAGGGAAGAGGCACCCTGCGGGGAGGGCAAACACCGGAGAAGAAGGCAGGGGCTTGCTGGCTGGGGGATCTGGACTCTACACTGTTGGTGGAAGGGGGCAGGGCTGAACAGGCAAAGATGCTGGCGGAGAGTCAAGGGGGCAAAAGGGGGGGCAGGTGCTGCTTAGCCAGGAAAAGCTCACAGGACCCTGGCATGGGCTGGATCCAGCTGAGAGGGCTCTGAGCCTTCATTCTGGAGAAACAGGCAGGGACACCATTGATGCCCCCAGTCAAGCAGGGACCTAGAAGCAGCTGGTGGCAAGGGGTGCCCTGTGAGGGCTGCCAGGGAGCCCCCTTTCTCTGTTGCATTGGCCAAGGCCTGGAGAGCCGCTTCCCACTTCTGCAGGGCGGTGGCTCAGTGGCAGAGCATCTGCTTGGGAAGCAGGAGGTCCCAGGTTCAATCCCCGGCGTCTCCAACTCAAAAGGGTCCAGGCAAAGAGGCGTGAAAAACCTCAGCTTGAGACCTGGAGAGCCACTGCCAGGCTGAGGAGACAAGACTGACTTGGATGGACCAAGGAGGGGGGTCTGATTCAGTAGAAGGCAGCTTCATAGGTTCATATGAACAATGGATCTCCCAAAACCTTTAGGGCAGGGAGGGTGGCTCAGGGGTAGAGCATCTGCTTGGTAAGCAGAAGGTCCCAGGTTCAATCCCCGGCGTCTCCAACTCAAAAGGGTCCAGGCAAAGAGGCGTGAAAAACCTCAGCTGGAGACCTGGAGAGCTGCTGCCAGTCTGAGGAGATAAGACTGACTTTGATGGACTGAGGGGGGTCTGATTCAGTAGAAGGCAGCTTCATATGTTCATATATATGGGGAGGGACGGTGGCTCAGTGAAGGAGCATCTGCTTGGGAAGCAGAAGGTCCCAGGTTCAATCCCCAGCATTTCCAACTAAAAAGGGTCCAGGCAAGTAGGCGTGAAAATCTTCAGCTTGAGACCCTGGAGAGCCGCTGCCAGTCTGAGTAGACAAGACTGACTTGGATGGACCCAGGGGGTCTGATTCAGTAGAAGGCAGCTTCATATGTCCAGGGCGAGGGGAGTACTGGGGGGTGGATTGTGGGTGGGGGGTTGCTCAACAAGGCCAGGGTCATCACACCATCTCCTTGGGGGGCCGCATGGCACAGAGGACAGCTGCCTAGCGGGGTCTTTCAGTGCTCTCTCTCTCTCCTGTCAGCCATTCTCGGACGCAGCAAACAAGCAGTGGCGGAAGGCGCCTTCGGGAGACTCCTCACAGCAGCAACCCCTCTCCAGCAAGGCAGCCAGCAGGGGCGGGAGGAGGGAGAGCTGGCCCGGCCCCAAGAGGTGAGTTGTTCCTTCCTCCCGGCGGGGCCTGGGCTTCTCCTCCCCGGAGGAGGGCAGAGATCAGCTCCCCTGGACAGCTTTCAGGGCAAACCCTGGGAGGAGACCCACGCCCAGTCTAGGAGAACTCCCCCCCCCCCAGCTTTTCCCTCTGCAGGCTGCTCCACCAAATCTCCTGGAATCCTCCCAGCCAGAGTTGGCAAGCCCCAAGCCTGCCTGGGCCCTGAATGGAGCAGGGAACAAGCCAGCCTCAAAAACATATAGATAACAGATGATAGAAATGTTTATAAATATAGACACCAAGCATATGAAGTGAAATTAATTGTGAAATAGACAACGTTCACACTTGAGAAGAGCAGTCCAAGTCGTGGCAAAGGGATGTTCTTCTAGGGAGTCCGATGCTCCAGGACGTCTTCCCGAATTTTAAAGGAAACCATCCAGTGCAGCAAGAAATGCAACAGGGCCATACTTGATCCCGTTTCACTAACAAGCTTCTATGAGCTTTGGAAAACCATCATACATTTTACAACAGAGCCAGCTTCAAAGATCTTAGCAACAACAGGTGTATGCCTAGTTCCCTGCTCCATTTTTCCACGAGTCTCTGTTGGGCCCTGAATGGGGCAGCCCCTGTTCAGCACATAGCCGGGCTTTTTCCCCCAGTGGCAGGGTTGCCAGCCTCCAGGCATGGCCTGGAGATCTCCTGAGATCCTGACAGGTCTCCAGACGGCAGAGTCCCCCTTTCCCTGGGAGGAAGTGACTGCTTTGAAGAGCTCCCTTCCCGCCAAAAAGCCCATCCTCCCAGATCACACTCCTAAATACTCAGGGATTTCCCATCCTGGAGCTGGCAACCCCAGCGTGGCTGAGGACCCCTCTCCCCAAGAGCTGCTGCCAGTCAGAAGGGGGGGTGGGGTCCTGCCTAACTGAGATCTCCACAGGGCAGGGGGCAATCCTCTTTCTCTGCTCCTCAAGTAAAGGAGGAAAAGGGAAGGCTCCAGTAGAAGCGACGGTTAGGATTACAACCACTGGTAATGGGAGAAATGTCTCCTACCCTGTTAAGAAGCCCACAGCAATTAGGGGGTAGGAAAGCTGTTTCCTTTAGCTAAGTGGCAGCAGAGACTTCAAAATGATCTACACAGATAGGACCGGCTAAGAGGGCAACTTTATCTGCAATCGTACTACTTGTATAAGTGAGTTCTGTGCAGGGACTCACACTGGGCAAAGCAGGCATTCGGCTAGGGCACCAGCCCTGGAGGGTGCTGAATTGGGCGCCCTCGTGTGGCTTGCAGAGGTCTTTGCTGCTCTCACACTGGCTTTCTCACGCTTGCACTGCCTTCCCTGCTCTCGCGCCAGCTTTCTCGCTCTCCCGCCTCCCTCCCCGCTCTCGCACTGGCTTTCTCGCTCTCGCACCTCTTTTCCCGCTCTCCTGCTGCCTTCCCCACTTCCACCTCTCCTCCCTCCCTCGCTGTGTGGGCAGAGGAGGGCAGCAAGGGGAAGCGGGTGGCAAGGGGAAGTGTGTGCCCTGGTTCTGTGCTCAGCCTTATGCCAGCACACCAGATGGAAACTTTCAGCCAGTGAATGAACTTGTATTAAAAAAGACACAGTTCTTTTTATTAGTCAAGATAATGAAGAACAGAGACGAGAACGAATTAACTCCAGAGTTGCTGAAGGGTTAGAGTAGAGGCCAACAGTAGTACTTTCAGGGGAGAAGCCTCCAAGAGTCCCGTCTCCCTTCCTCAGAAACACATGCAAGGAAGATCAGATCACCTAACATCTCTCAAACACAGTGGAATATATGAGCATGAAAGCAGAGCAAATTTTGCTATCTCAGGATGCTTTAAATCCAGGTGGGCGGCCGCGTTGGCCTGAAACAACGGAACAAAGCTGGGTGGGCACCTTTAAGACCAACAAAGTTTAATTCTGGGTAGAAGCTATCATATGAATAGAAACGTCATTGGTCTAAAAGGTGCCACAGGACTCAACCATTGCTCAGAACGCTTTGGAAGCCCAACACACACACACCCAAACCTCACTGCCCTTGGGACAGTCCTTTCACAGAAGCCTGATCAACTCAGCGTGATGCTTTTTACAGATAAGGTGACAGCCACTAACTCCAGATAAATCATCATAAGAACCTAAGAGAAGCCCTGTTGGATCAGGCCAATGGCCCATCCAGCCCAACACTCTGTGTCCCATAAGAACATAAGAGAAGCCCTGTTGGATCAGGCCAGTGGCCCCTCCAGTCCAACACTCTGTGTCCCATAAGAACATAAGAGAAGCCCTGTTGGATCAGGCCAATGGCCCCTCCAGTCCAACACTCTGTGTCCCATAAGAACCTAAGAGAAGCCCTGTTGGATCAGGCCAATGGCCCATCCAACCCAACACTCTGTGTCCCATAAGAACAGAAGAGAAGCCCTGTTGGATCAGGCCAGTGGCCCCTCCAGTCCAACACTCTGTGTCCCATAAGAACATAAGAGAAGCCCTGTTGGATCAGGCCAATGGCCCCTCCAGTCCAACACTCTGTGTCCCATAAGAACATAAGAGAAGCCCTGTTGGATCAGGCCAACGGCCCATCCAGTCCACCACTCTGTGTCACATAAGAACAGAAGAGAAGCCCTGTTGGATCAGGCCAATGGCCCCTCCAGTCCAACACGCTGTGTCACATAAGAACATAAGAGAAGCCAGGTTGGATCAGGCCAATGGCCCATCCAGCCCAACGCTCTGTGTCACAGAAGAACATAAGAGAAGCCATGTTGTATCAGGACAATGGCCCATCCAGTCCAACACTCTGTGTCACAGAAGAACATAAGAGAAGCCAGGTTGGATCAGGCCAATGGCCCATCCAGCCCAACGCTCTGCTTCACATAAGAACATAAGAGAAGCCAGGTTGGATCAGGCCAATGGCCCATCCAGTCCAACACTCTGTGTCACATAAGAATATAAGAGAAGCCATGTTGTATCAGGCCAATGGCCCATCTAGTCCAACACTCTGTGTCACATAAGAACAGAAGAGAAGCCATGTTGGATCAGGCCAATGGCCCATCCAGCCCAACACTCTGTGTCACAGAAGAATATAAGAGAAGCCATGTTGGATCAGGCCAATGGCCCATCCAGTTCAACACTCTGTGTCATAAAGTGACCAAAAAACCCAGGTGTCATCAAGAGGTCCATCAGTGGGGCCAGGACACTAGAAGCCCTTCCACTGACCTCCTCAAGCACCAAGAATACAGAGCATCACTCCCCAGACATAAGAACAGAAGAGAAGCCTTGTTGGATCAGGCCAATGGCCCCTCCATTCCAACACTCTGTGTCACACAGTAGCAAAAAAACCCAGGTGCCATCAGGAGGTCCATCAGTGGGGCCAGGACACCAGAGGCCCTCCCACTGTGCCCCTCGCCAAGCACCAAGAATACAGAGCATCACTCCCCAGACAGAGTTCCAACGATATTCTGTAGCTAATAGCCACAGCATATTGGGATGATGCTGTAGACAAGTGACTGACTTTATGAGATCATTTGCAGGTGTGTTGAGATGTATCCAATAATGCTCAGGTGCTCAAGCAAGATCAAAAGGGCTGCATTTAGCACTTTACTAGTAATTAAAAAGCAATGACTCAACTTTTTGCTTCAGCTACAATGATTGTCTGTCAAAGATAAACGATATCCCGTACTTTTCCTGACTGGCTAATGAACTTTCTACAAGCCCTGTGGTGCAGAGTGGTAAAGCTGCAGTACTGTAGTCGGAGCCCTCTGCTCATGACCTGAGTTCGATCCCAGCAGAAGCTGGTTCAGGTAGCCGGCTCAAGGTTGACTCTGCCTTCCATCCTTCTGAGGTCAGTAAAAGGAGTCCCCAGCTTGCTGTGGGGAAAGTGTAGATGACTGGGGAAGGCAATGGCAAACCACCCCGTAAAAAGTCTGCTGTGAAAACGTGAAAGCAATGTCACCCCAGAGTCGGAAACGACTGGTGCTTGTACAGGGGACTACCTTGACCTTTTTAGTGAACTTTCTACAAAGGTCATGAAAAGTACATAAGATCTCAAACGTTTTAGCCTGTAAATCATAACACATCTAATGTTGAGAGTAGCTCAGAGAAAAACGAGAGGCTGACCAGTGGAATCTGTGAGGGATGGAATGGATGATCCCCTGGTGTCCCAAAATAATTCCAGAAACTGGATGGTTTGGAGAGAGAAAGTGAGTGGCTGTGCTGTTTGGTTGGAGCTACCCCATTCCACCCAGCACATCAGAAGGAGCCCTCCTGCCTTAGCAAAGCAAGAGGCAATTGCTAGTAAGGCCTTTTAACCCCTTTGACCCTGAGGACCAGTTTGGTGTAGACTGCAATCCAGGAGAACCAGGTTTGATTCCCCACTCCTCCACCTACACCTGCTGGAGTAACCTTGGGTCAGTCATGACTCTGCCAGAGCTATTGTCTCAAGAGCAGTTCCTTGAGAGCTCTCTCAGCCCCACCTACCTCACAGGCAATGGTCTCTCTAAGCTGCGGAGTCTTGTGAGCAAAAATTCTACTTTGTGAGCTCCTTCCTGGCATGAAAGTGGGGAGCTGCTGCATCCATTAGTTCCCTCTGGGGCCATTTTTCCTGAGCGGAGACAAAAATGTGTGAGCTGGAAGCTAAAAAGCAGTGAGCTAGCTCACACCAGCTTCTCGCAGGGTGTGTGTTGTGGGGAGAGGAAGGGAAGGAGATTGGAAGCTGCTCTGAGACTCCTTCTCCTCTGACCCACAAGGGACCTCTTTGGACCATCCAGAGCTCCCTATTGGCTTTATAGTTCCAAGGGGAGGGGCCTTAATTGCCTTCTTCTCGTTTCCCTCTGTGTAGCTTCAAGGCACAGCTATTTAGATGGCTACAGCCAAGTCCCCCATACTCCCCAAAGCAGGCGCTCCCTGGGGAATAGGACCTTTTGGAACTCATTAAAATTTACTTCCAAGTAAACATAATTTGTTGTAGGCTGGATCTCTGTGGGCCTCCACAGTGCCAAGGAGCCAGGGATCTTGCCCTCTGAAGAACCTCTTTTTTGTTCCTTTAAAAACGGGAAAGCAAAACCAACAAGGAACCACAGTTTAAAGTTGTTGGTAATGGAAAACAGTGTAGCACAATAATACTAATCAATAAGGAACAACTGTGACAACAATTGCTGTATCCAACCTCTGGTGTATTATTGTGGGAGAGCCAGAGAGCCAGTTTGGTGTCGTGGTTAAGTGTGTGGACTCTTATCTGGGAGAACCGGGTTTGATTCCTCACTCCTCCACTTGCAGCTGCTGGAATGGCCTTGGGTCCGCCAGAGCTCTCTTACCTGGGAGAACCGGGTTTGATTCCCCACTCCTCCACTTGCACCTGCTGGAATGGCCTTGGGTCAGCCAGAGATCACTTATCTGGGAGAACTGGGTTTGATTCCCCCCTCCTCCACTAGCACCTGCTGGAATGGCCTTGGGTCAGCCATAGCTCTCTTATCTGGGAGAACCAGGTTTGATTCCCCACTCCTCCACTAGCAGGTGCTGGAATGGCCTTGGGTCAGCCAGAGCTCTCTTAACTGGGAGAACCGGGTTTGATTCCCCACTCCTCTACTTGCAGCTGCTAGGATGGCCTTGGGTCAGCCATAGCTCTCTTATCTGGGAGAACCAGGTTTGATTCCCCACTCCTCCACTTGCAGCTGCTGGAATGACCTTGGGTCAGCCAGAGCTCTCTTATCTGGGAGAACCGGGTTTGATTCCCCACTCCTCCACTTTCAGCTGCTGGGATGGCCTTGGGTCAGCCAGAGCTCTCTTATCTGGGAGAACCGGGTTTGATTCCCCACTCCTCCACTTGCAGCTGCTGGAATGACCTTGGGTCAGCCAGAGCTCTCTTATCTGGGAGAACTGGGTTTGATTCCCCACTCCTCCACTTGCAGCTGCTGGAATGACCTTGGGTCACCCAGAGCTCTCTTATCTGGGAGAACTGGGTTTGATTCCCCACTCCTCCACTTGCAGCTGCTGGGATGGCCTTGGGTCAGCCAGAGCTCTCTTATTTGGGAGAACCAGGTTTGATTCCGCACTTCTCCACTTGCAGCTGCTGGAATGGCCTTGGGTCAGCCATAGCTCTTGCAGCAGTTGTCCTTGAAAGGGCAGCTTCTGGGAGAGCTCTCTCAGCTCCACCCAGCTCACAGGGTGTCTGTTGTGAGGGGAAAAGATAAAGGAGATTGTAATCCGCTTTGAGTCTCTGATTCAGAGAGAATGGTGGGGTATAAATCTGCAATTCTTCTTTCTTCTTATAATAAAGAAAACAAATGTAGCTGACAAATAGGCCCTGTCCATAAATAATATCCATAAACCATATCAGAGCACTGTCCAAGTTCTATTCCAAAATTATCCAATGAACGCTGCAGCTCAGGACCAGTTTCAGTGAAGATGCCTTCTTCAGCTTTTAGACTCCACCTGCAGCCATTACAGTCACGGCCCTCTGTTGGCTTTTGAAGCTCCAGTCTATGTTCATTCAAGCAGACTTAGAGCAAACTCTTTGCAGCTGGAATTGCATCTCCCTCAAGAAGACTGCTGTGCCACTCGAAAGCCAGAATATGGTACTGGTGGTAATTCCCAAGAAAGATACCATTTTACTTGTCATTTCTGAGTGTCCTTGAAAAGATGCACGGAGCATCCTGAGTTCAGGGAGCAGGCAGCGTTCCTCAATTGTGGCGTGCTCCTCCCTCTGCAGGGTGTCCTTCCAGCAGCTTCCGGCAAAACACAGAGCGGCAGATGCCCGGAGAGGAGACGTTTCTGCTGTCCACAGGAGCATCCAAGGTAAGGAGTTTCCCTCCCAGGAGCAGACTTGGGGGGGGGGGTGCTCTGGGGCCAGAGGCTGGTTTTGCCTGCAGAAGAGCTAAGGTTGCCAGGTCCCCTGGTCCAGGCGGGCGTTCTCTTGCCTGGGAAGTTCCCAACCCACCAGCCCACGCTGGGCCAGTAGGGGGAACCTACCTGACATCACCTGTGAGTGGATGCTCTAGGCGTTTTTGAGAAAACTATGGTTTTCCTGGATGCTCTGGCGTTTGGGAGGGAAAACTCTATGGTACCTATCTGGGAGAACCAGGTTTGATTCCCCACTCCTCCACTTGCACCTGCCATAGGTACCATAGAGTTTTCCCCTCCCAAAATGCTAAAGCGTCCAGGGAAACCATAGAGTTTTCCTGGAAATGCCTAGAGTGGCCAGCATGCGACGTTGCCGGTGCAATGACGTCACTCATGGAGGCTGGGGGGGTGGGACTTGGCCTGCAGTTTTTCTGGGCCCCAGAACAAGGGGGCGGGGTGGGGCAGGGCTCCTTTCCCAGTGGGAAGCCTTCAAGCAGGTCAGGCTGGCCTGGAGGGGACCAGGGTCTTGCTCCGTGTAAAGCAAGGTGTCTCCTCCCCCTCACTGTCATGGAAGAGGCAATGAAGGTGTGGCCATCACTGTTGCTAGGGTGACCCATTTAGTTTTGGTTCTCTTCTTCACAGGTGTGCTATAGCACTGTAATGACTCCATCAAAGTTAAATAGGTCAGTGGCAGTAAGCAGTCATAATGCTATAGCAAATACCTGCCAAGTCCTCCGTGGCTTGGGGTGGTCTTTTCCCCATATGCCCCAGCCTGGGAATGCGTACCACTGGGAGGGGGAGGCCCTCCTGATGCCCCATCAACCAGACGCTCATCTGGTGAGCACACAAGAGGGAGCCTTTTCGGTGGCAGCCCCACCGCAATTACGGGACAGCCTCTCCAGGGAGATGTGCCTGGCCCCTCCCTTGCTGTCTTGAGGAGGCAGCTGAAGACGGCTTTGTTGAGGACTGCGTTTGGTCACCCTCCCCAGCAGTCCTGGGCGGTGGTCTTAAATTATGGCGTTATGTTTTTTTAATGCATTTTATTTGAAGTGTTTCATCTGCGTTGTAAGCTGCTTTGAGCCCCATAAGGAAGAAAAGCGGGTAATAAATATTTTAAAAAAAGAAGCAAAACGCTTGTTTTTAAAGAAGTCTTCCGGTCATGTGGCTGGGGAGGAGGGGGGGGGAGATGCTGCAAAACGGTGCTGACACGGACAGGGAAATGCTTCTGCCCCCTGCTGCCGGACCCCTGAATTTGGGGAGGCCTTTTTTCCCAGGTGATCAGAGGAAAGCAGGTTTAGGACGGAGGTCCAGGAAAGAGTGACAAGCCGGCAACAGGACCAAGGTGAAGTGACAGTGTGGGGCATCTCCAGTGGGAAGCAGAGCACCTTTGGGTGGGTGGAAGCGGCTTGAAGCGATCCCAGCATAAATGGTGAGATGGCAGCAGAGGGCTGGGCCAGACGCCACCCTGGAAGGCTCCTCTTTTGTGCTTCCAGAGCAGGAGCTGTGACCGGACTGTGAGGCATGAAAAGAAAGAGGTGCCTTAACATGTGGAACTCACTGCCACAGGAGGTGATGGCAACTGCAAGCAGAGACAGCTTTAAGAGGGGACTGGATAAATATATGGAACAGAGGTCCATCAGTGGCTATTAGCCATAGCATTTTATTGGAACTGTCTGGGGCAGTGATGCTCTGTATTCTTGGTGCTTGGGGGGGGGCAAAGTGGAAGGGCTTCTAGACCCACTTGTAAACCTTCTGATGGCACTTGGGGGCGGTTTTTAGCCACTGTGTGACACAGAGTGTTGGACTGGATGGGCGATTGGCCTGATCCAACAGGGCTTCTCTTATGTTCTTACGCCTTAAAGCACTTTGAAAGGCAAGGAAACTTGGATTCCAGCAGAAGGTTTTGTGCAGCAGAGCTTGCTGCTGCTGCATCCACTTTGCCCTCATTTCTGCGGGGGTTCACTGAAGAAGGGGCCGTGCAAGCAGCCGCAGGGATCAAACGCAGCTCCCTTTTCAGTGGCCCTTCCGGAAGGCAGCAGGGACTGGTTCACTGGGGGTGATCCCAAGAGTGTGTCCACCCCAGCAGTCTAGACCCACCTTCACTCTGTCACCTTGTTCCACAGGCCTGCTCCGCAACGCGTCTCCGCTTCCGGTGTGCACCCGGTGCGAAAGGCGTCTGCCACGATGCAGCGGGGAGCCCCAGTCCGCCGGGCAGCCTGTGGGTGTCGGCCGGCTCCAGCAACAAGAGCCAAAGTCCTGGCTGCAGCCACTGAGCCGGCTCTGGCGTGGCTCCTGGGACGCTGCTGGGAGGAAGTAGCCCCCTTCGTCCTCACCTCTCAGGCCGGGTGCCCAAGCCTCAGGCTGTGCCAAGCCCGGAGAAGAAGGCACAAAAGACTACAGTGAAAAATGCAAAGAGGAATAAATCCGTCCTGCTGGACATGAGCCTTGGGCTCCGGCGGGTGGGTCCAATGCCACCTCTGGGGGAGAGTCGCATTCTTCTGCCCTTCCCCTCCTCGGCCGGAGGTGCCTGGGGCAGAGGGGCGGCTGGCAGCGGAGGGCGGGGCTCTCCTATTTTCCCTCCTGTTGTCTCAGGCTGGGCAGTGGTAGTGCAGCCTCCTTCCCTCAGTGCCCGTGGCACTGGTAAGCCGGGAAAGGAAGGAAAGAAGAAGGGAGGGAGGGAACCAGGCTGGCGTCCTGCCTTCCAGAAGAATCATGGCCATCCAGCATCTGGGTGAATAAGGAGATGTTTAAAAAAAAAGAATACACAAAAGTGATCTAATTAAAAGATCCGTGAAATATAAATTATTTTGATTTTAAAGATTGCTTGTTCTTTCTGGGAAAGCTTGGGGGTGGGTGGGGTCCAAGGTAACCAGGCAGCAGCTTTTCTCCAGGCCAGTTTTGCAGAGTTGAGCAGGTGGCAAGGAGGGGTGTGTGTGAATTTCCTGCAGTGCAGGGGGTTGGACTGGATGACCCTGGAGGTCCCTTCCAGCTCTATGATTCTAGGGACTGTGTGAGTCTGAGAACAGCCAGTGCCCCCCTGGCCCTTTCTGGGTACGTACGTGCGTGCGTAGTGGTGGTGGGGACGTGCCAGAGACCCTGCTTAGAGTTTCCAAGATCGGAGGAGACTGGGCATATCCTGAGAAGAGAATGAAGATTCAGCAATGAGGATCCTGTGAATTTAGGGGGAGGTGTTTGTGAGCTTCCTGCATTGTGCAGGGGGTTGGACTAGATGGCCCCAGAGGTCCCTTCCAACTCTAGGATTCTAGAATTCTAAGCCCTCCCTCCTGGCTTGCTTGCTTGCTTCCTTCCTTCCTTCCTTCCTTCCTGACAGAACTTCCTGATAATGAGAACAGTTCCTTCAGTGGAATAGGCTTCCTCCTCGGGAGGTGGTGGGCTCTCCTGCCATGGAGGTTTTTCAACAGAGGCTAGATGGCCATCTGACAGCAATGAGGATCCTGTGTATTTAGGGGGAGGTGTTTGTGAGTTTAGAGGGGTTCCTCAGTGGAACAGGCTTCCTCCTGGGGAGGTGGTGGGCTCTCCTTCCTTGGAGGTTTCTAAACAGAGGCTAGATGGCCATCTGACAGCAATGCAGCTCCTGTGAATTTAAGGGGAGGTGTTTGTGAGTTTTCTGAATTGTTCAGTGGGTTGGACTAGATGACCCTGGAGGTCCCTTCCAGCTCTAGGATTCTCTGTCTGGGCTATCCAGGGCAGGACAATGGTGCCCCTGGCCTCTTGCTCTTTCCTCTGGCTCCAGACAGACCACCCATCTTGCTGAAATGACTCCTGAGAGGGCTTTGCCGTCATTGCACAAAGACATCTAACCGGATAATAAAAGTGCTTTGCAGAGTGCAGCCCCCCTCCCCCCGCCCAGTCCTGGGAGAGCCATGGTGGAGAAGGAAGGGCCAGCAAGAGTCAAGAGGGGGGACTTCCTCTGTGTCGGCTGCAGCCCTGGTCTGCTTTTGCTCTCTGCTGGGTGGGCCTCCTCGGGACGGGATTCTCCCCAGCCTCCTTTCCTTCCAGTCACCACAGGGTGGCAGTCCCGAACTCTCCCGGAGGCAAGTGAGCCTCTGAGCCCAGGCGGGCTCCAGCCAGAAGGGGAAAGGAGGGCATCCCACTCTCACCCTCCTCATCCTGCTGCCCCTCCGGAGTCTCCCCAGCAAGGAAGCATCAGGGGGTCTGGAGGACTTGTGACAGGCACACTTCTTTCCCTTCGAAGCCCCACCCCAAGGAGGGTCTCCGTTTCCCTGGACAACTGGCCCGTTTCCTTCAGCCAGAGTCCACCCCTCTGCCCCTGGCCTGAGAGCCCAAAAGAGATGCTGCTGCCAGGAGTTGCCAACCTCCAGGCAAGGGAAAGAGAAAACAAGCCTGAAGGCATCCGCGAAAAACCAGCCTCAGTTATGAAAATATAAAGTTTATCCAAGCACAGCCAGGTGCAAAACATCACCCTGAAACCCAAAGTCCTTTCAATTCATAAGAGAAGTTCATAGTCTTTACGGTGGAGATTCGGGAAAGAAGTTGGCAAAGCCGTGAATGGAGAGTCCGACGCTCCAGAGGTTTCTTTCGACACGTGCCGGTGGAGGGACAATTGGCAGCCCAGCACGAGAACGCAACAGGGAGGCGCGTATTGCCCTGTTTCGCCGAAGGCTTTTACAAGCTGCAAAATACATTCACAATTTCACAAGAGGCACCAGGCTCAAACACTGCAGAGTACAAAGGGCAACACCACACGATGATATGCTGGGGAGCTCCTGGAAGTCCAACTGGCCACCACCAGGCTACAGAGATCTGTTCCCCTGGGAGAAACGGCTGCTTTGGAGGGGGGTGCACTCCATGGCCCTGAGCTCCCTCCCACCCCCAAGCGTCACCTCCAACTTCCAGGAATTCTCCAGCCTGGAGCTGGCAACCAAGCCTCACAGCAGGGGCTTGCAATTGTTCTGAGCAAGACTGCCTGAGGTTGCAGACAGGCCCTCCTTGGTCTTCTGCGGGGCTGCTGGGGGGAGAGATGCCAGAAGCAGCTGGCCTCCTCTTGTCTCGAGTGAAAGAGGGGCACCAAAGCCAAATCTGGGGCCGAAGAAAGCAAAATGGGCCTGCCCGTCCAGACAGAGGCTAGTGGGGGGGGGGTGTTGGTGCTTGGAAGGAGGAACACGGCCTTGTCCCCTTTCCAGTTTGGTGTAGTGGTTAAGTGCGGGGACTCTTTCCCTTCCCTGGAGGTTGGCAACTCTGTCATATGGACAGCCCATCTCTTTTGGGCTCTCAGGCCAGGGGCAGAGGGCTGGACACTGGCTGAAGGAAACGGGCCAGTTGTCCAGGGAAACGGAGACCATCCTTGGTGTGGGGCTTTGAAGGTTAAGAAGTGTGCCTGTCACAAGTCCTCCAGACCCCCTGATTCCCCCCTCCTCCACCTGCAGCTGCTGGAATGCCCTTGGGTCAGCCATAGCTCTTATCTGGGAGAACCGTGTTTGATGCCCCCCTCCTCCACTTGCAGCTGCTGGAATGGCCTTGGGTCAGCCATAGCTCTCTTATCTGGGAGAACCGGGTTTGATTCCCCACTCCTCCACTTGCACCTGCTGGAATGGCCTTGGGTCAGCCAGAGCTCTCTTATCTGGGAGAACCGGGTTTGATTCCCCACTCCTCCACTTGCAGCTGCTGGGATGGCCTTGGGTCAGCCATATCTCTCTTATCTGGGAGAACCAGGTTTGATTCCCCACTCCTCCACTTGCAGCTGCTGGAATGGCCTTGGGTCAACCATAGCTCTCTTATCTGGGAGAACCGGGTTTGATTCCCCCCTCCTCCACTTGCACCTGCTGGAATGGCCTTGGGTCAGCCAGAGCTCTCTTATCTGGGAGAACCGGGTTTGATTCCCCACTCCTCTTGCAGCTGCTGGAATGGCCTTGGGTCAGCCAGAGCTCTCTTATCTGGGAGAACCGGGTTTGATTTCCCACTCCTCCACTTGCAGCTGCTGGAATGGCCTTGGGTCAGCCAGAGCTCTTATCTGGGAGAACTGGGTTTGATTCCCCACTCCTCCACTTGCACCTGCTGGAATGGCCTTGGGTCAGCCAGAGCTCTCTTATCTGGGAGAACCGGGTTTGATTCCCCACTCCTCCACTTGCAGCTGCTGGAATGGCTTTGGGTCAGCCAGAGCTCTCTTATCTGGGAGAACCAGGTTTGATTCCCCCGTCCTCCACTTGCACTTTGAGCCAGTCTGGTGTCATGATGAAGTGCATGGACTCTAATCTGGCAGAACCGGGTTCGATTCCCCACTCCTCTTCCACATGCAACTGCTGGAGTGACCTTAGCCATAACTCTCTCAGAGCTGTTCTGCTCAGGAGCAGTTTCTGTCAGAGCTCTTTCAGCCCCACCGCCTCCCAGGGTGTCTGTTGTAGGGAGAGGAAGGGAAAGGAGATTGTAAACGGCTCTGAGGCTTCAGTCCACATGGGCAGCCGTGTCGGTTTGAAGCAATAGAACAACGTTGGAGTCCAGTAGCATGATTAAGACACAAAAACTTACTTTCTCAATAAAACTTTGTTGGTCTTAAAGGGTGGGGTATAAATCCAATCTCCCTCCTCCTCCACTGTGGCTAGTGCCACCCATGGCCAGCCCCGGCAAACTAGGTGATAGTGTAGGGCATTGGTCTTCTGGGGGCGCCAAACCGGGCAGTCACCATTTGACTCAGTGACATCCTCAGTTGGGGGAAGTGCCTAGGGAACTAGACAGTCTAGGTTGCCACCGTGGCCACCATAAGCACTGGCACACTCTGTGTGCTGTGCAGGGCCGGAGCGAGGGTTTTTGGTGCCCACTAGCACCCCCCCTCCCCCCGAAATTAAAAACCCCCAGAATTGTAGAAGGTGCCTGGGGCAGGACCTTCACATGACCATTTCTGCTTGATTCTTTTAGTTGGAGGTGCCATGGACAAGACCTTGTGCATGTGAGAAAAATGCTCTACCACTGAGCTGCGGCTCCCACCCCAGGGCTCTGTTCCGTTAGAGCAGGGAGGACGAGTGGCAGCAGACAACTTCAACAGAAGTCAATTTTTAGAAACTATCACTGGCTCTTCTTCAGCTTTTCCTGGGTCTGTAACAGGCCTGGCGAACACAAAACCGTCCCCTGGAGAAGGGAGGCTCCAAGGAGCATGCACACCGCGTGGGGAGGGGCACCCCCTCGACCAGTTGGTGCCCTAGATGGCCACTTACTTGGCCTGCTCCCACGCACCGGTCATGGTTCTGTGCTTGCTGGGCCACCCCCGGGCCCCCTTCCTTTCCTGCTGTCTGCTCAGAGCTGGCGGTGGAGTTCCAACTCAGACTCGGAATGCCGTCCCCATGGCTGGACCCCTGGCCTGCCCTCTCAGGCGGAAGGTTTGAGCTGCAGGACAGTGGCTGAGGAGGGCTCATGCATGCAGTGGCCAGCCCTCCCGTGCAGAGGAGTGAGTTGTTGTGGCCACAAGCAGGCCAAAACTGTTTGGTGTGGAGCCTGGTGGAGGACTCAGATGGCAAGGGAAGAGGCTGGGAGAGGAAGGTGGTGGGGGAAGAACCCAGTGGAGAAGGAGGAAGTGACCCCGTTGCCTGTTTCCTGCTTTCCTGTTGCCCCTCCCTCCTTCTTGCCCTCCTTGGTGGGGTTGGAGAAGCGAGATTTCTTCCTCCAAAAGCAAAAGATTGATGTTTGAGTTCCTTCTCAAGGCATTTTTCACAAACTAAGCTGCTACCTTTTCCATCAGCTCTTGACAATTTGCCTTTAAAAGAAGCTCCCTTTTATTTCCACCTTGTAAAAAGAGGTTCTCCCTGCTTTCTGCAGCTCAGCACAGCTACCGTAGTTTCTGGGGGAACCGGGTTCGATTCCCAACTCCTCCAGTGGTAGCTGCTGGAATGGTTTTGTGTCAGCCATAGATCTCACAAAGTCCTTGCAAGATCAGCTTCTGGGAGAGCCTTCTCAGCCCCACACACCTCAAAGGTTGTTTTGTGGGGAGAGGGGGGAGGAAGAAAAGTAAAGGAGATTGTAAAGCCAGTTTGGTGTCCTGGTGAAGTGCACGGACTCTCATCTGGGGGAACTGGGTTCGATTCCCCACTCCTCCACTGGCAGCTGCTGGAATGGCCTTGGGTCAGCCAGAGCTCTGGCAGAGGTTGTCCTTGAAAGGGCAGCTGCTGGGAGAGCTCTTTCAACCCCACCCACCTCACATGGTATCTGTTGTCGGTAGGGTTGCCAAGTCCGAATCAAGAACTATCTGGGGACTTTGGGGGTGCAGCCAGGAGACATTGGGGGTGGAGCAAGGAGAAAGGGTGTGGCAAACATGATTGGACTCCAAAAGGAGTTCCGGCTATCACATTTAAAGGGACCACACACCTTTCAAATGCCTTCCCTCCATTTGGAAATAATGAAGGATAGGGGCACCTTCTTTGGGGGCTCATAGAATTGGACCCCCTGGTTCAATCTTTTTGAAACTTGGAGGGTGTTTTAAGGAGAGGGACTAGATGCTGAGAATTCCTCTACCGCAAAAAACAGCCCCCCTAGAGCCCCAGGTACCCATGGATAATTCTCCATTATACCCTATGGGAATCAGTCTCTATAGGGAATAATGGAGTGCCCAGCAGAAATTTCCCTCCTCCCCCCCCCTGCTTTCTGCTGAGCCTGAAGTGAAGGTAGAATCTCTAAACTAAGGGATCCCCTGCCCCCACCTGGGGATTGGCAACCCTAGTTGTGGAGGAGGAAGATAAAGGAGATTGTGAGCTGCTCTGAGACTGAGATTCAGGGTGGAGGCCAGCTGATAAATTTAAAAAAAAGATATACATCCAATATCTAATCAATCCAGTATAAAAACTATAGTAGCAATCCTAATCATTACTTGGACTGTTTAACATATAAGTTCCAAGGTGAAATTATATCTAAACGAGCTAATTAAAACCTTCAAATTAACTAAATAGTTCAAAGCATCTTATCACCATTTCAAGGCAATTTTTCCTGTTGTAGTCCCCACTGGCCTCTTCCTTTCTTCCTGAGCTCGCCTGTTTCTGCCTCTTCATCTGCTTCCAGAGAGATAAGCTGGAGGAGTTTTGCTCCTGAGGCTTCATCCCACGCTGATGATAAAGCTCAAGTCTTCCAGTGGATGTCCATCTATAGCGAATGTTCAGACTATGAAGAGATGACACCGTCTCTTTAAGAGATCTTCTCCTCTGTAATGCTTCAGCCGGGATATCTGGGAAGACTAACTTCTCCAATTCCTGCAGCTGCAGATGTCCCTTTTTTCTTGCCAAGTGCAATATTTTATCTTTAATATTAAACTGAACAATTCTATCCCTTGGGTTCCTCCGTTTGAGGTTGTTGTTGAACCCAACCCGGAAGGCTGAATCAATTAGCTGAGAAGATTCACTTCCCAGCTGAGGTAGGGATGTTAACTATTTGTTTAAAAAGGTGAGTAAACTTTCAGGAAGAAGAAGAATGCTGCAGATTTATACCCCACCCTTCTCTCTGAATCAGAGACTCAGAGCAGCTCACAATCTCCTATCTTCTCCCCCTACAACAGGCATCCTGTGAGGTGGGTGGGGCTGAGAGAACTCTGACAGAAGCTGCTCTTTCAAGGACATCTCTGTGAGAGCTATGGCTGACCCGAGGCCATTCCAGCAGGTGCAAGTGGAGGAGGAATGGGGAATCAAGCCCGGTTCTCCCAGATAAGAGTCCACACACTTAACCACCATACCAAACTGGAGTAATATCCTTTTCTGGCAGCCCATGAAATTTCAGGTTTCCAGAACGTAATTGGGTCTCTCAACCTGAATTAACCTATCCTGATGTTGCTGGGCTGTCTCTTTTAAAGTTATAATTTCCTCTGAATTGTGCTTTACAGTCTCCTTGGCTATCTCAGCATTAGAGGCTATTGTTTCCATTCTTGATTTGATTTCTTGTAATTGGTTGTTTACAGAGGCAAACATAGAAGCAAGAGTATCAGTGAGATGCTTAATGGCATCATGGAAAGTTTTCTTCCAGACACGGGGCCTTGTTCCAAGGAGTCCTCGGTGTAATCCCACTCCCGGCTGCTTTATCTTTCAACTTGGTTGAAAATAAGAGTGCACTGACCTGAAATTTCCCTTTTTGCTTATCTGTTTCTTCTTCTTTGCTTTTGAGCTCTCCTTGGAACCCAAAGTCATATTTTCAATAGTATATTTGCTTATGTTCAGGGAGAGGGAGTAGAGCTCAAGCCTTACGTTGCCACCATCTTCCCCTGCCTCATGTAGTTTGATATAGTGGTTAAGTGCATGGACTGTTAATTGGGAGAATTCCCCACTTTTCCACTTGCAGCTGCTGGAATGGCCTTGGGTCAGCCAGAGCTCTGGCAGAGTTGTCCTTGAAAGGGCAGTTTCTGTCAGAGCCCTCTCAGCCCCACCCACCTCACAGGGTGACTGTTGTAGGGGAAGAAGATAAAGAAGATTGTGACCGCTGGAGGACAGGATATAAATCCAAAATCATCATCATCAATCAAGTGTTGTAGCAATGCTGGATTAAACCCTATGGAGGCCCCTAGGCAGTCAAAATGTCGGGGGGCCCCTTGCAAATTATCTCAGAGTTGGAGTGCCCACTCCACCGCCTGTGACCCCCACTGCAGCCTGCAGGAAAGGAAAGGAAAGGTCCCCTGTGCAAGCACCAGTCATTTCCGACTCTGGGGTGACGTTGCTTTCACAATGTTTTCACGGCAGACTTTTTACGGGGTGGTTTGCCATTGCCTTCACCAGCCTTCTACACTTTTCCCCCAGCAAGCTTGGTACTCATTTGACCGACCTCGGAAGGATGGAAGGCTGAGTCAACCTCGAGCCAGCTACCTGAAAACCCAGCTTCCGCCGGGGATTGAACTCAGGTCGTGAGCAGAGCTTAGGACTGCAGTACTGCAGCTTTAACACTTTGCTCTATGGGGCTCTGCAGCCTGCAGGCCCCTTCTCCAAAGCCCCTTTGACAAAGCTGTGGGGGAGAGGCAGAGAGACGCAAACTTGGCGACAACACCAGCAGCAGCCGCAGCAGGCAAATTGGGCAAAGTGCGGCTCAGTTGCTGGCTGGGGGGGCTGCAAGCAGGGCAAAAACGGGTGGGGGCGGGGAGATGGCCCAGGGCCCCTAAAGGCATGGGGGCCCATTGGCAAGTGCCTATTTGCCTAATTCTTAATCCGGCCCTGGTTGTTAGCATCTCTCCCAGGCTGCTGCATACTGTCTTGGCTCCATGGAGAACGCCTTGTAGACTGAGTAGCTTAGTTATAGTATTGCATTGTCTGCATTGTCTACAGCAGGGGTTCCTGAAGCAGTTTGGGCCTGTGGGGGTTGAGGGGGCACAAGTAGGTAGCCTCCCCTGGGATGCCAAAAACTCTGGCTCCGGCCCTGCATGCCCACCCAAACACACCACCGTTCTTAGCCAAGCTGGAGGAGTTTGGTTTGGGCAGGAACCGGCCTTGTACTTGAGCTGTTCTGTGGAGAACACACCCTCACCAGAATGGTGACATCTTTCCCTCAAGGGAGAGGGGGCAGGTCACAAAATTGCCTCAACGACCAATCAGAGGGAAGAGGTCCTCCAACTAGGAGAAGAAAGGACAAAGGAGGGCCTCGACATAGAAGCAAGCAAGCAGCCACGGGGTAGACGTTTCCTTACTGAAAATATTTGTGAGCGGCCTTTCTTCCTTATGGAGCTCAAGCTGGCTTGCAATATTAAAAGCAACACATAAAGTAGGCTACATAAAAGCATAAACCCCACATTTAAAATCACAACTTAGGGCTGCTTGAATTAACCACAGTCCTCCTGAATAAGACCATCTTCAGCTGCCTCCCTAATGGTCGCCTCGAGGTAGGACTATTGTAATGCCCTCTACTTGGGGCTGCCCCTGTGTCCAACCTGGAAACTGCAGCTGGTGCAGAACGTGGCAGCCAGGCTGCTATTGGGGCTTCCCAGGTGGGAGCACATACAGCCGGGACTGCGGGGACTGCACTGGCTGCCAGTAGTATACTGCAGGGGTGGCCAACAGTAGCTCTCCAGATGTTTTTGCCTACAACTCCCATCAGCCCCAGTCATTGGCCATGCTTGCTGGGGCTGATGGGAGTTGTAGACAAAAAACATCTGGAGAGATACCCTTGGCCACCCCTGGTATACTGGATTCGGTACAAGGTGCTGGTTATTACCTTTAAAGGCCTGTATGGCCGAGGACCTTCCTACCTTAGGGACCGTCTCTCCCCACATGTTCCCCAGAGGGTACTTCGATCTGGTTCTCAAAATCTTTTGGTGATTCCCTGGCCGAAGGAGGCCAAATTAAAGACCACCAGAGACAGGGCCTTCTCGATCGCAGCACCCCACTGGTGGAACCAACTATCAGAGGAAGTGAGGGCCTTGCGGAATCTTAAGACTGCTCTCTTCCAGATGGCTTTCAGTTTACATTGAGCCTGTATCGTAGGGAAGCTGAGGAAATACCGTCGCCACTAAAAACGTATAAGATCAAACAGATTAGCACCGAATTACTCTGCTTGTTTTAACTACTGAATGTGTAATTTATAATATGTATTGATTTTAACTGGTTGTTTTTATATTTTTATATTGGGAGCTGCCCTGAGCCTGCTTTGGCGGGGAGGGTGGGATAGAAATCAAAACAAACAAACAAATAAATAAGAGCGGAAGTGAGGGGGCCAGGTGCACCTCTCTGGGGAGGCTGCTCCATGATTTGGGGGCTGCCACTGAAAAGGCCACGTCTCATGGCCCCACCAGACAAGCGCCTTTGATTGACAGGACGTTCAAGGGAACCTCTCCCTGCAGTGTTAATTCCCAGGCAGGAACAGTTTGGAAGAAGACAGTTCTTCCGATATTCTGGTCCCTGACTTTAACATTAGTTATGCAGTTGATAGACAGATAGATGGATCACAATCAAAAGCATATCCACCACCTATCCATCTATCTGCCTTTCTATCTAACACAATCAAAAGCATATCATTTTTTCCATGTTCCCTAAGATTAGCTAACAAATACTTCTGTCTCGTGAAGGACTAATCAGAGCAATAAAACCATAAACGTATACTTCAAAACTATCGCGTGAGGAAATGACCCCTCTTTCCCCAATATTATAGTCACAGACATGGTTGCCAGGGCGCCTGGAGAAGTGAGCCTGCACCCGTCTGGCCAGAGAGTGCACGCAAAACCATCCAGGAACGATATGGGACTCATGTGTACCAACAGCATAAGTGTATAAGTGTTCTAAACAGGCACAGAGTGCTTGCCGACACGCACGGATGTTTCCTCGCTACTGCGTGGAGTCCGCCATGGTGAGGAGGAGGCTGCGCCGCCACGGAGCTGTCCAGGCGACCGGTGTTGAAGCGCTAAGCATGGAAGCCACTGTGTTTCGCTAACACCACTTGTAGCCATCTTCCTGCCTGGTTGGGCTTCATTCCTTCCTAGTGGGAACCTCACGTACACACCTTGAGTCATTCCTAGCCCGCAAGCAACCCATCCGTTTTATGAATGGATTAATAGCTCGACTGTTGATCCTGATTGCTCAGTAATATCCTGAACAGCAGCTCTGATCTAGGAGCTGATGAGAAAAGAGGAAGGATTTCTCCTGTCACATCCAAGCCTTTTGTCTACACCGGGGATACCTAGGTCCATATCTGATTCCCTATTGTCACATTCCCAGATAATCCCATCTTATCCCAAGCACCCAGCCATCTCCATATTGATATCACCGGAGCCGCCCCAGGCCCTGTCGCAACCTGGAAGTTTCCAGGATGCCCAGGATGAAGGTTAAGTTCATTGGCTAAAGCATACACCCAATCAGGTGTCACCAAAGACTCACCATTGGTCCAGCCGATGTCCAGCCTTCTTGGTCATCAGCAGAACCTCCCATCTCCCCTCCCAGTCACCTCCCATCCCCTCGGGACGTAGGTGACTCTTTATAACCTGTGGACTAGCTACCCACAGGTGTGTTCTCTATTCAGCAACCCCCATATCCCGCTGTATAGATACATCCCCGATTCCTGATCAGTTTCGGGTCCTCCCCCATCCCCTCATTCATCGCCATCGGAGTCTTCCTTGGAGTCTGCGAGAGGTAGTATCACCCTGTATGTTTATCCTTATATGTACCCCTATCAATCTATCTATATTTCTTTAGACCTGTGTGAATGTGTGATTGTTTTGTACTTTTACCTTGTATGAAAGAACTATTATTCTAAATAAATTACAATTGGTTTTTATTAAATTAGAGTCCATTTTATTGAGCATTCACTCTCTGAATGGTTGAGCCTGGTATACATTGGTAAAAAGATTCCTATTTAAGCCAGGTGTCCATCAAACTAATTCCCCAACCTCGTTTTGAGGGCATTTTGGCTTACAATCGTCTTGTACCATAATAAGCAATAGATATTATTCTCCAAAAGACAACAAACATAGCATAAAGGCAGATTCTAATCTCTATTGCAACAACTGGAGGTGGGGGAAGGACATTTCCTGTAACCTCCCAGGTAAGGTTCATCAACTATGCTGGGCTTGTCCCTAGATAAAGGGATGCAGAGTTAATAAGCTTCAGGTGTTCACTTTGAGAACAGAAACCAATCAAAAGGGACAAGTATATCCTGTTAGTAAGTTGAAAAGAGTACAATAAACAAGAATCCTTAGCATTTTGAAAAGCTGACAAATCTAATATATCATTGAATGGATGAGGAAATGTCTTGAGAATCTAAATTCAATCCGGTCCTCGCCTTAGGAGAGTCTGCTCCATAAGCACAAATTTGCAAAAGCCACCCCTTGTATTTCCTCTAACGGCAACAAAATCAGCAGCCTTGAAGGAGTGTGCGAACTAGGCTGAAAATGTTCAGTTAAAGGTTACCTCTATGGATTTTATTGTTATTTTCTGATATTCTCATTCTTAAATGTCTACTATAAAGGTGTCAAATTCATTTGTACAAGGGACAGATCTGACATAAACGTCACTTTGTTGGAGCGAGCCATGCGTGCGATAAAATGTAACATGAAGTACCAGAGATATGGATTAGATGCGGTATAAAAAAAGGGTAGTAGGTGTGGAGATCTATCAGTGTTGGTAACGAGACAGGAAACCTAGATCTCAGTTCCGCAGGGCCTGTAAAACTGAACTGTCTCGACAGGCCTTTAACGTCTAAACCAGGAGGGAACTGCCACTCCACAATGTAAAAGAGCTACGATTACTCTATGATCACTATCAGGAAAGAAGCGCCCGCCTATACCAAAGTTGTACAGCACCGTGGAATGTTTTAATTGTAATTGTATTTTATTGGTTTTAGCTGTAAATATAAACACGTGAACTGACCGTTAGCTGCCCTGAGTCCGCTTGCGGAGAGGGGAGGAAAGAAATTTAAAGTAATAAATAATAATAAATAAATCAGTTCTGTCTGGGAGGATGCAAAGAATAAGTGGGAATAAGCCTGAAGAAGCGAGTGGTGACTCACGAAAGCACATATCCTACCACCAATATTGTTAGCCTTTAAGGGTAACTTACTCTTTCTACCACTATTAGAAACCACAACATTCAAAAACCAGTAGTGCAGGGGTGGCCAACGGTTGCTCTCCAGATGTTTTTTGCCTACAACTCCCATCAGCTCCAGTCATTGGCCATGCTGGCTGGGGCTGATGGGAGTTGTAGGCAAAAAACATCTGGAGAGCTAGCGCTGGCCACCTCTGCAGTAGGGGAATGCTTTAAGCCTTCAGTTGCTGCACTATTGGTAGCAGTGCTCTTATGAAGGATTTTAAAAGGGAGACGAGAAAGAGAGACTGCTGAATTGCAACGGATCATGAAGCTCGAGACCCCGCAGTCTGGGAAATCAGCTGCAATCTTGGGAGATCTCCAGCCCTCACCTGGAGGGCAACCGGAACCATCTCTGTCCCAGGACCTGGACGAAAACCAGATTGAGGTGAGTTAAGCACGGAAGCATCATCAGAAAACTCTGAAGCTGCACTGCCGCAGCCCTTTCAATAATCTTGCCTAAAAATGGCAAGTTAGACACCGGCTGGTAATTAGCCAATTCAGCCGGGTCCAGAGATGGCTTTTTAAAAAGGGGGCGAACCACTGCCTCTTTAAAAAGGTGTGCGGTCCCTTTAAACATTGTGGCCAGAACTCCCTTTGGAGGTCAATGATGCTTGTCACACCCTTGCTCCTGGCTCCACCCCCAAAGCCCCCAGATATTTCTTGAATCGGACTTGGCAACCCTGTTTAATGTTTATGTTTAATTCGGTTTATACCCCGCCCTCCCTGCCGAGGCGGACTCAGGGCAGCTGCTGGGCGGCCCCCCCATGGGGATCGGAGTGAGGCGGTGGCACCTCTGTCATCCACCTGGCGGGCTGCTGGGCAGGTAAAAGCAGCCATGGGGCTGCCGTGCCCCACTATGAGGCTGTTTCTGGAGGCAGTTGGGATCGAGGCTGTGGGAGAGGAGAGATATGATGAGGCAAATGAAAGGACAAAGGAGGAAGAGAAGGATAAGCAAATGAGGAAGAGCCCAGGTGAACAAACTTCCCAGGGATTCTGTAGAAAGACATCATCAAGACACTGATAAAGGGGCAATACCCCCGCAGCTGCCGGCTGTGCCTTTCCAGGATGCTGCAGGAAGGATGCTCCAGGATGTGGCCAGGTGTGCTTCACAATGGCTGATTGACGAAGGCTCCTTCCCAGGCAGCTCCAAGGGTTTGTGTAGCCCAGCGAACGGCAGCTCTCCCTTGCCCACCCTGCAGCTAGTCTCCAAGTTCTGTGTCTCCCCTGAATCTTTATCCATCACGTAGTTGCCTTCTCTGGCCCAATCAGTGAGCTTTGCCAGGAGGGTGAAGGAATTCAAAATGCAACAGGCTAGGCTGACGGGAGAGGTCTCTGAAACCGGAGATCCAAAACCTTCTTAGCCTCTGGGCACCTTTGCACTTGTGATACAGTGTAGCGGGCGCAGTTGTAAAATGGCAGCCCCAAGAGTTGGGGCCAGCCGCAAAATGTCAGGGAGTGAGGTGGTATATAACTCAAATAGTAACTCTTCGGCCTTTTATATATATAGAGAGAGAGAAAGCCCAGCGGGAGTTCATTCGTATGTTAGGCCTCGCCTGGGAGCAAGTGGCTGCCACATGTGGTTCATCCCCCACAACAAACATGAGGTGGGTGGGGCTGAGAGAGCTCTGACAGAAGCTGCCCTTTCAAGGACAGCTCTGCGAGAGCTACGGCTGACCCAAGGCCATTCCAGCAGCTGCAAGTGGAAGAAGAAAAAGAAGAAGATGATGATGAAGAAGATGATTATATCGGATTTATATCCAACCCTATACTTTGAATCTCAGAGTCTCAGAGCAGCTTACAATCTCCTTTTACCTTCCCCCTCCCCAACAGACACCCTGTGAGGTAGGTGGGGCTGAGAGACCTCTGACAGAAGCTGCCCTTTCAAGGACAACTCTGGGAGAGCTCTGGCTGACCCAAGACCATTCTAGCAGCTGCAAGTGGAGGAGTGGGGAATCAAACCCAGTTCTTCCAGATAAGTTACACCTGCTTCTCCATAGCTGCCATGTCTGTGTTGGAAAATACCTGAAGAATTTGGGGGTGGGGCCAGGAGAGGGTGGGGTTTGAGAAGGGGAGGGGCCTCTGCAGGGTGCAATGCCCTAGACTCCACCCTTCCAAGCAGCCATTTTCTCCAGGGGAGCTGATCTCTGCCAGCTGGAGATCCGTTGTAAAAGCAGGAGATCTCCAGGCTCCACTTGGAGGCTGGCAACCCCATGACTCCACCCACACCCTCCTTGACCAGAGTGGGTCATCTAGACCCAAGCTCGGCATCCCCTTCCGGAAAGACTAGGCTCTGTGCGGTTGTGGCCAAATGTCAGGTAGCCAGAGAGAAAGTTCTAGAGGTCGTCGCTAATGCAGCACACCCTGAATTATAGGCTTGCCAGCCTCCAGGGGACAACTGGAGATCTCCGGGGATTACAACTGATCTCCAGGCAACAGAGATGAGTTTACCTGGAGAAAATGGCTGCTTTGGAAGGTGGATTCTATTGTACCCCATTGAAGTTATTTTCCTCCCAAAACCCCTCCTGCCTTAGGCTGCCTCAGATCCAGCAGAAGCTCACAGGAGAGCAGCTCCTGAACCTCTCTGAGGGTTCCCCCTCCTCCTCCCCACCTACCTACCTTGTCCCTTGAATAGGAGGTGCAACTGCATAACAATCCCTGGATGAGGAGAGCGGGCAGCCAGCCAGCCCCCAGCAGCCCTCATTAACCCCTGGAGAAGCCCATGCCACCCTTTCTCCACTTCTTCTGTGATTTTGGGCGGTGGGTGGCTGGCTGTCCTTTTGACTAGGGGGAGGGCAGTCCAAGAGAGCCCCAGGTGAGCGAGGCCTGCTTGGGCTACTGGATCTCTAGCCAGCCCAAGCAGGCCTTGCTCGCCCGGGGCTCTCTTTTCTTGCATTGGGTTGATTTGGCTGGGGGGGGGGGGATGGCAGCATGTGCTAATGAGTTATGCTAATGACTCCACCACCTATTTTTCTACAAAACGATCTCTGCTTAGGCTCTTCCCCCAAAATCTCCAGGGATGTCCTAACCCAGAGCTGGCAACCTTACACTGAAGGCACTCACAGCATAGAGGATTTACCTTTCAGGCAGGGCCAGGGGAGGCCACAATGCCCTTGGGAGGAGGCGGGAGATCTGAGGGTTTGGCCTTTCCACACCCTCTCTGAATCACCAGCCCTTGGGGCAGAGTAGAGGGGCCTGTCTTCTTCTCAGGAGGAAGAGCCTCATCAGAGGGTCAACCCTGTGGATGACTCCGCAACCCGCCAGGCTCCCTTTTGCACAAACAAGGAGCAAGTGCTGAGTCAACAGGAGGTGGTTCACCTCTGGAAGTGCTTCTGGGGTCTGCAGCTGGGGCCCAGATGTGGGGTGGGAAACAGGCAAGGGGCCTCAAGATCCAAGGAGAGATGGCAAGGCCATCAGGGCCATGACTAGGATCTAGGGTTGCCAGTCCCCAGGTGGGGGCAGGGGATCCCCCGGTTTGGAGGCCCCTCCCCCCGCTTCAGGGTCATCAGAAAGCAGGGTGGGGGGAGGGAAATGTGTAGGGTATAATGGAGAATTGATCCGCGGGTTGTTAGGGAATTCTGTTTGAAATTCTGTTTCTTTGTCTCAAACAGTGCGATGGATCACTGGATCAAATAATCATTGAGAGGCATTTAACATGAAAAAGCAAACACATATTTATTACTACAGGGAAAGGGTACTGGGAGGTGAAAATAAGAAACACTAAAGAACTACATCTTTACACTAGAAGATCATGTGCTTAATGGAAGACCACTTCCTCCTTTTTGACCTCTCTGCCTGAACAAAGGAAGTCACCTGACTAACTGACCAAACAGAAAAAAGAGGTTTTCCCACTTCTAGACCTTGATTGACAGCAGTCAGTATCTTCTTCCCAGGTCATGCAGACAACAGGGAATCAGGCACAGTGTTAACCCTATAATGACTGGAACTTTAGAACATTGCAAAGGACATACAAAACAGATACATATTTCCAACACCCCTTCTCAATGCCTAATGCGCAAGTCATTATACATTCAATAGTCATTACTCATTATTCACTGTAACAATCACATCAACTAGATTCATCATTTCACATAAACATTCAAATCTAGCACAAGGTAATGGCTTTGTAAGTATATCAGCTACAATAGCTTCTGTACAACAATATTCTATTTTAATCAGCCCCTTCTGGTGTAGATCTTTCACTAGCTCACGTTTAATACCAATAGATCTACTTTTGGCTGTTCTACTTTCCCCTTTACATATAGCAATACATGCTTGGTTATCTTCAAACCAAGAAGGTCCCAGGTTCAATCCCTGGCATCTCCAACTAAAAAGGGTCCAGGCAAATAGGTGTGAAAAACCTCAGCTTGAGACCCTGGAGAGCCACTGCCAGTCTGAGTAGACAAGACTGACTTTGATGGACCAAGGGTCTGATTCAGTATAAGGCAGCTTCATATGTTCATATGTTCAAACATTGCAATAGGTACAGGTTCTTTTATCTTGAAGTCTTTCAGCAGATGAAAAATCCATTCAAGTTCACTGCAGGCACTGGCTGCTGACATCTTTACACTAGAAGATCATGTGCTTAATGGAAGACCACTTCCTCCTCCTTTTTGACCTCTCTGCCTGAACAGCTTCTGCCGTAGATTGTGTCACTATAGTCTGTTTTCTGCTAGTCCATTCTACAAGTCCATTTCCATAGAAGAGCACTGGTTGATCTGTAATTGCACGATTCTTCTGCATAGTTGGCATCCATGTATCCAACTAGTCTGGGATTCTCAGAAGGTTCAATGATCAGTCTTAAGTCCATAGTCCCTTTTAAGTAACTGGCAGGTTTCTTTACTGCATTCCAATCATGGTGATTAGGTGAACTTACTTTTCTGCTCAGTATTCCAACAGCAGCTGTTATATCAGGTCTGGTAGTTTTACTCAGGTACAGGAGTTTTCCTATAGCTTCTCTGTACTCTCCAATGTCTTTGAATGGTTGACCACTCTGAGCTTTCAGGTATGCAGGTTCAAGAGGTATTTTAGATTCTTTACAGTCTCTCATGCCAAGAGATTCTATAAAGTCCATAATCTTTCATCTTTGGCACAGTTGAAAGGTTCCATCCTCAAGTCTCTCAATCTGTATTCCTAGATAGTGCTTAATATCTTCAAGTCTTTTGACTTCAACCTCTTTGTTCAGCTTTTCAACAATGTCTTTAATGTCCTCTTTGTTCTTGCAGCTCACGACCAAATCATCAACGTAAACCAGAATGTATTGATATTCTCCATCTTTGAGTCTAGTGTACATGCAGGGCTCAGCTTTCCCTTGCTCAAATCCTTGTTGCTGTAGTAGTCCAGTTATTTTGTCATACCAGCTTTTTGCGGCTTGTTTCAAACCATACATTCCTTTGTTGCATTTGAAAACGCAGTTCTCTTTGCCAGGGACTTGAAAACCTTCCGGTATTTCCATATAGATTTCCTCTGATAGCTCACCATTAAGAAACGCTGTCTACGAGCATCTTTCTAGATGATGCGGCACTCAGTAGCGTTTTAAGTGTAGCACTATTGGTAACTGGTGCAAAAGTCTCTGAATAATCAGTTCCAAATCCTTGTGCATAACCTTTGGCTACTAGCCTTGCTTTGTACAAGTCTATAGTTCCATCATCTTTGTACTTTATTTTGTAGACCCATTTGCATCCAACAGGCTTTCTTCCTGCAGGTAGCTTTGTAAGAGTCCATACATCTTTTTCATAAATGGATAGTATCTCTTGTTCCATTGCTTGAATCCATTTCTCCTTTTCTTCATTAGGTAAATCACACACTTGTTTCCAGCTCTTGGGTTCCTCTTTAGGTTTCACAGTCTCTATAGATCTCACAGTGTCACAGTATCCATATTTCTGTGGTGGTTGCCCTTTTGTGCTCCTTTCTGATCGTCTTAAAATAAGTGGAGGTTCTGTCGCTCCCTGCGGTGCAGTCCCCATTTCCCCTTCTGGTTCAGTAGAGTCTTCAGAAGGTAGACCTGCCGGTTCACCGGTGGTCACTACAGGTAACCAGGTACACCAATCTTCAGAAGCATCATCATTAACCTCAGGATCAGATTCAGGTACACAGGGTGCTCTAGCCAAATTACTGTCATCCACAAACACAACATTACAATGTTTGGTCTTATTCAGCTTTGGATCATAGACTCTGTAACCTTTTCCCACTGAGGGATATCCTACTATGAATCCTTTCTCAGTCCTTGCATCAAGCTTCCCTCTATTTTCTCTAGGAACATATGCATAGGCTTTTGCTCCAAAAGTTTTGATATGCTTAAGTCCTGGCTTCTTGCCAAACCAAGCCTGGAACAGAGTAATTCCTGTTACTTTTGAAGGTATTCTATTGTGGATATACACTGCTGTATTTACTGCTTCAGCCCACAGCCCTTTAGGTAATCCAGAATGCATGAGCATTGCTCTGGTCATTTGCTGTAACACACAATTAAGTCTCTCTGCACTCCCATTCTGCTGTGGAGTGTATGGGACAGTCACTTTGTGTTCAATCCCTTCTGCTGTCAGAAATTTCTTGAACTCATTGTTGCAATATTCACCACCTCCATCTGTCAGCAAGCTTTGAGGTGCACACCCAAATCTGTTTTTAACCATGGCAACATATTCTTTAAATTTATCAAGAGTCTCATCTTTTGATTTGAGCATATAGATAGTGCTATATTTTGTCTTTGCCTCTGAATACTGAGCAAAATTTATTTCTCCCAATCGAAGCTTTTATAGGCCCAACAACATCACTGAATATTGTCTCCAAAAACCTTTCATTATCCACACTGCTTTTTCCACTGAAGCGAGGTGCGGTTCCTTTTGCTCTCAGACAAACATCACATCTTTCCTTGGATTTATCACAATGCACAACATCAAGTCCACAATCCTTTAGCAACTTCTCAACACTCTGCACGCTTCTGTGTGCTAACTTTACATGCCAAGCATAAACACATCTCCTATAGAATCATAGAGTTGGAAGGGACCTCTAAGATCATCTAGTCCAACCCCCTTCACAATGCAGGAAACTCACAAACTCCTCCCCCTAAATTCACAGGATCTTCATTGCTGTCAGATGGCCATCTAGCCCCTGTTTCAAAACCGCCAAGGAAGGAGAGCCCACCATCTCCCAAGGACGAAGCCTGTTTCCACTGAGGAATCGCTCTAACAATCAGGAAGTTCTTCCTAATGTTGAGCCGGAAACTCTTTTGATTTAATTTCAACCCATTGGTTCTGGTCCTACCTTCCAGGGCCAAAGAAAACAATTCCACACCCTCCTCTATATGACAGCCCTTCAAGTACTTGAAGATGGTGATCCTATCACCTCTCAGCTGCCTCCTCTCCAGGCTAAACATCCCCAATTCCTTCAGCCTTTCCTCATAGGACTTGGTTTCCAGACCCCTCACCATCTTCATCACCCTCTTCTGGACCCATTCCAGCTTGTCTATATCCTTCTTAAAATGTGGTGCCCAAAACTGAACACAATACTCCAGATGAGGTCTTAACCAGAGCGAAGTAAAGCGATACCATCACATCACGTGATCTGGACACTAGACTTCTGTTGATACAGCCCCAAATTGCATTTGCCTTTTTAGCCACCGCATCACACTGTTGACTCACGTTCAGCGTATGATCCACTAAGACCCCTAGATCCTTTTCCCACATACTACTGCTAAGACAAGTCTCCCCCATCCTATAACCATCCATTGGATTTTTCCTACCTAAATGCAGAATTTTACATTTATCCCTGTTGAAATTCATTTTATTGGTTTTCGCCCAGTTTTCCAGCCTGTCAAGATCATCCTGAATCCTGTTTCTGTCTTCTTCTGTGCTTGCAACCCCTCCCAATTTAGTATCACCTGCAAATTTAATAAGCATTCCCTCTATTCCTCCATCCAAATCATTTATAAAGATGTTGAACCAAACAGCTGTGACTTGAGCACCAGAATCTCTGCCCCACCCATACCTAAACAGCAGGGAGAGGGTCCCAAGACTGGAGACCTGGGTGCAAAGTCGTTCATGTGTGCTCAAAAAGGTCAGAACTATCATCTCTAGCTTTGTTTTGCAGAAGAGAGCTGCTTTTGTGGTCTACTGTTAAAGCTGTCAGCAGTGTGGCTGCAAAGCCGCACCCGTATTGGAATGCATATATAAGATACGGTAAGTTTGTCAGCATTTGAACCACTTGTTTGCCTTGCTTGGTTCCACTTTCTTGCAATCAACATTTGGCTTCAAGTCCCCTTTGTGTGTTTTATTGGCCTGGAACACACAAAGAACTCCCTTTGTGGACAACAGATCTCCTGGCAACAGGTGGGACACAATTCCAGCCACTGTAAGCAGAAGGTCCCAGGTTCAATCCCTGGCATCTCCAACACAAAAGAAACCAGGCAAGTAGGCATGAAAAATCTCAACTTGAGACCCTGGAGAGCCACTGCCAGTCTGTGTAGACAATACTGACTTGATGGACACAGAAGGGTCTGATTCAGGATAAGGCAGCTTCATATGTTCACAATAGTCTGTTTTGAATAGTTTTCAGGGTTAGGCGTGTGGGTAATTCCAGGTATAAGCCCTTGTTAAGCCAACTGAAGGTCGGGGGAAGAGGCAGAGACTGATTTCATACTGGGTTTGTTCTGGGTGAAGAGCCCTTTTGCTCCCGGCACTTCTCTCCGTTTTTGCACAAGATGCCGCAGAGCTGTGAGTTGGCACACCGCTTTCCCATGGCAAGCAAGATCCTCCTACGAGCGGTTTCTGCTTGCTTGCGGGAAAGCGGCACACCAACTCACAGCTCCACGGCAGCTTGTGTAAAAACTGAAAGGAGCACCAGGGGCAAAAGGGCTTCTACCTGGAACAAGCCCTAGTGCGAAATCTGCCAGTGGCGCCGAGTTGACACATCGTGACTTGGGGGACATCAAAGGGCAGTCCCCTGATCTCACTGGGTTGTATGGTAAAAAACTGGGCTAGGATCACCCAGGATTCAGAGGAGGCCCCAGTGGAAAAGCTCGTTCATTATGACACTACCCAATGGCCATTTTACTCCTTAGACAATGGAGAAAGGGGGCAGGGCCAGGGAGCTTTTGATTGGAGATTTGTTGAATTTATATTCAAGGGAAGAAAATGTGAGGAACGTGATTATGTGAGGTTTTGGATGTACGCTGTGACCACCCCCTGGATGATAGAAAAGTGTGGTCCTCTGTCAAAAATAATGATTCAAATGTTGATTAAAAATGCACATGAAATGCCTATAATGGTCTCCTCTTGGGTCAAAGGGAAAAGGGGAGGGGAAGCAATGAAACAGAGAAGTCCATCCAAAAGGTGTGGAGGGGGAGGAACAACCTAGATCCCCTAGGTGGTTTATGTGGGGCTGCTACATCAAGACTGTACCCCAGATTGCCTCCCACAGATGATCCACGGCTGCCAAGGCTGGTCCCATGGGGATAGTTAGAGATCTCACCTTTTGAACTGGCCCATTGGCATCCCATGCTTTTGAGCTGTGGTGCTGGAGAAGACTCTTGAGAGTCCCTTAGACTGCAAGAAGATCCAATCAGTCAGTCCTAAGGGAAATCAACCCAGACTGTTCCCTGGAAGGTCAGATGCTGAAGCTGAAGCTCAAATCCTTTGGCCACCAAATGGGAAGGGAGCACTCCCTGGAGAAGACCCTGATGCTGGGAAAGACAAGGCAAAAGAAGAAGGGAACGGCAAAAGAGGAGATGGCTGGACAGCGTTACTGATGTAACAAACACGAATTTGAGCAGACTTCAGAGGATGGTGGAAGACAGGAGGGCCTGGCGTGACTTGGTCCAGGGGTTGCAAAGAGTTGGACTCGACTGTGCGACTGAACAACAACAAAATGGGCATCCCAGTCCCAGAATGAAACCTGAAGGGGGGGGGGGTGACATTGGATGTTGGAGATGCTATGATAGAAGAATACGTCATCACCTTGCGGTCTTCTCTGTCTTCTCTCCACAGATTTGCTATTGCCCAGCAGCCTTTGCCACTCGATGTGCCCATTCTCTCAAGCATGCGGTTTCAATTACGAATCAGGTTTGATACAAAACTACATTTATTGATAGACTGATACTTTCTGTGTAACAGATTCTTGAGAGTGATGCTGCAAATGCATTGATACAATACTTTTAAGGCTTACTTCAAAAGGATTCCAAAAGGTGGGGGCGAGGGATAGCTCTCACACATAAACTATCATAAATGTCTACATTCCCAAAGTGTTATCAGGACTCTGTCCTTGCTTTCCCCAGATGTGCCACACTCCCTAACAGGAATGTATGGGAAGGTACTGGTTACTCTTTCTCAAGTTAGTTTCGTTTCTCTCTACTTCTAATTCGCAAGCAATAAAGCAAGAAGGGGGAGGGGGAAAGAATAACAGAGTTAATAGACCTTGGTCCTCCATGACATTTCACAGGCCAGCTTTATGGAGGACCCTAAAACAATCAATAACCAGTGGAATTCTACCATGCTTGACACATTCATCCTTTCCAGACTGGACTGGGTCTCCATCAAGGTGTGGAAACACGAGCCTCTTCAGCCAGAGTGGAAGCGTCCAGCCCAGGACAAGCTGACACCCCCCATCGTGGTCAAGGTCAAGGGCCAATCCAACTGGACCTGTCACATCAGAGTGAAGAAGGGGGCCTGAGTGGAAGACCCATCCTTGGCCAGCCCAACTGAAGTAGAGGACATGAGGGCAGCCAGCACTGCGAGCCCCCTAACCACTGGGGAGAGGTGACGCAAGAGCCCTGAAGCAGACGCAACCTAGCAGGCAGAAGAGATTCCCGTTCAGAAAACAAGTTCGGGACTAGAACAGCAGCAGCTGTTCTGCCAGTCCTTTGGTCCATGGCCAATGGCTGGGGCTGATGGGAGTTGTAGGCAAAAACATCTGGAGAGCTACCGTTGGCCACCCCTGTAGTAGAGGGATGGGCACATTACTGAGAAAGGTTTCCAGAAGCTAAGAATTAAAGAGAAGGGCACACCTGCCCCATAACTTGGTTTAAGAGCCCACAAGATTTCAATCTCCCGGGGACCTGGTTCTTCCAAATTGTCTCCAGTTGGGGCTGTAAAGGGAGATATTGTTTGTTAAATGGACAGTGGGAGACGGTCAATACTTAGCTCATCCCCACGGCTGTATGAAATCTGGCTGTCCCCTTTTACGTGGCACCAGAAACAGTGGATCTCGTCTAAGGTATAACTAAACCACCCAGCTAGGAGACAAGGATTACAGGTATGGGGCAGTAGCCCACCTAAAACACCGCCATGCTGACCTGACCATCACCACTGAAACCACTGGGACCCTGGTGAACATCATAGGGGCTGATATCCGGAGTCTGACCCAATTATGCCCACCTCAGGGTTCTGGTTTCTCACAGCAGGAGGGGCATTCTCTAATTACCATGAGGGAAACACAAATGTGGCCCGAGGGTTTGTCCTGCCCTTGTCCCACCCATGCCTCTCAGCTGGACCCACCAGGTTTAGGAAGGGGAGTTCTGGACTGAATTCTGCAGACTTGGGGGCCCTCTGCAGTCCCCTGATCATTCTGTATCAACTTGGGCCCAATCCACAGTGGTGGGATTTCTCTCACAAGGAGGAGCAGGAACCCTGAAAGCAGACAGCTGTGCTCAACAGCTGGGATGTGCTCTGACCGTCGTAGGTAGCAAGACTATTTGAGCTGCACTAGCAAAGCTCGCTGGAGAATTTGTTCGGGATGTATTCCCAGCAATATCACCCTGCCTTAGACTATGTGTTGGCCAAGTGAGGGGGAGTTTGTGGTATTATCAAAGGGACATGTGTGATGTGATGGGTGTCCTCAACCCTCATAGTCTCCCATGAGATTGGAGTGATGTAGAATAAGCATTTTGACATCCAGCTTCACAAGTCAGGTGCACCATTTTTAAGTTTTAAATTTACAAATCGTTTATGTGTGTCTCTGCTTTTAAAATCATAAGGTACTGTTATTGTTGTGTTATGATTGTGAGCCACCCAGAGTCCATGTGTGGAGTGGGCGGCATACAAATTTAAGGTAAATAAAAATAAATAATAAATATTTTTAGTAATTACAGTGTACATGATGTATTGTACATATTACTGGCAGTCTACAGTAGCTACTAAATGTAAATCCAGATTGCATTTTCTCCAGGGGAGCTGGTATCTCTGCCAGCTGGAGATCAGTTGTAAAAGCGGGAGATCTCCAGGCCCCTCTGGAGGCTGGCAAACCTATGTAAATTTTAGTTTCGTTACAGTAATGATACTGGAACTTCTAATATATTTTCAAGCTACTAAAAGGTCATTAAACATTTTTAACATATTGCCTAATGCTTAAGGGGGCCCACTTGCCATCGGGCAAGCAGATACACTGGCGAGTTCGCCACTGGGTGCAGGGAAAAGGTTAACTGACCGAATACCAAGAGGGATAAAGCAAATGTTTATCTACATCCTAATTTGGGGGCTTTCACTAAGGTTGGCCTGTGGACTTTTCCAAGGTCTCCGTAGCGAGGAATGTCGGTAAAGGTGGACCCACAGCTACACAATACTATGTGGCTTTGCAGATGCAAAACAGTGCGAGGGTTGCAGTAGGATCTTCACCCTGCCCTCGGTTACCTAGGGACGATACAGTGGACAGACGTTATCAGAAGGTAGGATATGGCACAATCTTCAGGCCCTTGAAGGATCTGGGAAGTGCCAAAGGGCAGACTTGTCGGAAGCCTGACCCAGTAACCCGAGCCCCAGAACCTCTGCCCCACCAATGCCCTAAACAGCAAGTAGATGTCCTAAGAGTGGAAACCTAGGTGCAAAGTTGTTCCCGTAGGCTTTAAAAGGTCAGATCTATCATGTCTAGCTTTGTTTTGCAGAAAAGAACTGTTTCTGTGGTCTAGAGCAAAGCTGCACCCATATTAGAAAGAATATATAAGAGATTTTAAGTGCGTCGCAATTTGATCCACTTGTTTGCTTTGCTTGGTTCCGCTTTATTGCAATAAATGCTTGGCTTCAACTTCAAGTCCTCTTTGTCTGTTCTGTTGACCCAGAGCACACAAAGAACCCCCTTTGTAGGCAACCGAAGAGTCTGGTGCCAACTTCCCCATATCTTTCTTCGGTTATTTACACCTGTTTTCCGGGACTCTCCAAAACCACCTAACAGCTGCAGAGAATTCCTTGGAGGAAAAATTAAAAAGTAAAAAGGACCCAAACAGGCTTAGATCAACACTTGGGGGGGGGGGGGGCTCCTGCCTCCCACCCTCTGCAGTCTTTTTGGTGTGAAAACTGCCCTGGTGGAGTTAGTTTGCTGAAAATGTTCCCTGCCACTTTGGGCATAAGAACATAAGAGAAGCCATGTTGAATCGGGCCAGTGGACCATCCAGTCCAACACTCTGTGTCACATAAGAACATAAGAGAAGCCATGTTGGATCAGGCCAATGGCCCATCCATTCCAACACTCTGTGTCACATAAGAACATAAGAGAAGCTATGTTGTATCAGGCCAATGGCCCATCCATTCCAATACTCTGTGTCACATAAGAACATAAGAGAAGCCCTGTTGGATCAGGCCAATGGACCCCCCAGTCCAACTCTCTGTGTCACATAAGAACATAAGAGAAGCCATGTTGGATCAGGCCAATGGCCCATCCAGTCCAATACTCTGTGTCACATAAGAACATAAGAGAAGCCATGTTGGATCAGGCCAATGGCCCATCCAGTCCAACACTGTCACATAAGAACATAAGAGAAGCCCTGTTCGATCAGGCCAATGGCCCCTCCAGTCCAACACTCTGTGTCACATAAGAGAAGCCATGTTGGATCAGGCCAATGCTCCATCCAGTAAAATACTATGTGTCACATAAGAACATAAGAGAAGCCATGTTGGATCAGGCCAATGGCCCATCCAGTCCAACACTGTCACATAAGAACATAAGAGAAGCCATGTTGGATCAGGCCAACGGCCCCTCCAGTCCAACACTCTGGGTCACAGAAGAACATAAGAGAAGCCATGTTGGATCAGGCCAATGGCCTATCCAGTCCAACACTCTGTGTCACATAAGAACATAAGAGAAGCCCAGTTGGATCAGGCCAATGGCCCCTCCAGTCCAACACTCTGTGTCACAGAAGAACATAAGAGAAGCCATGTTGGATCAGGCCAATGGCCCATCCAGTCCAACCCTGTCACATAAGAACATAAGGGAAGAAATGTTGGAGCAGGCCAATGGCCCCTCCAGTCCAACACTCTGTGTCACATAAGAACATAAGAGAAGCCCTGTTGGATCAGGCCAATGGCCCCTCCAGTCCAACACTCTGTGTCACATAAGAACAGAAGAGAAGCCCTGTTGGATCAGGCCAGTGGCCCCTCCAGTCCAACACTCTGTGTCACAGAAGAATATAAGAGAAGCCATGTTGGATCAGGGCAATGGCCTATCCAGTTAAACACTCTGTGTCACATAAGAACATAAGAGAAGCCCTGTTGGATCAGGCCAATGGCCCCTCCAGTCCAACACTCTGTGTCACATAAGAACATAAGAGAAGCCCTGTTGGATCAGGCCAACGGCCCCTCCAGTCCAACACTCTGCATCATATAAGAGAAGCCATGTTGGATCAGGCCAATGCCCCATCCAGTAAAATACTATGTGTCACATAAGAACATAAGAGAAGCCATGTTGGATCAGGCCAATGGCCCATCCAGTCCAACACTGTCACATAAGAACATAAGAGAAGCCATGTTGGATCAGGCCAACGGCCCCTCCAGTCCAACACTCTGTGTCACAGAAGAACATAAGAGAAGCCATGTTGGATCAGGCCAATGGCCTATCCAGTCCAACACTCTGTGTCACATAAGAACATAAGAGAAGCCCAGTTGGATCAGGCCAACGGCCCCTCCAGTCCAACACTCTGTGTCACAGAAGAACATAAGAGAAGCCCAGTTGGATCAGGCCAATGGCCCCTCCAGTCCAACACTCTGTGTCACAGAAGAACATAAGAGAAGCCATGTTGGATCAGGCCAATGGCCCATCCAGTCCAACACTGTCACATAAGAACATAAGGGAAGCAATGTTGGAGCAGGCCAATGGCCCCTCCAGTCCAACACTCTGTGTCACATAAGAACATAAGAGAAGCCCTGTTGGATCAGGCCAATGGCCCCTCCAGTCCAACACTCTGTGTCACATAAGAACAGAAGAGAAGCCCTGTTGGATCAGGCCAATGGCCCCTCCAGTCCAACACTCTGTGTCACATAAGAACAGAAGAGAAGCCCTGTTGGATCAGGCCAGTGGCCCCTCCAGCCCAACACTCTGTGTCACAGAAGAATATAAGAGAAGCCATGTTGGATCAGGGCAATGGCCTATCCAGTTAAACACTCTGTGTCACATAAGAACATAAGAGAAGCCCTGTTGGATCAGGCCAATGGCCCCTCCAGTCCAACACTCTGTGTCACATAAGAACAGAAGAGAAGCCCTGTTGGATCAGGCCAACGGCCCCTCCAGTCCAACACTCTGTGTCACATAAGAACAGAAGAGAAGCCCTGTTGGATCAGGCCAATGGCCCCTCCAGTCCAACACTCTGTGTCACATAAGAACATAAGAGAAGCCCAGTTGGATCAGGCCAATGGCCCCTCCAGTCCAACACTCTGTGTCACAGAAGAACATAAGAGAAGCCATGTTGGATCAGGCCAATGGCCCATCCAGTCCAACCCTGTCACATAAGAACATAAGGGAAGAAATGTTGGAGCAGGCCAATGGCCCCTCCAGTCCAACACTCTGTGTCACATAAGAACATAAGAGAAGCCCTGTTGGATCAGGCCAATGGCCCCTCCAGTCCAACACTCTGTGTCACATAAGAACAGAAGAGAAGCCCTGTTGGATCAGGCCAGTGGCCCCTCCAGTCCAACACTCTGTGTCACAGAAGAATATAAGAGAAGCCATGTTGGATCAGGGCAATGGCCTATCCAGTTAAACACTCTGTGTCACATAAGAACATAAGAGAAGCCCTGTTGGATCAGGCCAATGGCCCCTCCAGTCCAACACTCTGTGTCACATAAGAACATAAGAGAAGCCCTGTTGGATCAGGCCAACGGCCCCTCCAGTCCAACACTCTGCATCATATAAGAGAAGCCATGTTGGATCAGGCCAATGCCCCATCCAGTAAAATACTATGTGTCACATAAGAACATAAGAGAAGCCATGTTGGATCAGGCCAATGGCCCATCCAGTCCAACACTGTCACATAAGAACATAAGAGAAGCCATGTTGGATCAGGCCAACGGCCCCTCCAGTCCAACACTCTGTGTCACAGAAGAACATAAGAGAAGCCATGTTGGATCAGGCCAATGGCCTATCCAGTCCAACACTCTGTGTCACATAAGAACATAAGAGAAGCCCAGTTGGATCAGGCCAACGGCCCCTCCAGTCCAACACTCTGTGTCACAGAAGAACATAAGAGAAGCCCAGTTGGATCAGGCCAATGGCCCCTCCAGTCCAACACTCTGTGTCACAGAAGAACATAAGAGAAGCCATGTTGGATCAGGCCAATGGCCCATCCAGTCCAACACTGTCACATAAGAACATAAGGGAAGCAATGTTGGAGCAGGCCAATGGCCCCTCCAGTCCAACACTCTGTGTCACATAAGAACATAAGAGAAGCCCTGTTGGATCAGGCCAATGGCCCCTCCAGTCCAACACTCTGTGTCACATAAGAACAGAAGAGAAGCCCTGTTGGATCAGGCCAATGGCCCCTCCAGTCCAACACTCTGTGTCACATAAGAACAGAAGAGAAGCCCTGTTGGATCAGGCCAGTGGCCCCTCCAGCCCAACACTCTGTGTCACAGAAGAATATAAGAGAAGCCATGTTGGATCAGGGCAATAGCCTATCCAGTTAAACACTCTGTGTCACATAAGAACATAAGAGAAGCCCTGTTGGATCAGGCCAATGGCCCCTCCAGTCCAACACTCTGTGTCACATAAGAACAGAAGAGAAGCCCTGTTGGATCAGGCCAACGGCCCCTCCAGTCCAACACTCTGTGTCACATAAGAACAGAAGAGAAGCCCTGTTGGATCAGGCCAATGGCCCCTCCAGTCCAACACTCTGTGTCACAGAAGAACATAAGAGAAGCCATGTTGGATCAGGCCAATGGCCCATCCAGTCCAACACTCTGTATCACATAAGAACATAAGAGAAGCCCTGTTGGATCAGGCCAGTGGCCCCTCCAGTCCAACACTCTGTGTCACATAAGAACATAAGAGAAGCCCTGTTGGATCAGGCCAATGGCCCCTCCAGTCCAACACTCTGTGTCACATAAGAACATAAGAGAAGCCCTGTTGGATCAGGCCAATTGCCCATCCAGTCCAACACCCTGCGTCACATAAGAACATAAGAGAAGCCCTGTTGGATCAGGCCAATGGCTCATCCAGTCCAACACTCTGTGTCACAGAAGAACATAAAAGAAGCCATGTTGGATCAGGCCAATGGCCCCTCCAGTCCAACACTCTGTGTCACATAAGAACATAAGAGAAGCCCTGTTGGATCAGGCCAATGGCCCCTCCAGTCCAACACGCTGTGTCACATAAGAACCTAAGAGAAGCCATGTTGGATCAGGCCAGTGGCCCATCCAGTCCAACACTCTGTGTCACATAAGAACACAAAAGAAGCCATGTTGGATCAGGCCAGTGGCCCACCCCGTCCAACACTCTGTGTCACAGAAGAACATAAGAGAAGCCATGCTGGATCAGGCCAATGGCCCCTCCAGTCCAACACTCTGTGTCACATAAGAACCTAAGAGAAGCCATGTTGGATCAGGCCAGTGGCCCCTCCAGTCCAACACTCTGTGTCACACAGTGGCCAAAAAACCAGGTGCCATCAGGAGGTACCTCACTGGGGCCAGGACAATAGAAGTCCTCCTACTGTTGCCCCCCCCCCTCAAACACCAAGAAGACAGAGCATCACTGCCCCAGACACATAAGAACATAAGAGAAGCCATGTTGGATCAGGCCAGTGGCCCATCCAGTCCAGCACTCTGTGTCACATAAGAACATAAGAGAAGCCATGTTGGATCAGGCCACTGGCCCCTCCAGTCCAACACTCTGTGTCACACAGTGGCCAAAGAATCAGGTGCCATCAGGAGGTCCATCACTGGGGCCAGGACACTAGAAGTCCTCCTACTGGTGCCCCCCCTCAAGCACCAAGAAGACAGAGCATCACTGTCCCAGACACATAAGAACATAAGAGAAGCCATGTTGGATCAGGCCAGTGGCCCCTCCAGTCCAACACTCTGTGTCACACAGTGGCCAAAAATCCAGGTGCCATCAGGAGGTCTATCACTGGGGCCAGGACACTAGAAGTCCTCCTACTGGTGCCCCCCCTCAAGCACCAAGAAGACAGAGCATCACTGCCCCAGACACATAAGAACATAAGAGAAGCCATGTTGGATCAGGCCAATGGCCCATCCAGTCCAGCACTCTGTGTCACATAAGAACACAAGAGAAGCCATGTTGGATCAGGCCAATGACCCCTCCAGTCCAACACTGTGTCACACAGTGGCCAAAAAGCCAGGTGCCATCAGGAGGTCCATCAGTGGGGCCAGGACACTAGAAGCTCCCCCAAGCACCCAGAATACAGAGCATCACTGCCGCAGACAGAAAGTTCCAACAATACCCTATGGCTAATATCCACTGATGGACCTCTGCTCCAGATGTTGATCCAACCCCTCTTGAAGCTGTCTATGCTTGTAGCCGCCGCCACCTCATGTGGCTGTGAATTCCACATGTTTATCACCTTTGGGTGAAGAAGTAATTCCTTTTATCCATTCTAACCCGACTGCTCAGTATTGTAATGAAGTGCTCACAAGCTCTTGTATTGTGAGAAAGGGAGAAAAGTACTTCTTTCTCTACCTTCTCCCTCCCATGCATAATCTTGTAAACCTCTATCGTGTCACCCCGCAGTCAACGTTTCTCCAAGCTACAGAGCCCCAAGCGTTTTAACCTTTCTTCATAGGGAAAGTGTTCCAAGCCTGTAATCATTTTAGTTGCCTTTTTCTGTACTTTTCCCAATGTCTTTTTTGAGGTGTGGTGACCAGAATTGTATCCAGTATTCCAAATGAGACCACACCATCGATTATGATACTGGCTGATTTGTTTTCAGCCTCCAGTCATTGCCTCCAAATCTCCAGGAACACCCCAACCCAGAGTTGGCAACTCTCCCCTCCCCTCTGAGTCCCAGGCTGTTCCCTGGGGCTGCCCCCTAGTTCTGGGTCCAGAGGTCTGCTGCCTGTGCAGAGGCTCCCTTCAATCACCCTGGCTCAGAGGTCCAGAAGCCCTCTCAAGGGGCTTTCCAGGCAAGCAAGAAGCAGAGGTGGTGGGCTGTGGCCCTGGGGGGCTGACTTCCCCTGCTTAGCTTCCCAGTTTGGATGAGATCCTCACTGCTGCCTCCCCCCCCCGCCCGTGGTCAGCAGCCCCCACTCATCATCTTGGTTGCACCCACTGTATTTCTCCACAGGGCTTTTTTTTGAGCAGGTATGCACAGGAACGCAGGTCCACCTGGCTTGGTGGCAGGGGGTGTGGCCTAATATGTAAATAAGTGCCTACTGGGCTTTCTCTATCAAACAAGAGCCCTGTGTCTTCCAGTTCCGCTTGCTGCGATGCAGGGGCCAGGACTTCACATACGGTCCTCCAAACGAGGTCGCGCTGTTGATCTTGGCAGAGGCCTGAGAATATTGGCCATTTTCTGGATCAACATGAGGAAGAACTTCCTGACCGTTAGAGCGATTCCTCAGTGGAATAGGCTTCCTCCTGAGGAGGTGGTGGGCTCTCCTTCCTGGGAGGTTTTGAAACAGAGGCTAGATGGCCATCTGACAGCAATGGAGATCCTGCGAATTTAAGGGGAGGGGATTGTGAGTTTTGAGTGGTTCCTCAGTGGAACAGGCTTCCTCCTGGGGAGGTGGTGGGCTCTCCTTCCTTGGAGGTTTTGAAATAGAGGCTGGATGGGCATCCGACAGCAATGAGGATCCTGTGAATTTAGGGGGAGGGGTTTGTGAGTTTAGAGCGGTTCCTCAGTGGAACAGGCGTTCTCCTCGGGAGGTGGTGGGCTCTCCTTCCTTGGAAACAGAGGCTGGATGGCCACCTGACAGCAATGAGGATCCTGTGAATTTAGGGGGAGGGGTTTGTGCATTTAGAGCGGTTCCTCAGTGGAACAGGCGTCCTCCTCGGGAGGTGGTGGGCTCTCCTTCCTTGGAGGGTTTTCAACAGAGGCTGGAAGGCCATCTGACAGCAATGGAGATCCTGTGAATTTAGGGGGAGGGGTTTGTGAGTTTAGAGCGGTTCCTCAGTGGAACAGGCTTCCTCCTGGGGAATTGGTGGGCTCTCCTTCCTTGGAGGTTTTGAAACAGAGGCTGGATGGGCATCCGACAGCAATGAGGATCCTGTGAATTTACGGGGAGGGGTTTGTGAGTTTAGAGGGGTTCCTCAGTGGAACATGCGTCCTTCTGGGGAGGTGGTGGGCTCTCCTTCCTTGGAGGGTTTTCAACAGAGGCTGGATGGCCATCTGACAGCAATGAGGATCCTGTAGATTTAGGGGGAGGGGTCTGTGAGTTTAGAGCGGTTCCTCAGTGGAATAGGCTTCCTCCTGGGGAGGTGGTGGGCTCTCCTTCCGTGGAGGTTTTTAAACAGAGGCCATCTGGCCATCTGAAAGCAATGAAGATCCTGTGAATTTAGGGGGAGGGGTTTGCGAGTTTCCTGCATTGTGCAGGGGGTTGGACTAGATGACCCTGGAGGTCCCTTCCAACTCTATGATTCTTCAGGAGGTGGTGGGCTCTCCTTCCTTGGAGGCAGAGGCTAGATGGCCAGCTCTAGGATCCTATGGTTCTATTTTCAGTCCCTTTCCTAATAATTCTCACTGTGGCATTTGCCTTTTTTGCCACTGCAGCACTCTCAGTTCAGAAGTGGGTCAAAGACTGACTGGGAGATTATTTTCTGCACTCAGTTTCCAAAAATCCAGGACTTGTTTCCAGGTGATTATAGTGGCTGCGTGGTGCAGAGTGGTAAAGCAGCAGTGCTGCAGTACTGTGATCTGAACTCTCTGCTCACGACCTGAGTTCTATCCCAGCGAAAGCTGGTTCAAGTAGCTGGCCCGAGGTTGACTCAGCCTTCCATCCTTCCGAGGTCGGTAAAAGGAGTCCCCAGCTTGCTGCGGGGGAAGTGTAGATGACTGGGGAAGGCCAGGGCAAACCACCCTGTAAAAAGTCTGCCATGAAAACGTGAAAGCAGCGTCACCCCAGAGTCGGGAACAACTGGTGCTTCCACAGGGGACCTTTCCTTTCCTTCCCTTCCAGGTGGTTCCATTTCCCCCTCCAAAGAAAGCATTTGCTGGCTGAATGAACCCCCCCTCCTGAAACCTGCTCACATCTTTATGGGTGGGGGCTGCTTAGGGTCTGGTTGCTGGGGCTGCCCCATCCACTGCAGGGTGGCCTCGGATAAAGCGCTCTTGGGATTTTCCGTTGGCCTTCACTGATATGCCAGATGAAGGATGAGAATATTTGTTACCAGGACTTACAAAAGGGCACCTTTTCCAGCCAGTGCCTAGCAGGCAGGAGGGAGGGAGTCCTGCCTGGGCTGTTCTTCCCCTCAGAATGACAGATGCCCATCTGTTGATTAACAATTAGGCCAAGGAGGCACTGGCCTATGGGCCCCAGGCTTTTAGGGACCCCGGGCTGGCTTCTTCCCACCCACCCCCAGTTTCCCCCCTGCTTGCAACCCTCCCAGCCTGCACACACTGCCAGCAACTGAGCCGCTCTTTGCCCCACCTGCCTGATGCGGCTGCTGCTGGTGTCGCCTCCAAGTCTGCCCCTCCATCACCAAGAGAGCCAGTCTGGTGTAGTGGTGAAGTGTGCGGACTTTTATCTGGGAGAACCGGGTTTGATTCCCCACTCCTCCACTTGCACCTGCTGGAATGGCCTTGGGTCAGCCAGAGCTCTCTTATCTGGGAGAACCAGGTTTGATTCCCCACTCCTCCACTTGCAGCTGCTGGAATGGCCTTGGGTCAGCCAGAGCTCTCTTATCTGGGAGAACCGGGCTGGATTCCCCACTCCTCCACTTGCAGCTGCTGGAATGGCCGTGGGTCAGCCAGAGCTCTCTTATCTGGGAGAACCGGGTTTGATTCCCCACTCCTCCACCTGCAGCTGCTGGAATGGCCTTGAGTCAGCCATAACTCTCTTATCTGGGAGAACCAGGTTTGATTCCCCACTCCTCCACTTGCAGCTGCTGGAATGGCCTTGGGTCAGCCAGAGCTCTCTTATCTGGGAGAACCTGGTTTGATTCCCCACTCCTCCACTTGCAGCTGCTGGAATGGCCTTGGGTCAGCCATAGCTCTGGCAGAGATTGTCCTTGAAAGGGCAACTTCCGTGAGAGCTCTCTCAGCCCCACCCACCTCAGAGGGTGTCTGTTGTGAGGGGAGAAGATATAGGCAAGTGTGAGCTGCTCAGAGTCTCTGATTCAGAAAGAAGGGCGGGGTATAAATCTGCAATTCTTCTTCTTCTGCGTCTGTCCGAGGGGCTTTTGGGAAGGGGCCTGCAGGCTGCAGCAGGGGCTGCGGGAGGGGGGGGGGGGGCGAGGGAGGCTCTCAGACTCTGAGATAATTTGCGAGGGGACCCCCGAGATTTTGACCGCCTCCTCGGGGCCTCCACAGGGTTGAATCTGGCCCTGTTGCAAGGCACCCTTCCACCTCCTGTTTAATCTGTTTCCTTTCTGTCTGTTTCTCCTTGAGACCTTCCCCTTGCAGGAATGAGGCGATAAGGGCCGCTCCTCCTCGCATTCCTTCCCTGGACGGTGGGTCCTCCCCCCCCCCCCCCCCAGCATCTTTGATCCTATCAGCAGCCCGGGAAAGAGTTGCGGCAGCCCCTGCTGGGAAGCAGCGCCCTGAATCTCTTGGCCCCAGCAGCGTTTTGCAGGCACCTTCAGTCTTTCGCTGCTCAGGGCGGCTGCCCCTTAGAAGCCAGTGGGCAGGGAGCCCGTGGGCGGGGGGGGGGGTGCTCTGCCCTTGATCCCGCGCCTAGGAGGGCAGCCCGGGCCAGACAGACCCCCCAGCTGGGAGGCGGGGCGGCGGCTGCCTGCTGGCCTCACTTTGCCTACCCCCCAGCCCAGCCGGCCCGCCTCCTCCTCCTGGCCAGGCCTCGCCCCGGGCGGCCGCTCTATAAAGACCCCGGGACTGGCTGGCCTCTGGCACGGCCTCCCCGGGACCTCCCTCGCTCCGGACCAGCCAGCCAGCCCGACAGGTAAGTCTCACCTGCCGCGCCTCCCTCCCTCCCGAGATGCGCAGTCTTCGCTCCCTCCCCTCTCCACGACGGGCCCCCCAAAGCTCGTGCTGCCATGGGCGGCCCCCCCACTCCCTGGGGACCCCTTTCCCAGAGGAGCAGCCGCAGGGTGGGTCTGTCCAGCTCTCCCGGGTCGCTTAGAATCCTAGAGTTGGAAGGGACCTCTAGAGCACGGGTGGCCAACGGTAGCTCTCCAGATGTTTTTGCCTACAACTCCCGTCAGCCCCAGGCATTAGCCATTTTCCTAGCACCATGTCACAAAATAAAAGAAAGCTTTCAAAACTGTCTAATTACTTTGACCCTCAGGCCAATCGTAGAGAGCTAAAAAAGCAGCCCCGTGGTGCAGAGTGGTAAAGCTGCCCACGACCTGAGTTCGATCCCTGGCGGAAGCTGGGTTTTCAGGTAGCTGGCTCGAGGTTGACACAGCCTTCCATCCTTCCGAGGTCGGGCAAAGGAGTACCCATCTTGCTGGGGGGAAAGCGTAGATGACTGGGGAAGGCAATGGCAAACCACCCTGTAAAAAGTCTGCCGTGAAAACATTGTGAAAGCAGCGTCACCCCAGAATCGGAAACGACTGGTGCTTGCACGGGGGACTACCTTGACCTAGGAGCCCCGTGGCGCAGAATGGCAAAGCTGCAGTACTGCAGCCGGAGCCCTCTGCTCACGACCTGAGTTCGATCCTGGCGGAAGCTGGATTCAGGTAGCCGGCTCTAGGTTGACTCCGCCTTCCATCCTTCCGAGGTCAGTCAAATGAGTCCCCAGCTTGCTGTGGGGGGGAGCGTAGATGACTGGGGAAGGCAGTGGCAAACCACCCTGTAAAAGGTCTGCCGTGAAAACGCTGTGAAAGCGACGTCACCCCAGAGTCGGAAACTGCCTTGACCTTTCTAAAAAAGGTTCAGAGTTCCTCAGGCACTCTCTTCTGGGACAGTCCAGTCAAACCCACCAGGGTTCCAACAACTGACCCTCAGGTCACCCCAGCTCCTGGCCTCAGCCAGCAGCCAGAAGACTGAGAGGAGGAGGAGGGAAAACCTCCGCTTTGACTAGTCCACCAGCCTCTAAGTGCCTTGCAGCCGGTGGCCCCGCCCTGGGGTTTGCAACAGCTGGTGAGAAATCCTGCAGAACTTAGTCACATAAAACTTACCCCTGGCACCCTGTAGGGCCTGCCCCGGGAGCCTCCCTTGCACAAGAGCCAGGATGGGCAGGGCTGAGTGGGGCGAGCAAACCTGGATTTGACTGCTGCCCTCCTCCTCCTAAGGACAGCCAGGAGCTCTTCCTTCTTTCCTTCCTCCTCCAGGTGAAGAACCAGGAAGATGGTCCCACCTGCCTACTTCAGCCTGGGCCTCCTCGTCTGCCTGGCGATTGTGACCAGTGAGTACCCCAATCTGGAGACCCGACTCTCTTCCCCATCCCTCCCCTCCCCTCCAGCCCTGTAGCCAGAAATTTGGGGGAGAGCAGCAGTGGCAAAAACAGGGCCATGGGGAGAGTGGGAGAGACAGGGAAGAGCCTAGGGAGAGGAGCAGCGGTGAAAAGGGGGGCATGGGGAGAGTGGGAGAGGCAGTGAAGAGCCTGGGGAGAGGGGCAGCGGTGAAAAGGGGGCCGTGGGGAGAGTGGGAGAGGCAGGGAAGAGCGGCAGCTGGCAAAAGGGGGCCGTGGGGAGAGTGGGAGAGGCAGGGAAGAGCCCGGAGAGAGGGGCAGCGGTGAAAAGGGGGCTGTGGGGAGAGTGGGAGAGACAGGGAAGAGCCTGGGGAGAGGGGCAGCGGTGAAAAGGGGGCTGCGGGGAGAGCAGGGGAGGCAGGAATGAGGTGGGAAGAGCCTGAGGAGAGCAGCAGTGGTGAAAAGGGGGCTGTGGGGAGAGTGGGAGAGACAGGGAAGAGCCTGGGGAGAGGGGCAGCGGTGAAAAGGGGGCTGTGGGGAGAGTGGGAGAGGCAGGGAAGAGCCCGGGGAGAGCAGCAGCAGTGAAAAAGGGACTGCGGGGAGAGCAGGGGAGGCAGGAATGAGGTGGGAAGAGCCTGAGGAGAGCAGCAGCGGTGAAAAGGGGGCTGTGGGGAGAGTGGGAGAGACAGGGAAGAGCCTGGGGAGAGGGGCAGCGGTGAAAAGGGGGCTGTGGGGAGAGTGGGAGAGACAGGGAAGAGCCCGGAGAGAGGGGCAGCGGTGAAAAGGGGGCTGTGGGGAGAGTGGGAGAGGCAGGGAAGAGCCCGGGGAGAGCAGCAGCAGTAAAAAGGGACTGCGGGGAGAGCAGGGGAGGCAGGAATGAGGTGGGAAGAGCCTGAGGAGAGCAGCAGTGGTGAAAACGGGGGCTGTGGGGAGAGTGGAAGAGACAGGGAAGAGCCTGGGGAGAGGGGCAGCGGTGAAAAGGGGGCTGTGGGGAGAGTGGGAGAGACAGGGAAGAGCCCGGGGAGAGGGGCAGCGGTGAAAAGGGGGCTGTGGGGAGAGTGGGAGAGACAGGGAAGAGCCCGGAGAGAGGGGCAGCGGTGAAAAGGGGGCTGTGGGGAGAGTGGGAGAGGCAGGGAAGAGCCCGGGGAGAGCAGCAGCAGTGAAAAAGGGACTGCGGGGAGAGCAGGGGAGGCAGGAATGAGGTGGGAAGAGCCTGAGGAGAGCAGCAGTGGTGAAAACGGGGGCTGTGGGGAGAGTGGGAGAGACAGGGAAGAGCCTGGGGAGAGGGGCAGCGGTGAAAAGGGGGCTGTGGGGAGAGTGGGAGAGACAGGGAAGAGCCTGGGGAGAGGGGCAGCGGTGAAAAGGGGGCTGTGGGGAGAGTGGGAGAGGCAGGGAAGAACCTGGAGAGAGCGGCAGCGGTGAAAAGGAGGCTGTGGGGAGAGCAGGGGAAGCAGGAAAAGGGTGGGAAGAGCCCAGGGAGAGCAGTGGCATGAAAATGGGGGAATGAGTGGCGAGGAAAGGAGGGGTCATGCAGGAGGAAGGGGGCCTGGGTGGAGGGGCTGTGGCGAAGGGCCTGCTTCCCTCTCTCCTTGGGCTTCCTACACAGAAGGGAGCATCTGGAGGGCTCTCTCCCGAGGGAGAGGATGGGTGTGAGCGTGGCCAGCCCCTCCTGCCCTTTACCTGCACGTGCCAGTAGAGGCTTTCCCTCTCACCCCCCCCTTCTATCCACGCAGGCGGCCAGGCGGCCGAATGCCCCCGGGGCTGGCTCTCCTACAACGGCCACTGCTATGGCTACTTCCACCAGGAGCTGACCTGGAGTCGGGCACAGGTGAGGGGCGGCGGGCAGAGTCCTGGGCAGTGGGCCGGGGGCATTCCACTCTGGGTTGGGGAATCCCTGGCGATTTGGGGGTGGAGTCTGGGCAGGGCGGAGTTTGGAAAGGGGAGGGAACCCCGTGGGGATGGGGTGCTCAGGACCCCTCGCCGCCTCCTGCAGGGGAACAGGCTTCTGTCGTCTGGGGAACCGTTCTAATTCCAGGAGAACTCCTGGCCTCCCCTGGAGCTTGGCAACCACAGGATAGCACTGGAAGGCTTAAGAAGCAAAAATGCTCTGCCAGCCCTGCTTGACCGGAAGCCAGGGCCGGCCCCACCATTAGGCAAACTAGGCAGTTGCCTAGAGCGCTGGCTTTCCTGGGGCACCACATATGACTCTGTGAAGTTATCATCAGTGCGGGGAGGGGGGACACCCTGCCAGAAGCCACAGGGAAGCTGCTACTGGGCTCCCCACATAAGCACCCCCTCCTTGGCTGCGGCCTCCCTGCCTGCCCCTCAGGATGTGGGGAAGTGGGGGGCAGTTGCCTGAGATTCCCAGAATCCTCCCTGTAGCTGTTTGCAGAAGGGAGCTGGACCAGGCTCCCAAATCAAGGGGAATTGCCAACCTCCACGTGGTGCCTTGAGATCTCCTGCTATGGCAGTTGATCACCAGACCACGGAGACGAGTTCTCTGGCACAAAGGACTGCTTGGGAGGGGGGGCCCGGTGCCATTATAATCCACTGAGCCCCCCCCCCTTCCCCAAACCTCGCCCTCCACGGGGTTCACACCTAAAGCTTCAGGAATTTCTCAAGCCAGAGTTGGAACCTCATACAGTCTACACTGTACTCTTGCTACGTTCGAAGCTTGTACAGCTGAGTCTGCAATTTGAATCCTGCCTTTATCTAGCTCAGGGGTGTCAAACTTCTGGACTGGGGCCGAATCAGGCCCTCGGAGGGCTCCTATCAGGCCCCTGAGCAACTGGCTGTGATCTGCTTCCTTCTCCCTCTCCCTTGCTTCCTTCTACACCACAACTTGCTTTGCTAGGCTTGCTCCATCGCACAGGAGCCCCAGAGCAAAACCTCTATTTTCTCAATTGGCTGAGGCTCCTCCCTTGGGAAGGAAGAGCTTGCTATCACAATTGCACAGCAGAGCTACTGAGCAAAGCCTCTCTTCCTTCTGTTGGCTGAGGCTCCTCCCCCTCTTGGTCCCCTGAGAAAGGCAGGAAAGAGCTTCCAGTTTCCAAGATCCCTTGGGAGAGATGCAAAGAAAGCACCTTTAAAACCAATGAGTTTTGAGCATGTTTTAAGGGTTTTTTTAAAAATCTTTAATTGTGTTTTTCTGTGTCTTTTATAAAGTTTATATTTCTGCTATCTAATCTTAAATAGGTACACACACAGCCCAGCCCAACAAGGTCTCATTTATGTCAGATCTGGCTCTCATAACAAATGAGTTTGATACCCCTGATTTGGGTATTCATCCCTAATTTCATATAGGAGGTGTTTGCTCTTTCTTTACCAGCAGGGGCATGCGGTAGAAAAGATGGTCCAATTTTGCACTAGAGCTTTAATCCTTGTTTAGCTCTGTCTCCAAACTGACTTTCTACACCAAAACCATAGAATTATAGAGTCATAAAGTTGGTTTCTCTGATTCTATTATTCTAGTGTAGAAAGCCAGTTTGGAGACAGAGTTAAACCAGGATTAAAGCGCTAGAGCAGGGGTGGCCAACGGTAGCTGTCCAGATGTTTTTTGCCTACAACTTCCATCAGCCCCAGCCAGCATGGCCAATGGCTGGGGCTGATGGGAGTTGTAGGCAAAAAACATCTGGACAGCTACCGTTGGCCACCCCAGCTCTAGTGCCTCTATCTCAAAAAACAGGGGAGGGGGCTTTTGGGAGCTGCTGCTTTCTCAGGCATTCACTGTAACTTCTGAAAAGGCGACTGGTCCCAACCTCAAAGCTTGAGAAGTTCTGGATGCCCCACCTAGGGCTGCCCAATAGAGATAAAGCACCTTGCAGCATAAGCGGTCAAACTGGTAGAGTCTGCTGTGGGTGGGCAGCCTGGCGGAAACAAGAACCAGTTTGGTGTCGTGGTGAAATGTGCAGACTCTTAGCTGGGAGAACCGGGTTTGATTCCCCACTCCTCCACTTGCAGCTGCTGGAATGGCCTTGGGTCAGCCAGAGCTCTCTTATCTGGGAGAACCGGGTTTGATTCCCCGCTCCTCCACTTGCAGCTGCTGGAATGGCCTTGGGTCAGCCAGAGCTCTCTTATCTGGGAGAACCGGGTTTGATTCCCCACTCCTCCACTTGCAGCTGCTGGAATGGCCTTGGGTCAGCCAGAGCTCTCTTATCTGGGAAAACCGGGTTTGATTCCCCACTCCTCCACTTGCAGCTGCTGGAATGGCCTTGGGTCAGCCAGAGCTCTCTTATCTGGGAGAACCGGGTTTGATTCCCCACTCCTCCACTTGCAGCTGCTGGAATGGCCTTGGGTCAGCCAGAGCTCTCTTATCTGGGAAAACCGGGTTTGATTCCCCACTCCTCCACTTGCAGCTGCTGGAATGGCCTTGGGTCAGCCAGAGCTCTCTTATCTGGGAAAACCGGGTTTGATTCCCCACTCCTCCACTTGCAGCTGCTGGAATGGCCTTGGGTCAGCCAGAGCTCTCTTATCTGGGAAAACCGGGTTTGATTCCCCACTCCTCCACTTGCAGCTGCTGGAATGGCCTTGGGTCAGCCAGAGCTCTCTTATCTGGGAAAACCGGGTTTGATTCCCCACTCCTCCACTTGCAGCTGCTGGAATGGCCTTGGGTCAGCCAGAGCTCTCTTATCTGGGAGAACTGGGTTTGATTCCCCACTCCTCCACTTGTAGCTGCTGGAATGGCCTTGGGTCAGCCAGCCCCCCCCCCCCCCCCCTCACCCCCCCCCCCCCCTGGTCCCCCCCCGACCTCCCCCCCCCCTTCTCCACTTGCAGCTGCTGGAATGGCCTTGGGTCAACCAGAGCTCTCTTATCTGGAGAACCAGCTTTGATTCCCCACTCCTCACTTGCAGCGGCTGAATGGCCCTTAGATCAACCAGAGCTCTCTTATCTGGAAGAACCCGGGTCTGATTCCCCATTCTTCCACTTGCAGCTGCTGGAATGGCCTTGGGTCAACCAGAGCTCTCTTATCTGGAAGAACCGGGTTTGATTCCCCACTTCTCCACTAGCACCTGCTGGAATGGCCTTGGGTCAGCCAGAGCTCTCTTATCTGGAAGAACCGGGTTTGATTCCCCACTCCTCCACTTGCAGCTGCCGGAATGTCCTTGGGTCAGCCAGAGCTCTCTTATCTGGAAGAACCGGGTCTGATTCCCCATTCCTCCACTTGCAGCTGCTGGAATGGCCTTGGGTCAGCCAGAGCTCTCTTATCTGGGAGAACTGGGTTTGATTCCCCACTCCTCCACTTGCAGCTGCTGGAATGGCCTTGGGTCAGCCAGAGCTCTCTTATCTGGGAGAACCAGGTTTGATTCCCCCCTCCTCCACTTGCAGCTGCTGGAATGGCCTCGGGTCAGCCAGAGCTCTCTTATCTGGGAGAACCGGGTTTGATTCCCCACTCATCCACCTGCAGCTGCTGGAATGGCCTTGGGTCAGCCAGAGCTCTCTTATCTGGGAGAATCGGGTTTGATTCCCCGCTCCTCCACTTGGAGTTGCTGGAATGGCCTTGGGTCAGCCAGAGCTCTCACAGAGTTGTCCTTCAAAGTGTCAAGCATCGGTATTTCGAATAAACAAGCTATTGTTTAAATCAAAGACTCATTTTATTGATAATCCCATACTTGTCCAAGGTAAGATACCTTGGAAGTAATACAGTTTGAAACATAGCATGCCATCTTAAAGGCTACATCAAAGGGACAGTTCAGATAGTTTCAAAACATAACATACAGATGTGAAATGCTTAAAAGTTCAAAGTGTGCTATCTGCTAACTATTGGGTTCATGAACATATGAAGCTGCCTTATACTGAATCAGACCCTCAGTCCATCAAAGTCAGTGTTGTCTCCTCAGACTGGCAGCAGCTCTCCAGGGTCTCAAGCTGAGGTTTTTCACACCTTTTTGCCTGGACCCTTTTTTTTTGGAGATGCCAGGGATTGAACCTGGGACCTTCTGCTTCCCAAGCAGATGCTCTACCACTGAGCCACCGTCCCTCCCCTAACATCCCTCAGTTCCCACACATTCCTAGTTTGCAGTTATGTATGTGAATACGAGGGAGGTGCTTTCTACTTTGCATTAGAAGATTCCTGGCACCTACTGCATCCTTGAGGATCCGCAGAAGGGGGAACTTTGGAAAAGAATCTTTATACAGACAGAGAAGAGAAAAGAAAGAAGGGAGGGGGGAGCATAGATTGTAAATTGAACTTCAGAAATATCATGCTTGTCACAAAGGGCAGTTTCTGTCAGAGCTCTCTCAGCCCCAACCCCCTCACAGAGTGTCTATTGTGGCAGTGGTGGGGAAGGGAAAGGAGATTGTGAGCCACTCTGAGATTCGGAGCGGAGGGCAGGATAGAAATCCAGTATCTTCTTCATCTTCTTCTTTTCTGCTCTTTCTTTTCTCTCCCTCTCCTCCCCAGGCTTCCTGTCAACGCTACAAGGCTGACCTGGCCACCATTCTGGACGCTGACGAACACCGTGCCATCGCAGACTACCTGCACCGAGTCCAATGGGATGACGAGGATGTGTGGATTGGGCTCTCTGTCGCTGGCAGGGTGAGTGTGGGCCCCTTCCTGGCTCCAGATGCTGCTTGGCCCCCTGTAGATGTGGCGTGCGTGGCGGTGCCGCACAAGCAAGCAGCAGAGAACAGCACAAGAGACCCACCAGGGAAGAGCCAAGGGGCTCCCTCCCTCCCTCCCCTTTCCTGCCAGGGCCAAAATCTCTCTTCCTCTCTGCTGTGAGAGCTCTCTCAGTCCCACCCACCTCACAGGGTGTCTGTTGTGGGGGAGGAAGGGAAAGGAGGTTGTGAGCCGCTCTGAGACTTTTGAGTGGAGGGCGGGATATAAATCCAATGTCTTCTTTGTCTTCTTTCCTCTGCAGAACCAGGAGTGGCTTTGGCCTGACGGCAGCAACACAGGCTACACCGCCTGGAAAAGGTTCAAGCCCCCTCCTTTTGTGAAAAACGAGCCCTGTGCCCTTCTGGATGAGGACTCTGGTGAGAGGGGAGGGGAGGGGCTGGCAGACAGGCAGCCTGGGCAGGTTTGCTACACTGTGGAACTCACTGCCACTGGATCAGGAGAGGGCGGCTCACACCAATAACATGACCAGACAAGCCCCCCCCCCTTTAATTGCCTTGTACTGTTCACAGCTGCCCTGAGCCTGCCTCGGTGGGGAGGGTGGGATAGAAATCGAATAAATAAATAAGGATGCTGGGGGGAGGAGAGGACGTTATGTGAGAGGTAGGAGGAGCAGGGCCGGCAGGGGGGCACCCAGGTTGCTGGAGGGGGTGCAGAGGGCCTGTCTCTCAGGCTCCCAAAACCTCCTGTGGCACTCTTCTTGTCCCTTTGCATAATGTCAAGAGAGGCAGAAATCTGAGCTGTAAGGAGATGGACGACTGAATTTCTGCCTCCCAGTCTGCTCCTCTTGGGACAGAAAGAAAGGGGGCAGAAAGCTGCCTCTCCCCCCGCCCCCAACACCACATCAAACTTCTCCTGCCTGCAGTCGTGGGGGCCAGGCCTCTGCACAGAAATAGGAAGCGGAGCCCCTTTGGCTTCATGGAACGGCCGGTCCAGCCCCCTTCCCTCTCCTCTCTGGATTCCGGCTGCCACCTGGGACAGATCACTCCCTCTTACCCACAATTCTCCATCAGGACAGCCAGAGCCACCAAAGAGATGGGGCGCACCTGGGCTAAACGGGAGCCACTTTGTAGGGTTGCCAGCCTCCAGTTGGGGGCTGGAGATCTCCTGGAATTAAAATGGACTCCCAGAGCAGTTCCTCTAGAGAAAACGGCTGCTTTGAGGGGATGGGGCTCTGTGCCATTATAACCCAATGGGGTCACTCCCATTCTCAAGCTCCACCCCTTTCAAATCTCCAGGGATTTCTGAGCTCAGAGCTGGGCCCCCTCCCCACCACCCAAAGGAGGAGGCCACAGGAAGTCTTGCCCCCGGCTGGGTTTGGAAGGCATCGTTTGGGCAGGGAGAGGAGGGCCTGGGAAGTAGGGCTCCCAATCCCCAGGTGGGGACAGGGGATCCCCCAGTTTGGAGGCCCTCCCCCCACTTCAGGATCTTCAGAAAGCGAGGCTGGGGGCGGGGAGGAGGGAAATGTCTGCTGGCACTCCATTATTCCCTAAGGAGCCCAATTCCCATAGGGTTTAATGGAGAACTGATCCCTGGGTGTTTGGAGGGGGGCTGTTTTTGGAGGGAGAGGCACCACATTTTCAGCAGAGCATCCAGTTCTTTTCTTCAAAACACCCTCCACGTTTCAAAAAAGATTGGACCAGGGGTTCCAATTCTGTGAGCCCCCAAAGAAGATGCCCCTATCCTTCATTCCGGCATGAGCCCTGAGAACGGGGCACATTCTTTCTAGTGGAGGGAAGGCATTTAAAAGGTGTGCGGTCCCTTTCAATGCGATGGCCAGAACTCCCCTGGAGTTCAGTTGTGCTCGTCACACCCTTGCTCCTGGCTCCACCCCCAGAGTCCCTAGATATTTCATGAACTGGAGCTGGCAACCCTATCGGAAAGGGATGTTTCTGCATGAGCAGCCACAGGGCAGTCTGGTGGTCTCAGGCACCCTGGGGCGGGGGGAGGCAAAAAGGACCCTGCTGCCCGGTGCCAGGTGTGATGACCCTCCTTTCTCCTTCCAGGTTTCATGCTCTGGGACACCGACTCCTGCAATGACCGGAACGCCTTCCTCTGCAAGCTGTAGACCGAGCACCGGTGCGTGGAGGACATGGTCCCCCCTCCCCCATGACCCCTCCTCTGATGGCCCTTCTGTGCTTCACTCCACAGCTTCCCCCTTGCTCTGCCTTTAGCCCCTCCTGAAAATAAACCCTTCTTGAGCACACACAGAATTGGTAGGTTTCTTCTTTCCCTGCAATGGTTTGTCTGTGTTTCCAAGGGCTGCACATGCCACGATCGCCAAGCCCAGCCTCATTTCATGGCCCTGTGCAAGGCAGGCCCTGTGCGAGAGCCCGTTTGGTGTAGTGGTGAAGTGTGTGGACTCTTATCTGGGAGAACCGGGTTTGATTCCCCACTCCTCCACTTGCAGCTGCTGGAATGGCCTTGGGTCAGCCAGAGCTCTTATCTGGGAGAACCGGGTTTGATTCCCCACTCCTCCACTTGCAGCTGCTGGAATGGCCTTGGGTCAGCCACAGCCCTCACAGTGCTGTCTTTGAAAGGGCAGCTTCTGGGAGAGCTCTCTCAGCCCCACCCACCTCACAGGGTGTCTTGTGCAGGAGAAAGGTAAAGGAGATTGTGACTACTCTGAGACTCTGATTCAGAGAGAAAGACAGGGGGTATAAATCTACGGTCTTCTTCTTCCTCTGCTTTTTTCCGGGTCCCACTGAACTGACACGAGGCATTGGTGCAAGCTTGCAGGCTCATCAGAGTTCTTTATCAGGCTGGAGGGTACCATTAAGAAAGAAACAGGGTGGTGGAGAAGAAACAGGTTTCCCATCCTTGCTAACCTTCTCTTCCAGATGCTTCCCAGGCACGTAGTTTCACTTCAGTGCTGCCCCAAGAAGAGCTCCATAGAGCTCAGTTGCTTGCACAGTTATAAAAGGTCAAGGAAGTCCCCTGTGCAAGCACCAGTCATTTCGAACTCTGGGCTGACATCGCATCACATTTTCTTCTTATGGGGTAGTTTGGCCTTGCCTTCCCCAGTCATCTACGCTTCCCCCCCAGCAAGCTGGGAACTCATTTGACTGACCGCAGAAGGGTGGAAGGCTGAGTCAACCTGGAGCCAGCTACCTGAACTCAGCTTCTGCCAGGATCGAACTCAGGTCGTGAGCAGAGCTTGGACTGCAGTACTGCAGCTTTACCACTCTGTGCCACAGGGCTGCTGCACAGTTATAACTAATGTCAATTTGGTTGGTCCTAAGAAAAGGGCTGGCATGAGGTTTGTGCTTATTTGTGGATTTTGCGTGGACCTGGGTGACTGTTTGCTATTTTGCTCTTTCTTTTGCAAGAGCCTTCCACTGTCCCCAGGAAGGCCCCGGGGTGGGGGCTGCACACTTGAAATCTTGGGGTAGAAAACCAGAGAGGCCAAGAACAACCTGCAGTGAGGGAGAGCATCTTTGCATCTTGGGTAGATTGAAAGGAAAGAGCGTTGATTTTGCCAGACACAGCTAGCAGAGCGGAAGAGCTGCACAGGTTGGATTTCACGGCACAGCGCTTATGCCTGGCACAGAGGGCGGCAAGCACAACTTCTTCACGGTTGCACAACTGGAACAGGAGATCTGGCCCCCCCAAAGTCCCTTTCAAAGGAAGCCACAAGTCTGTAAAAGGCGCTTTCTCAACTACTCGATGGTGATCCTATCACCTCTCAGCCGCCTCCTCTCCAGGCTAAACATGCCCAGCTCCATCAGCCTTTCCTCATAGGACTTGGTCTCCAGACCCTTCACCATCTTTGTTGCTCTCCTCTGGACCCCTTCCAGCTTGTCTATATCCTTCTTAAATTGTGGTGCCCAAAACTGAACACAATATTCCAGGTTGTTGGAAATATGTATCTGTTTTGTATGTCCTTTGCAATGTTCCAGTCATTGTAGAGAACACTGTGCCTGATTTCCTATTGTCTGCATGACCTGGGAAGAAGATACTGACTGCTGTCAATCAAGGTCTAGAAGCGGGAAAACCTGTTTTGTCTGTTTGGGCAGTTAGTCAGGTGACTTCCTTGGTTCAGGCAGAGGGGTCAAGGAGGAGGAGGAAGTGGTCTTCCATTAAGATGTAGTTCTTTAGTGTTTGTTATTTTCACCACCCAGTACCCTTTCCCTGTAGTAATAAATATGTGTTTGCTTTTTCATGTTAAATGCCCCTCAATGATTATTTGATCCAGTGATCCATCGCACTGTTTGGGACAAAGAAATAGAATTTCAAACAGAATTCCCTAACACAGGTGAGGTCTTACCGGAGCAGAGTAAAGCGATATCATTGCTTTGTGTGATCTGGATACTAAACTTCTGTTGATACAGCCCAAAATCACAGATGAACAAGATGCATCTTGCAGTCATCCCCGAGTGGATGGGCACTTGGCTCCAGCCACTCCCGTGGCAACACCCCCTCCCCATGCCTTACGTGAAAGCCTTACCTGGGGTGCTCGCTCTCCCACCTCTGCCCTGGGCTCTGGCTCTGAGCCTCCAGAAGCACCCAGGGAGGGCAAGAGGCCCTTGTGGCCTTCCGCCGATGTCTTTCAAGGCTCTGACCAGATCTTCCGCTCCGAGGCCAGGAGCAGCCCCCAGGCCTGCACTGCATTCCCTGACACGGCCCTCCTAGTCTTCTTTGAAACCCACAAGTCACCAGGTCCAAATGGTGCGACCCAGGAGTGGCTCAAGAGCTCAAAAACGAAAGGGATGTTCTTCTGACACAAATAGGTAATTTAACACCCACTCTGGGTTAAAGAGCCCCGTGGCGCAGAGTGTTAAAGCTGCAGTCCTAAGCTCTGCTCACGACCTGAGTTTGATCCCCGGCAGAAGCTGGGTTTTCAGGTAGACGGCTCAGGATGACTCAGCCTTCCATCCTTCCGAGGTGGGTAAAAGGAGTCCCCAGCTTGCTGGGGGCGGGGAGTGTAGAGGACTGAGGAAGGCAAGGGCAAACCACCCCGTAAAAAGTCTGCTGTGAAAACGTGAAAGCAACGTCACCCCAGTGTCAAAAACGACTGGTGCTTGCACAGGGGACCTTTCCTTTCCTTCCTGGGTTAAAGCGGGGGGTGGGTGGGTTTGAAGGAGGAATCTGGGAGGGGGATGCAGGAGAAGGAGTTTTCACAATGGAGGAGGGGTCAGCAGCGGAGTCCCCCGGGGGTTGTGGGCTGGGACCAGTGTTCCCTCTGAAGTGAGCTAGCTCACAGTCTTTTAGCCTCCGGCTCACAGGTTTGTCTCAGCTCAGGGAAAATGGCCCCAGAGCAAACGTGATTTACGGAGCAGCGGCTCACAACCTGGATGCCAGTAGCTCACCAAGTAGAATTTTGCTCACAAGACTCCACGGCGTAGAGGGAGGATTGGCTGGGACTGGCACTTCTCAGCTTGCGCAGAAATGCCCTGGAACTGGCGGCGAAGACTGTGGGTGGCACCACATTGATCACGGCCGGAGAGGGCTGGGAGGGGCTCCAGAGGACTTCTCCAAACCGGGGGGGGGGGGCGGGGGGGGGAGTGGGCAACCAAAGGACAGAGGGAACCGAACACAAGCACCGAGGGAGCCGTGCTGGGCCAAACCCGCTCCTCTTGGGGACTCGCTGAACTGCCCGAACTGAGGCTGATGGGCCGGGAAAAGGCCTCTGTCAGTGGTGGACAGGCTGCCAGAAGTGTGACCTCAGTGGGCAGTGGTGGCTTCAAAAGAGGCCGCAACAGCCGCACCCTAGTTGGACGTCACATCCTGTGTCCAGCTCTTGCTGTTTCCACGCCCCCAAAGGCTGCTGGAAGGACTGAGGAAAGAGTGGACGAGGGCCGCGGCCAGAGAGCCCTTCTTGGGGTCTCTCCTGCAGCATCGGAGAGGCCACGGGATGCTTGGCTCGATGGACCCTCGCTGGGCTCTCCTGATGTTCCCTGAAGCTCAGTTGCCGGGAGGTCATTGCACCTTCCTTCTGCAGCCTCTCAAGGGGCCCACTTAGACACCAGGCAGCTTCCCCATCCCCAGTTCAAACTCCCTCCCTCCTTCGCCACTTCTGCCCACGGAGAGGCCCATCAACCCCCTGCCCGTCCACACACCAGACGCAGCCAGAAATTATCCTCTTTTATCTTTTGACATCAAATGAACTCTCCCCCCACCCTCCCACCCCCCATATCCTCTCGGGACTGCTGCGGGGGGCTTCTGGGCAGGGTCAAGATGTGTGCAGGCCGAAGCCTGACCTGGGGTCCAGGAACCAGCCTCTCCTCCTCCTCCTCCGTGTGCTCTCTGGTCAGCGGGCAGCTTGCAGGGGTTGTTTTCAGTGGCCCTGGGGGCCCCCCTCAGTTGGCCAAGTCCACCTTTTTCCTGGGCGGGGAGTCAAAAAGGGCCGCAGTGTCTAGCATGGCCTGCCGGATGTTCCTCCCGAAGCGCTTGGAGTCCTGCAGGGAGGGGGAGAGAAGACCAGGCCTCCAGTGTCTTCCTCAGAGCCCTCTTGGGGCCCTGATCCGCAGCGACCTTCCCTTCCCTTGCCTTGGAGCATCTGTACCCTCAGTCCTTCCGCTCCTCCCTGGCTCCCGCGGGCACCGAACTGGCCGTGTGTGTGTGTGGGGGGAGTCTTTTCCGTTTCTGGCCTGGCCCTCACCTGAGCGCCCCCCAGATTTTGGAACGGGACACGCATGCTGCTGCCTCCTACTGGATCAGACCCTGGGTCCATCGAGGCCAGTATAGTCTACTTAGGCTGTCAGGGCCTCTCCAGAGTGTCTCAGGTGGAGGTCTTCCCTCTCACCTCCTGCCTGGTCCTTTCTGCTGGAGATGCTGCTGGGGATTGAACCGGGGACCTTCTGCAGGCCAGGTAGAGGCTCAATCCCCCTGAGCTGCAGTCCCTTCCGAGGCCTAAATACTCCCTGAAGCAGATCCCCAGATGCAGACTGGTCACGCCAGAAGGGACTCAGAGGCTGGGAGCCACTGCCACCCTCTGTCTGCAAATCGGCTTACAAAATGCATCAGCTTATTCATTCATCTGGAATGAATTATTTCTTCTCTTTCCCGGTTTTCTGTTCCGTTAGGTGGATGGGGCAGCAGACAAGAGAGCTGGATGTGGCTGAGGGGGGTGGGAAGGAAGCCCCTTAAAACAAAACTCTTTGGAGGGGATGTCCAAAGGCGGAGCAGGAGGGACATCCCTGGGGAGGAAGGTGCGAAGCTTCGGGGCCACCACCAAAAAGACCCTGCGGTTGTAAGCGTCTGAATCACCTCGGGCAGTGGAATAGCATGGAATGCGATCCCTAGAGGTGATCTGAGCATGCAGTTAGACTCCTAAGGGGGGTGGGGTAGCCATGCATCTGGGAGAGCACAGGACAGCAGCGTCATGTGGGCAAGGAACAGAAAACAGATGTTGTTGTGTGTGTCACACTGGAACACTGGCTGGGGGCCATTCACTACCAGGATCTAGGCCCTGCAAACTTGGGCTTGCCTCTTGGTGCCAGTGGCTACTTTCCTCTCGCTGGCCTTTTCTGGGCAGCTCTGCCAAGATCAGCACCGGAGAAAAAATCAGAAAAGCCCAGAGACCACAGTGAGCACAGCTGGATTCCAGGATCATCCAGGGCAGAAGGAGAAGGGAGGAGATCTGTGGACGGGCACTCAGTGTCGGGATGAGCCTGACATGTTTTCTAAGATGAATGAACTCTGGTTAGAGTGAGAAGCCTGAACTCTGTAACTTTTGTTTCCCGCAGCTGCTTGAAGACAGATCTACGTAACCGCTAAGAAATGTGCAGGAAGGAGGGGGAGAAAATGTGTTGGAGAGTTGATTGTATTCTAGACAGAACTTGCTGGTTATCGCATTGCTCTGGCAACAGACCAGGAAGATTCGGCTGTTGACCTGGATCCGCTAAATAACTCTAGGTCATGCCATCCATGGGAGCAAGTGCTCAGTTGGCAGGAGACCTTTTTGCCCGTGCTTTTTGACTATAACTTGCTATTGCTTTTGTTATTCCTGGCTTTGGCTGTCTGCAGCACAAGGCAATGCTCTGTATATAAATCCAATAAACCTTTAACTTTTAAACTATGAGAATGGGTGACTTGGGTCAATAACTGGCAGAACCTGACATTCAGCAGGGGCATTTCGGAAGCGGTCCTGTGTTGTCTTGGGAGGATGTGCTTGCCGCAGCTGCAATGACATTCCGGACACCCTCACAGGCTCTAAAGGCCCCCCCCCCCACCTTGGTTTGGGTAGGGCTCAGAAGGCCCACCGTCCCGTCTCCCCCTCTGACATCCACTCACCGTTTCTGGGTGGGAGTACTTGCTCGAAATGTGGAAGGTGATGAGGTGTTCTCCAGCAATGATGTAGGAGACTCCGTAGCCGTCGTTGGCCACCTGCAGGCACAGTTGGGGGGCCAGGACCCCCGGTCAAAGGCATGGCCAGAAACACCAGGGCAGGGAGAGGGCCCCCCAGCTGGATGAACCCACTGGGCACGCTCTGCCCCTCCCCAGCAGCGTTCTGTGCCTGCGTTGGCATGCACACGCACAGACTCGGGGCCCAGGAGCCCAAGCAAGTCAGACTCACCGGTCCAAAGCCACCACCGGGGGAAACGTGATCTGGATTCGTCTCCAGGTCGAACATCTTGATCTGCTGCTGCGGGGTCTGGCTGGTGGAGAGGCGCCAGGGCTCGGACAGCACCTGCCAGTGGGGACAGGGTCATTGTCATTGTTTAAACAGGCTTTTGCGGTTTGATTGAAAAAGGGCTGCCACCGGACATCCTACAGAATGCTGGCGATCATAGTCGAGAAGTCAACACCGCCTATACTGGACTGAAATAGCGCTATAGAATGGTTTTAAAGTTGATATATGTAAATTATGGTTTTATATGTTTTATTGGATTGATTGTTTTTATGATGTTGTAAGCCGCCCTGAGTCCGTTTGCGGAGAGGGCGGGATATAAATGGAAAGTAATAAATAAATAATAAATAATGTTGGATGGGGGGCTGCCCCTACATGGGGCCAGGTGGCTGACTGGACCTCTGGCCCCCCTCCCGGCACCCCAGGGCGGCTTCTGGCACAAAACTTGTGGAAGGCAGCAGTGCCCACACGTCGAAAGAGTTAGAGGAGGACAACCAAGATGGTAGCGAGCTGGAGTACCTTCTCTCAGAGAAATGGCTGAAGATGCTGAGATTTTTAGTTCAGAAAAGAGACAACTAAGGAGGGACATGGAAGAAGCGGTGAAGAAATTCATTTCCCCTCCTGGGAGGTTTGAAGAAGAAGATGATATTGTATTTATATCCCACCCTCCACTAAGAATCTCAGAGTCTCAGAGCAGCTCACAATCTCCTTTCCCTTCCTCCCCCACAACAGACACCCTGTGGGGCTGAGAGAGCTCTGACAGAAGCTGCCCTTTCAAGAACAACTCTGCAAGAGCTCTGGCTGACCCAAGAAGGCCATTCCAGCAGGTGCAAGTGGAGGAGTGGGGAATCAAACGCGGTTCTCCCAGATAAGAGAGCTCTGGCTGACCCAAGGCCATTCCAGCAGGTGCAAGTGGAGGAGTGGGGAATCAAACCTGGTTCTTCCAGATAAGAGAGCTCTGGCTGAACCAAGGCCATTCCAGTAGCTGCAAGTGGAGGAGTGGGGAATCAAACCCGGTTCTCCCAGATAAGAGAGCTCTGGCTGACCCGAGGCCATTCCAGCAGGTGCAAGTGGAGGAGGGGGGAATCAAACCCGGTTTTTCCAGATGAGAGCTATGGCTGACCAAAGGCCATTCCAGCAGGCACAAGTGGAGGAGTGGGGAACCAAACCCGGTTCTCCCAGATAAGAGAGCCGTGGCTGACCCAAGGCCATTCCAGCAGCTGCAAGTGGAGGAGTGGGGAATCAAACCCGGTTCTCCCAGATAAGAGAGCTCTGGCTGACCCAAGGCCATTCCAGCAGCTGCAAGTGGAGGAGTGGGGAATCAAACCCGGTTCTCCCAGAAAAGAGAGCTCTGGCTGACCCAAGGCCATTCCAGCAGCTGCAAGTGGAGGAGTGGGGAATCAAACCCGGTTCTCCCAGATAAGAGAGCACAGGCTGACCCAAGGCCATTCCAGCAGCTGCAAGTGGAGGAGTGGGGAATCAAACCCGATTCTCCCAGATAAGAGAGCTCTGGCTGACCCAAGGCCATTCCAGCAGCTGCAAGTGGAGGAGTGGGGAATCCAACCGGTTGTCCCAGATAAGAGAGCTCTGGCTGACCCAAGGCCATTCCAGCAGCTGCAAGTGGAGGAGTGGGGAACCAAACCCGGTTCTCCCAGATAAAAGAGCTATGGCTGACCCAAGGCCATTCCTGCAGGTGCAAGTGGAGGAGTGGGGAACCAAACCCGGTTCTCCCAGATAAGAGAGCTCTGGCTGACCCAAGGCCATTCCAGCAGCTGCAAGTGGAGGAGTGGGGAATCAAACCCGGTTCTCCCAGATAAGAGAGCTCTGGCTGACCCAAGGCCATTCCTGCAGGTGCAAGTGGAGGAGTGGGGAATCAAACCCGGTTCTCCCAGATAAGAGAGCTCTGGCTGACCCAAGGCCATTCCTGCAGGTGCAAGTGGAGGAGTGGGGAATCAAACCCGGTTCTCCCAGATAAGAGAGCTCTGGCTGACCCAAGGCCATTCCAGCACCTGCAAGTGGAGGAGGGGGGAATCAAACCCGGTTCTCCCAGATAAGAGAGCTCTGGCTGACCCAAGGCCATTCCTGCAGGTGCAAGTGGAGGAGTGGGGAATCAAACCCGGTTCTCCCAGATAAGAGAGCTCTGGCTGACCCAAGGCCATTCCAGCAGCTGCAAGTGGAGGAGGGGGGAATCAAACCCGGTTCTCCCAGATAAGAGAGCTCTGGCTGACCCAAGGCCATTCCTGCAGGTGCAAGTGGAGGAGTGGGGAATCAAACCCGGTTCTCCCAGATAAGAGAGCTCTGGCTGACCCAAGGCCATTCCTGCAGGTGCAAGTGGAGGAGTGGGGAATCAAACCCGGTTCTCCCAGATAAGAGAGCTCTGGCTGACCCAAGGCCATTCCAGCAGCTGCAAGTGGAGGAGGGGGGAATCAAACCCGGTTCTCCCAGATAAGAGAGCTCTGGCTGACCCAAGGCCATTCCTGCAGGTGCAAGTGGAGGAGTGGGGAATCAAACCCGGTTCTCCCAGATAAGAGAGCTCTGGCTGACCCAAGGCCATTCCTGCAGGTGCAAGTGGAGGAGTGGGGAATCAAACCCGGTTCTCCCAGATAAGAGAGCTCTGGCTGACCCAAGGCCATTCCTGCAGGTGCAAGTGGAGGAGTGGGGAATCAAACCCGGTTCTCCCAGATAAGAGAGCTCTGGCTGACCCAAGGCCATTCCAGCAGCTGCAAGTGGAGGAGTGGGGAATCAAACCCGGTTCTCCCAGATAAGAGAGCTCTGGCTGACCCAAGGCCATTCCTGCAGGTGCAAGTGGAGGAGTGGGGAATCAAACCCGGTTCTCCCAGATAAGAGAGCTCTGGCTGACCCAAGGCCATCCCAGCAGGTGCAAGTGGAGGAGTGGGGAATCAAACCCGGTTCTCCCAGATAAGAGAGCTCTGGCTGACCCAAGGCCATTCCAGCAGGTGCAAGTGGAGGAGGGGGGAATCAAACCCGGTTCTCCCAGATAAGAGAGCTCTGGCTGACCCAAGGCCATTCCAGCAGGTGCAAGCGGAGGAGTGGGGAATCAAACCCGGTTCTCCCAGGTAAGAGAGCTCTGGCTGATCCAAGGCCATTCCAGCAGCTGCAAGCGGAGGAGTGGGGAATCAAACCCGGTTCTCCCAGATAAGAGAGCTCTGGCTGACCCAAGGCCACTCCAGCAGCTGCAAGTGGAGGAGTGGGGAATCAAACCCAGTTCTCCCGGATAAGAGTCCGAACACTTAACCACTACACCAAATTGGCTCTCAAGAAGAAGAGATTGGATATTCCATCATTGTTGGTGGGCTTGTAAAATTATCTATCAATTTTGACAGGATGTTTTAAAAGAGATAAGAAATCTAACAGGGTATGGAATTTCACTAGATCAAGAATTAACACTTCTTAATTTATGGAAAGACCAAGATTGGGCAACAGCTCATTATGCTTCTATTAATGGCTGCCAAAGGATTAATTGCTTCATATTGGAAATCTAACTCTGTCCCTAGTATTGATCAATGGCATGTCAAGGTAGGGTTGTTTTTTTTTTTTTTACTGTGGATAAAATAGCAGATACTTTACATAGGATGTATGCTCAGACAGGACTATCTAATTTGTTAAGCAAATGGATTCCTATCCTAGAACACAGTGGCAAACAACAGAGCTTTAAAAACACTTACCTAGCTATCTACATCACAGTTTGTTTTTATTTGCTTTACAAGGACACGGCTTTATGGACATTGTTATACTTTGCCCAATAACTGTTTAAAAGTTATATTTACCATTGTTGTAAAGGATGATTAGTAATGCCAATAAAGGTTGTGTGATGTGCTGTGTAAAGGATGATTAATGACAGCAGTCTGTACCCCTGTGGGTAGTTGTGCTGAGATTACTTTTGTTGTATCTTTTGTCATATCTCATTTTTCAAAATGTCTTAAAAAGAGCAGAGATTGGATTTATACGCCACCCTTCACTACCCAAAAGAGCCTCAGAGCAGCTGACAATCTCCTTTTCCTCCCCACAACAAACACCTTGTGAGGTAGGTGGGGCTGAGAGAGCTCTCACAAAAACTGCTCATGAAACAACAGCTCTGACAGAGTTATGACTGACCCAAGGCTATTCCAGCAGGTGCATGTGAAGGAGGATGGGTTGCATCGGTGCTTAGTTCTTGTGGCCCTTTTCTTACACACCCAGGGAAATGCTGATTGCCACTTTGGAGTCAGACAACATGTTTTCTCCAGGCCTGTTTAGCCAGGGATCCTGGGTATTTTTTTTTCTGCCATCTTCTGGGCATAGAGTAGGGGTCACTGACACTGAAGAGACGTGTGTGTGGAGGGAGGTATTTGCAAGTTCCCTGCATTGTGCAGGGGGTTGAACGAGATGACCCTGGAGATCCCTTCCAACTTTTTGACTCTACAATTTTTGGAGGAATGAAATGCTAGAGGGGCACTAGGAAATAAATGTCTAGAATTTTCAGGAAGAGCTTCTTTGACATCACGGGGAGGGACGGTGGCTCAGTGGTAGAGCATCTGCTTGGGAAGCAGAAGGTCCCAGGTTCAATCCCTGGCAACTCCAAAAAAAAGGGTCCAGGCAAATAGGTGTGAAAAACCTCAGCTTGAGACCCTGGAGAGCCGCTGCCAGTCTGAGAAGACAATACTGACTTTGATGGACCGAGGGTCTGATTCAGTATAAGGCAGCTTCATATGTTCATATGTTCACCTGGTCAGTGGGAGGGGAAACAGATATGATACAAACGCCCTGCAGGCAGAAGGAGGGCTCTTTTCCTTAAGTGCTGTGTCCATGAGCACACACAGACCTCTCCCCTGTGAAGGCAGCCACTGTCCATGTGGTTTGCCTGGGCATCTAAAGGAGCTACAAGGTAATGGTCACTATGTAGAGATCTGTAACTTCTTAGGAAAAAGGAACATGTCCTATTTTAACATGTATAGAGAAAGGGACAGAGGATTTGTGTTTTACCTATAGCCAGTTTGGTGAAGTGGTGAAGTGTGTGCAAGCTTATCTGGAAAAACCGGGTTTGATTCCCCACTCCTCCACTTGCAGCTACTGGGATGGCCTTGGGTCAGCCAGAGCTCTCTTATCTGGGAGAACCGGGTTGGATTCCCCACTCCTCCACTTGCAGCTGCTGGAATGGCCTTGGGTCAGCCAGAGCTCTCTTATCTGGGAGAACCGGGTTTGATTCCCCACTCCTCCACTTGCACCTGCTGGAATGGCCTTGGGTCAGCCAGAGCTCTCTTATCTGGGAGAACCAAGTTTGATTCCCCCCCTCCTCCACTTGCAGCTGCTGGAATGGCCTTGGTTTAGCCACAGCTCTCTTATCTGGGAGAACAGGGTTTGATTCCCCCCTCCTCCACTTGCAGCTGCTGGAATGGCCTTGGGTCAGCCAGAGCTCTCTTATCTGGGAGAACCGGGTTGGATTCCCCACTCCTTCACTTGCACCTGCTGGAATGGCCTTGGGTCAGCCAGAGCTCTCTTATCTGGGAGAACCGGGTTGGATTCCCCACTCCTCCACTTGCAGCTGCTGGAATGGCCTTGGGTCAGCCAGAGCTCTCTTATCTGGGAGAACAGGGTTTGATTCCCCCACTCCTCCACTTGTAGCTGCTGGAATGGCCTTGGGTCAGCCACAGCTCTCTTATCTGGGAGAACAGGGTTTGATTCCCCACTCCTCCACTTGCACCTGCTGGAATGTCCTTGGGTCAGCCATAGCTCTCTTATCTGGGAGAACCGGGTTTGATTCCCCACTCCTCCACTTGCAGCTGCTGGAATGGCCTTGGGTCAGCCAGAGCTCTCATAGGAGTTGCCCTTGAAAGTGCAGCTGTGTGAGAGCCCTCTCAGCCCCACCCACCTCATAGGGTGTCTGTTGTGTGGGGGAGGGGAAGGTGAAGGAGATTGTGAGCTGCTCGGAGACTCTGAGATTCAGAGCCTAGGGCAGAATATAAATCCAATATCTTCTTCCTCTTCTTTTGGAACCCTTGCTCAATCTGGTGCTGTGCTAAAAGCATGCTTGTAAACATTTTCTTTTTAAAATAAATACTTTATAACTTTTGATGCTGGGAGTGGTTCTCTGTGCCACACAGGCCTCCGCTGTCCTGAATGCACCATTCTAAAAGGAGCGTCAGGAGGAAGGAAGGCAGTTGGTGAGCGGCTGCTGCTCCAGGGGCAGGAGAGGAGGCGACTGAGTCCCCACTTGACACAAAGAGTGACTGAAATGCAGACATGGCGGCCAGGGAATGTAGGGATGGCCACAGGAATAAAGAGCTTTCAAAGGGGATTGGATAGATTCATGGAGGAGACGTCTATCAGTACCAACTAGCCGTGGTGGCTGAGGAGAACCTCCACAACCAAAGGCACTAACTAATCCTCTGAATCCTGGTGCCAGGAGGCAACATCAGGGGAAGGCCTCGGCCTCTCTGCCATCTTGTTGGCCCTCCAGAGGAACTGGCTGGCCACTGTGTGAGACAGGAATGTGGACTAGATGGACCCTCACTGGTCTGACCCAGCAGGGCTCTTCTGAGGTTCTTCTCAGGGGAAGGCCTTGGCCTCTATGCCCTGTTGTTGGCCCTCCAGAGGAACTGACTGGCCCCTGTGTGAGGCAGGAGGCTGGACTAGATGGACTCTCCCTGGTCTGATGCAGCAGGACTCTTCTGATGTTCTTCTCAGGGGAAGGCCTTGGCCTCTCTGCCCTGTTATTGGCCCTCCAGAGGAACCCTTTGGCCACTGTGTGAGATAGGAGGCTGGATTAGATGGACCCTCCCTGGTCTGATCCAGCAGGGCTCTTCTGAGGTTCCCTTCAGGGGAAGGCCTCGGCCTCTCTGCCCTGTTATTGGCCCTCCAGAGGAACCCTTTGGCCTCTGTGTGCGACAGGATGCTGGACTAGATGGACCCTCACTGGTCTGATCCAGCAGGGCTCTTCTGAGGTTCTTCTCAGGGGAAGGCCTCAACCTCTCTGCCCTGTTGTTGGCCCTCCAGAGGAACTGGCTGGCCACTGTGTGAGACAGGAGGCTGGACTAGATGGAGCCTCCCTGGTCTGACCCAGCAGGACCCTTCTGATGTTCTTCTCAGGGGAAGGCCTCGGCCTCTCTGCCCTGCTGCTGGCCCTGCAGAGGAACTGGCTGGCCACTGTGTGAGACAGGAGGCTGGACTAGATGGACCCTCCCTGGTCTGACCCAGCAGGGCTCTTCTGATGTTCTTCTCAGGGGAAGGCCTCGGCCTCTCTGCCCTGTTGTTGGCCCTCCAGAGGAACTGGCTGGCCCGTGTGAGACAGGAGGCTGGACTGGATGGAGCCTCCCTGGTCTGACCCAGCAGGGCTCTTCAGATGTTCTTCTCAGGAGAAGGTCTCAGTCTCTCTGCCCTGTTGTTGGCCCTACAGAGGGACTGGCTGGCCACTGTGAGGCAGGAGGCTGGACTAGACGGACCCTCCCTGGTCTGACCCAGCAGGGCTCTTCTGAGCTTCTCAGGGGTAGGCCTTCGCTTCTCTGTCCTGTTGTTGGCCCTCCAGAGGAACTGGCTGGCCACTGTATGAGACAAGAGGCTGGACTTGATGGACCCTCACTGGTCTGACCCAGCAGGGCTCTTCTGATGTTCTTAAGAAGGCCTTGGCCTCTATGCCCTGTTGCTGGCCCTCCAGAGGAACTGGCTGTCCCCTGTGTGAGAGAGGATGCTGGACTAGATGGACTCTTACTGGTCTGTTCCAGCAGGGCTCTCTTTATGTTCCTAGGAGTTGCCTAGTAGAGCAGGCTGTGTCCCCGCCAGCAGTGGTCCATACCTGGGCCAGGAAGGGCGATTCTTCCCTCAGGTAGCGAGACACCACGTAGAGGCAGAAAAGGTGCCGGTCGATGCCAGCCCCGGTCATGGCCAGTCGGTACAGACGCTGGTGCTTCTCGGCAGCTTCCCGGAAGAGCTGCAGGCACTCCAAGGGCTGTGGGGAAACAAAGAGGTTCAGGGCCATGCCTGGGCTGGCTGGTTCCAGAGAAGGCCTCAGAGGTTCTGCTATGCAGATGATTCCTATATGCCTCCCCTGACCTTCCCAGCTGTGGTGCCTTCCTTGTAGGGTTGCCAAGTCCCATTCAAGAAATATCTTGGGAATTTGGGGGGTGGAGCCAGGAGACTTTGGTGGTGGAGCCAGAAGCAAAGTTGTGACAAGCATAATTGAATGCCAAAGGGAGTTCTGGCCATCACGTTTAAAGGGACCGCACACCTTTTAGACGCCTTCCCTCCATTGGAAATAATGAAGGAGAGGGGCGCCTTCTTCGGGGGCTCACAGAATTTGACCCCCTGGTCCAATCCTTTTGAAACTCGGAGAGCGTTTTGAGGAGAGCCGTCAGATGCTATGCTGAAAATTTGGTGCCTCTCCCTCAAAAAACAGCCCCTCATGCCTCCAGAGCCCCAGATACCCTTGGATCAATTTTCCATTATACCCTATGGGAATCATTCTCCATAGGGAAGAACAGAGTGCCCAGCAGACATTCCCCTCCTTTCCCCACCACCGCTTTCTAATGACTCTGAAGGGGGGGCTCCAAACCGGGGGATCCCCTGCCCCCACCTGGGGATTGGCAACCCTACTACCTTAGCACTCTGCCCACTGCTACTGAGGCTGGCTCCAGAGGTTCCCTGGTGAGAAGGGGGGGGGTCGTTCAGAAGGCTTCTTTGCAGCCCTCTCAGCCAGCCTCTCAAGCAGAGTCCACAGCTCCCCCCCACCCCCCAAGCGTTCTGCTGCCCCTCAGTTGCTCCCCAGCCTTGTCTTGTATCTGGCAAATGCAGCTTTGGCTCTCAAAAGCCGAGACCCTTGGAAGGGAAGCCCCCTCTTTGGTTTCAGTCTCCGCTCAAGGCCTCCAGGGGAGGGAGCATTTGGCCACTAGGCACTCCGCAGGCCTTGCTGCAAGCAAAACTGCAGGCCGCAAAGAAAGACTCTCAACTTGTTCCGTCCTCAGAGGAGGGAAAGGCCTTTCCACCTGCCTGGCAGGCTCAAAGGCTCGAACAGTGTCTTCTTGTGTCCATCTGACCGGCCCCCACGAGAAGCAAGACACAGACTTGGTTCCGGCATCCGGATTTTGCGTGAGCCGCTGCAGCTGTCTGACCCAACTTTTCCTGCTCCAAGGACCACGCCCTCCCGCCTTCCTGGCCACCAGTCCTGAGGCCCTAAACAGCTGCATCCAGATGGTCCGGTCTGGTAGGATCAGGGCAGTGCATTTCCCACAGCGTGAGCAAAAGAGAAACCGGCAGCCAGAGAGCGTGGGTGGGGCATTCAAATGACGATCCAGCTTCCTTCCACCCTAAGCCTGGCTCCTCCACCTGCAGCCACAGGGGGCGGTGTTGAGTGTCTCCATTTCCCATAGCCCCAGCATTCTGCTACTACAAGACAGAAAGCACATACAGACGACCAAGCACTGTGATACTCTGGCTAACATATTTAGTAAAGCTTTTATCAAAAGTACTTTCCCCACTATTCTTACAAAGCTATGTGTCACATTAGAAGGAAATAGTAAAACGTAAAGGTAGTCCCCCTGTGCAAGCACCAGTCGTTTTCGACTCTGAGGTGACGCTGCTTTCACGACATTTTGACAGCAGACTTTTTACGGGTTGGTTTGCCCTTGCCTTCCCCAGTCATCTACACTTTTCCCCCAGCCAGCTGGGGACTCAGCTTACCAATCAAGGAAGGAGGGAAGGCTGAGTCAACCTGGAGCCAGCTACCTGAACCCAGCTTCCGCTGGGATCGAACTCGGGTTGTGAGCAGAGCTTAGGACTGCAGCGTTACCACTTTAATATTACAAAAACGTCCATCCAATGAGCACCTGGTTTAGGCTCATTTCCTCAGATTCTTTCTCAAGGATATTCCTGTCCATGTCGAGAGAGCATTTTGCCAGTAATAATTAGAAGGCTTTTGTATCTGCTAAAGAAATTTAGAACTATCTTGCTCCAAAATTAAACCACTTATGTGATAAAAAGAGAGCATATCTGCCAACCAAAAAAAGAACACTGTGCTACCCAGAGGTCATGTGGTAGCAAAATAGGTGGTGGAGCTCATCCAGGAATTGTTATGCAGCTGCACCTACTATTCAATGGACAAGGAGGCGGAACTCTCAGAAGGAGGAGGAGGAACTCTCAGAAATAAGGGTTTGTAGAATCTTTCGGGCTCAACTGCCGTGTTCTACTGGAGAGAGTTTTTCTTCCAGACGTTTCGTTCTCAGCTGCGGAGAACATCCTCAGTGGCATTGCAGCCGGAGCAGGCGCTCAGACCTTCTTGGCTGCTGTGCATTGAGTCAATGAGTGCATTGAGTGCATCACTCAATGCACAGCAGCCAAGAAGGTCAGAACACCTGCTCCGGCTGCAACACCACTGAGGATGTTCTCCACAGCTGAGAACGAAACGTTTGGAAGAAAAACTCTCTCCAGTAGAACACGGCACTTGAGCCCGAAAGATTCCACAAACCCTAATGATGATGCCAGCCGTGAAAACCTGAAATCTTTGATAACTCTCAGAAAGTTTCAGGAGCTGTGCTCCTGTGAGCTCCCACTGAATCTGAGGTTGGTGCCACCTGTTCTTTGAAGGCTTTTGCAACAGATTAGGTTCAAGACTGGTTTATAAGCTCCATATAAATTTAAGTACAAGTGGTACTGAGAGGTAAGCTCTAAATTAAAATTTATAAAATTTATAGTTACTCCCATTCAGCTTTGCATTGAAGAAGAAGATATTGGATTTATATCCCGCCCTCCACTCAAAAGAGTCTCAGAGCGGCTCACAATCTCCTTTCCCTTCCTCCCCCACAACAGACACCCTGTGAGGTAGATGAAGATATTGGATTTATATCCCGCCCTCCCCTCCGAAGAGTCTCAGAGCGACTCACAAGCTCCTTTCCCTTCCTCCCCAACAACAGACACACTTTGAGGCGGGTGGAGCTGAGAGCGCTCTTCCAGCAGCTGCCCTTTCAAGGACAGAGTGTCAGAGCGGCCTACAATCTCCTTTCCCTTCCTCCCCCACATCAGACACCCTGTGAGGTGGGTGGGGCTGAGAGGGCTCTCACAGCAGCTGCCCTTTCAAGGACAACCTCTGCCAGAGCTACGGCTGACCCAAGGCCCTTCCAGCAGGTGCAAGTGGAGGAGTGGGGAATCTTATTATAACTGCCATGGTTTATTCCAGGATGACAATTTTGAAAGAAACCAAGAGGTTGCAGAGAGCATTGACCAGTCCAAACCAGAAGGCTTTTGCATGTGTTTTAAGGAGGTTAATCACTTCTCCTTATCACATAAGTGGTTTAATTTTGGAGCAAGATGGATTTGCTCCTAATATAGGCACTGGAACATAGCAGGAGGCTGGTAACCTTGACATGGACAGGAATATCCTTGAGAAAGAATTTGAGGAAATGAGCCTAAACCGGGTGCTCATTGGATGGACATTTTTGTAATGTTATATTTCCTTCTAATGTGACAAATGGCTTTGTAAGAATTGTGAAAAAGTACTTTTGATCAAAGTTTCACAAAATATGTTTATTTATTTTTATTTCATTTATCTATTTATAACATAAATAACATTTATAACATAAATAAATGTTAGCCAGCCTATCAATGCTTGGTTGTCTTTACTGTGATCCCATCAGGTTGTTTTTTCTGACAAATCAAATCAAAAAGCACTGACCACCAGAGCAAAAGGCTGCAGGGCGGGGGAGCCGACAGAACCAGGCAAGCCTTTTGAGGAAAGACACATTTTATGGAAGGCGCAGAAATACACCCTCCAAGGTTTCCAGATTTTCTGGGGGGTGGGGAGGGGATTACAGTCGGAGAGAGATAAGAAGGGCGGCTGAGTTAGTCTCAGAGGCCAGAAGGCATCTCCAAGACGAAAAACGTTTGTGGCACGGCAGGAGCTTCCCTGAGGGGCATTTGTGAGTTTCCGGCCTTGTGCAGGGGGTTGGACTAGATGACCCTGGAGGTCCCTTCCAACTCTGATTCTAAGAACTTCCTGACCATTAGAGCAGTTCCTTAGTGGAACAGGCTTCCTCCCTGGGAGGTGGTGGGCTCTCCTTCCTTGGAGGTTTTTCAACAGAGGCTAGGTGGCCATCTGACAGCAATGAGGATCCTGTGAATTTAGGGGGAGGGGTTTGTGAGTTTAGAGCGGTTCCTCAGTGGAACAGGCTTCCTCCTGGGGAGGTGGTGGGCTCTCCTTCCTTGGAGGTTTTGCAACAGAGGCTAGATGGCCATCTGACAGCAATGAGGATCCTGTGAATTTAGGGGGAGGGGTTTGTGAGTTTAGAGCGGTTCCTCAGTGGAACAGGCTTCCTCCTCAGGAGGTGGGGGGCTCTCCTTCCTTGGAGGTTTTTCAACAGAGGCTAGATGGCCATCTGACAGCAATGAGGATCCTGTGAATTTAGGGGGAGGGGTTTGTGAGTTTAGAGCAGTTCCTCAGTGGAACAGGCTTCCTCCTCAGGAGGTGGTGGGCTCTCCTTCCTTGGAGGTTTTTCAACAGAGGCTAGATGGCCATCTGACAGCAATGAAGATCCTGTGAATTTAGGGGGAGGGGTTTGTGAGTTTAGAGGGGTTCCTCAGTGGAACAGGCTTCATCCTTGGGAGGTGGTGGGCTCTCCTTCCTTGGAGGTTTTTCAACAGAGGCTGAATGGCCATCTTACCACAATGAGGATCCTGTGAATTTAGGGGGAGGTGTTTGTGAGCTTTCTGCATTGCGCAGGGGGTTGGACTAGATAACCTTGGAGGTGCCTTCCAACTCTGATTCTCGGATTCTATCAGACAGTCGGACTTTGGGCTCAGCACATTCTTATGGTGGAGAGAAGCAGTCCGGTGTGGATTGCATGGGACTGGCTGCCATTCGCAATAAAAGGAATTATTTCAGTTCCTCCGGCAGTTCAGTGTCTTTTGCAAATGCGGCTGTGAAGCTCAGTGAGTTCATCCTCCCCACCTCCCCCCGCCAGGGTTCTTTCAGCCGCTGCCAACTGGTCTGCCTGTTGTGGGGGGGGCACTTTGGGAGGGGTTTGAAGAAGGGGACGGGGAGGGGGGGTCCCCAGTGCAACCCTTGTGCACTCACGCTGACGTCTGGATCTTCCATGCCACGCACAAAGTCCGTTGCCTCGCGAGTGCAGGAGCGCACCGTCTCTGTGCGGCCCTCCCGGAACAGCCGGGTCATGGAGGCCTCGTAGGTCAGGCAGAAGTAGCCCTTGTCCTGGAGCAGCAGGGAGAGGAGGGGAGAGGAGAGGAGGGGAGAGGAGGGTGGGTCCCCAGGAGAAGCAGAGAGGCACGAGGACCACCCGAGTGGCCACTGCACCGCTCTCCGTTGCAATCTCAGATGAGAGCCCCCTTCCCCGGTCCTCCTCCACTGGTTGATTCTTCTTGGCTCGCAGAGGCTGGGGAGCAACACTGGGCTTCAAAGGCACCCGTGTGCATCTATGCTACTTTCCACCCCCACCCCTCCAGCAGAGATTGCGGTGAGAAAAGGAGGAGAAGGAGATACTGTATATCGGATTTATATCCCACACTCCACTTTGAATCTCAGAGTGGTCACAATCTCCTTTCCCTTCCTCCCCCACAACAGACACCCTGTGAGGCGGGTGGGGCTGAGAGAGCCCTCCCAGAAGCTGCCCTTTCAAGGACAGAGTCTCAGAGCAGCCTACAATCTCCTTCCCCTTCCTTCCCTACAACAGACACCCAGTGACCACTCTGAGATTCAAAGTGCCAGAGGGAGCTTATATGTCCTTTACAGGACATCATAAATAGATCCCTCTTAGAGGGGCGTTTTCCAACACCTCTGAAAGAGGCCTTGGTCCGCCCCCTCCTGAAAAAATCTACAGCAGACCCGGCCGAATTGGCAAATTATCGACCGGTGTCTAATTTACCATTTTTAGGTAAAATTATTGAGAGGGCAGTGGCGCTGCAGCTACAGAGGTTTCTAGATGACGCTTCTGTCCTAGACCCGTGCCAGTCTGGTTTTCGGCCGGGCCACGGGGTGGAGACGGTCCTGGTCACCTTGGTAGATGACCTCCAGCGGCAACTGGATCAAGGTGGTGTGGCAGTGCTGATGTTATTAGATCTGTCGGCTGCATTCGATACGGTCGACCATCGGCTGCTGCTCCACCGCCTCGCCGACATAGGGGTTAGGGGGTCGGCCTTTCAATGGCTTTCCTCCTTCCTCAAGGATCGGGGACAAAGGGTGGCGATCGGGGGTGAACGATCCCAGAGGCGCACATTAGACTGTGGGGTGCCTCTGGGAGCAGTTCTCTCCCCGATGCTATTTAACATCTATATGCGCCCACTCGCCCAGATTGCCCGGAGGTTTGGACTGGGTTGCCATCAATATGCTGATGACACCCAGCTCTATCTGCTAATGGACGGCCGGCCCGCCTCCGCCCCGGAGAACCTGGACCGGGCTTTACAGGCTGTTGCAACGTGGCTTAGACGGAGTGGGCTGAAGTTGAATCCAGTGAAGACAGAGGTTCTCTGTGTGAGTCGCAGCGCTCTGGGGAAGGAAATATCTCTCCTGGCCTTTGACGGTGCCCCGCTGAAGGCGGCGCAATGGGTAAAGAGCTTGGGTGTTCTTCTGGAGCCTTCACTATCAATGGAGGCCCAGATAGCAGCCACTGCCAAGTCTGCATTCTTCCATCTGAGGCGGGCGAGGCAGTTGGCCCCTTTCCTAGAGCGTCGGGACCTAGCAACGGTGATCCATGCGACGGTCACCTCAAGATTGGACTACTGTAACGCCCTCTACATGGGGCTGCCTCTGTGCCGGACCCGGAAGCTGCAGCTAGTGCAGAATGCGGCGGCCAGGCTGTTGCTTGGCCTCCCAAGATGGGAGCACATACAGCCGGGGCTACGCGAACTGCACTGGCTGCCGATTACATACCGGGTCCAGTACAAAGTGCTGGTCATTACCTTTAAAGCCCTATATGGCCAAGGACCGACCTACCTGAGGGACCGTCTCTCCCCATATGAGCCCCAGAGAGCACTGAGGTCAGTGGGGAAAAACAGACGGACTATCCCTGGGCCAAAAGAAGTCAAACTTCGGAATACCCGCACACGGGCCTTTTCTACCGCGGCCCCATACCTTTGGAATCAACTCCCAGAGGAGGTGCGGGCCCTGCGGAGCCTTGATCAGTTCTGCAGGGCCTGCAAGACTACCCTCTTCAGGTTGGCGCTGATGAATAGCTGAATTATAAATGCACAACATGCCAAAATGGCCTGGTTCAGGGACCTGCTATTATGATACCGCCAGACTTATTGCGATATTTAGAATTGTTACTTAAGTATTGATGGTTTTAATGTCTTAATGTTTTAATGTTAACTTGATGTTGTATTATTGATTGTTTGCTTTTAGATGTTGTTAGCCGCCCTGAGCCTGCTTCGGCGGGGGAGGGCGGGATATAAATAAAATTTTACCTTACCTTACCTTACAGTGAGGTGGGTGGGGCTGAGAGAACTCTCCCAGAAGCTTCCCTTTCAAGAACAGAGTCTCAGAGCAGCCTACAATCTCCATTCCCTTCTTCCCCCACAACAGATACCCTGTGAGGTGGGTAGAGCTGAGAGAGCAGCTGCCCTTTCAAGGACAGAGTCTCAGAGCAGCCTACAATCTCCATTCCCTTCCTCCCCCACAACAGACACCCTGCGAGGTGGGTGGGGCTGAGAGGGCTCTCCCAGCAGCTGCCCATTCAAGGACAACTCCTGAGAGAGCTCTGGCTGACCCAAGGCTATTCCAGCAGCTGCAAATGGAGGAGGGGGGAATCAAACCCGGTTTTCCTGGATAAGAGTCTGTGCACATCTCCACTTCACCAAGCTGGCTCTCCTATGGAGCTTATGGAAAGGAGGGCCAGAGCAGCAGAGTGGGTGCCTGGAAGTTACCCGGAAGTGTGCCAGCTGCAGAGCCATCTGGATGAAGGCGTCAGGGCTGGTCCGGCATTTCTTGATGCAGCCTTTGCCAAAGTCCATGAAGCGGAAGCAGTGGAAGTCCACGTCCTCAGCCAGAGCCTTGGCCACGCTGTAGGAGATTTCGATGGCCAGCCTGCACTGCACAGAGCAACTTCAGGTGAGAAAGGGAAGGGGCCCGGCCACAAGCCCCACCAGAGGGGTAGCACTGAGAACGCCATGGGTCAGCCAGGGCTTAGTACGGACTCCTCAGGAGAGAAGGAGCCCTGTGCAGCCCGCTCTCAGTCAACAGAAGCCAGCAAGCAGGAGGACAAACAGCAGGCCGATCAGGAGTCACAGCCAATAGCTGGTGCAGAGCCACTAACAGTCTCCAGCCCTTTCAGGTGAAACTGTTCCCAGCCCTCCAGCATCACCCACACCCTTTGAGTGCAACAAACAAAGAAGAAGAGGAGACTGGATATATACCCTGCCCTTCACTTGGAGCCTCAGAGCAGTTTACAATCTCCTCTTCCTCTCCCCACAACAAACACCCTGTGAGATAGGTGGGGCTGAGAAAGCTCTGACAGAAACTGCTCTAGAGAACAGCTCTGACAGTGTTCTGACCCAAGGTCACACCAGCAGCTGCATGAGCAGCTATGAGGCTACAAACAGAACTACAGGAGAAACGGCAGAGTGCTCTCCTCCTGGCTCAATGCCAGCTGCTTGTGCAGTTGCACATTACTCCTGAGCAGCTGGCTGCAGATTGGAATCTTAGGCACATGCCAGACGAGGGAGACTGTTCGGCAGGAGAGGAACAAGTCAATCTACCACTGACTCTTGTGACCCTGCTTGACCCTTGGATGGGCTTCCAACTACAGTTTTTGGCTCTGCCTGACCTCTGTTTGTGAGTAACCCTTGGACTGCTTGATGTGCCTCTCAGACAAGCCCTTGGCAACGGGCCTCTCAGCTCCGAACTCTTGGTCTTGACTCAGTTTCCCTCCCTTGGACTTTGATTGCCCTCCAGGAACACACACTCCCCATGACAGAGAATCAGGTTTGGAGGGGGGACATGGGGTTTGCTATGCTGAGCAGAGCTCTACTTTCCCCCTCTGTTGAGCCACACAGTAATATCGGCCCATAAATGACAACACTGAGATTGCCCCATTCCAGGATCTCAAGAAGATGATGATGATGATGATATTGGATTTATATCCCACCCTCCACTCTGAGAGTCTCAGAGCTGCTTACAATCTCCTTTATCTCCTTCCCCCACAACAGACACCCTGTGAGGTGGGTGGGGCTGAGAGAGCTCTGACAGCAACTGCCCTTTCAAGGACAGCTCTGCGAGAGCTCTGGCTGACCCAAGGCCATTCCAGCAGGTGCAAGTGGAGGAGTGGGGAATCAAACCCGGTTCTCCCAGATAAGAGAGCTCTGGCTGATCCAAGGCCATCCCAGCAGGTGCAAGTGGAGGAGGGGGGAATCAAACCCGGTTCTCCCAGATAAGAGACCTCTGGCTGACCCAAGGCCATTCCAGCAGCTGCAAGTGGAAGAGGGGGAATCAAACCCGGTTCTCCCAGATAAGAGAGTTATGGCTGACCCAAGGCCATTCCAGCAGGTGCAAGTGGCGGAGGAGGGAATCAAACCCAGTTCTCCCAGATAAGAGTCTGCACACTTCACCACTAAATCGAATTGTCTCTCAAGAAACACAGTGCGGACACAGTTCTCCTGGGACCAGTGGGCAAGGAACCCAAAGGTAACCTCAATGCCCCCCCTTTCAGACCCCAGGCCTTTGGATGTATGAAAGCCCAGCCCCTCTCTCCCAGCACTAAGATACTTTGCAAGCATAGAAGCAAGATCTACCTCCGCAGAAATGTCCCACTGCAAGCGCTGAGGTGGAGGCAACGCTGTGTTGGGCACCCCGTGGCAGTGCCCACTGTTGCCGTAGCCCAGCTGGAACGCATCTGTGGCCAGCATGAACTGGGAGGGGAGGAAGAGGAGGAGGAGTGAGAAGACAGGGGCAGAGTTTCGTATCCCCAGGGGGTGGATGGCCAAGCGTCCTTTGACCTGCCCCCGTGGCCAAAGCCAGACACCTCAAGTCACAGGCAGTGCCGTCGGCCGGCCGTTTCTCACCTCCCAGAGGTGCCCCATGATGGGGGCGTCGCCCCACGAGTGCTCGGCGTTGGCACCCAGCTTGCCGTTGCGGTACACCACCAGTGTGAAGGATTTATCGAACCACCTGCCAAGAGGACACCAGAGCAGTCAGAAGGGACAGACCCAACTGGGCCAAGGAGACCGAGAGCGTCAGACCGCCGACCAGCGCAGGTGTCCTGACCTTTTTAAGCCTTTGGGCACCTTGGGGATTCTGACACAGTGTGGTGGGCGTGAGAAAAAATGGCCGCCACCTGAGGCGGAACCAAGCACGAAATGGCTGCAGTGGGAGGCGGAGCCATGTCTACAGAGGAAGCCCAAATGCAAAGAAGAAGAAAGGGGATTCAGACCCATTGGGCAAGGGTGGGGGGCAGCTGCCACTGAAGTGAGGTTCTTTTGCTCTGCGTAGCGGATAAGATCTTCAGTGTCCACTCCGAACTCCTGCTGGGTAAGCGCCACCCCCCAGCCTCCCCCCCCTGGAGAAAATGGCTACGTTAAAGGATGGCGTCTATGGCCTCAGACCCCACTGAGGTTCTTCTCCTTCAACAAGCCCTGCCCTTCCTAGTTCTGCTCTGGAACCTCCAGGAATTTCCCAGTTGGCAGCCCTATAGCTCAGGAGGACCCTGCTTGCAATCATTCCCTCTTCAGGCCCCACAGAAGAGCAGGGTCCTCTCCCCCAACCCCACCCACCTTGCAGCTGACGGGGGGACTGGAGGGACGCCAGTGCCAGAGAACCCCCTTTCCAAAGCAGCCATTTTCTCTGTTGCCTGGAGAGCAGCGGTACCAGCAGCAGGTCTCCAGACACCGCATAGAGGTTGATGGAACCCTCTGTCTGGGGCAGTGATGCTCTGTCTTCTTGGTGCTTGGGGGGCACAGTGGGAGGGCTTCTTGTGTCCTAGCCCCACTGGTGGGCCTCCTGATGCCCCCTGGGTTTTTTGGCCCTTGTGCGACACAGAGTGTTGGACTGGATGGGCCATTGGCCTGGTCCAACATGGCTTCTCTTCAGTTCTTATGTGATACAGAGTGTTGGACTGGATGGGCCATTGGCCTGGTCCAACATGGCTTCTCTTCAGTTCTTATGCGATACAGAGTGTTGGACTGGATGGGCCATTGGCCTGATCCAACAGGGCTTCTCTTCAGTTCTTATGTGACACAGAGTGTTGGACTGGATTGGCCATTGACCTGATCCAACAGGGCTTCTCTTCCGTTCTTATGTGATACAGTGTGTTGGACTGGATGGGCCATTGGCCTGATCCAACATGGCTTCTCTTATGTTCTTATGTGACACAGAGTGTTGGACTGAATGGGCCATTGGCCTGATCCATCATGGCTTCTCTTCTGTTCTTATGTGACACAGAGTGTTGGACTGGAAGGGCCACTGGCCTGATCCAACAGGGCTTCTCTTATGTTCTTATGTGACACGGACTGGATGGGCCACTGGCCTGATCCAACAGGGCTTCTCTTCTGTTCTTATGTGACACAGAGTGTTGGACTGGAAGGGCCACTGGCCTGATCCAACATGGCTTCTCTTATGTTCTTCTGTCTGGGGCAGTGATGCTCTGTATTCTGGGTGCTTGGGGGGGGCAACAGTGGGAGGGCTTCTGGTGTCCTGGCCCCACTGGTGGACCTCCTGATGGCACCTGGGTTTTTTGGCCACTGTGTGACACAGAGGGTTGGACAGGATGGGCCATTGGCCTGATCCAACATGGCTTCTCTTCTGTTCTTATGGCCACCCCAGCCTCACCTGTCATAGCACTGCCCATGGAGGAGACTCTTGGCAAACTCGTCCAGGCTGTCCTCATTCTGTGGGTTGTAGCCACACGTGTCTTCATCCAAGGTCAAGAAGAAGGCCGCTCGGTCGATGCAGTCCAGGGCCGCCCGGTTCTTCCCTTGGCTGAAGTACCTGGCTCGCACTTCTGCCCACGGAAGCCTGGATGGCAGTCCCACAAGAGACTTGGTGTCTGGGCTGCCCAAGCAGGCCTCTCCCACCCCCCAGCCCCCCTCCCAAGACCTCCTGGGGAAAGGAGGCCTTCCTCCAAGGCCAGAGAGACATTTGCCAGCCCCGAATCCCCGGCCTGGGCTACCTGTCCCCAGCCGTGAGGGCCGCCAGCCTCTCCTCGCCAGGCTGAGGCCTCGAAGGGTCCTCCAGGATGCGCTGGAACTGCATTTCCAGGTCGCGGGGGCTCAGCAGCTTCCCCGCGTGGTACAGCCACACCTTGTAGAAGCGGCCCGTGTGGTAGACGGCCAGGTGCTTGCTGTCCGACAGGTGCAGGAGAGAATCTGCAGGGAGGGAGAGGAGAGCAGAAGCCCCCTTACCGTCAACAAAGCAGCTCCAACAGCAGGACCCCTGGGGGGGGCGGCATAAAGCTAAAGGGGGGGGCTTCTCCTCTTCAGAACTGCCCTTATGCAAAGGCTGCTGGGTCCTGAACTCAGACCTCGGGAGGGGAGGGGGTCAAGGTGAAAGCACAGCCCTGCTTGCTGGCCCGGAGGATCTTTTCTTCATTGCTGGGGGGGGAGGGGGAGAGAAAGTGGTTGTTGTTGTTGTTCAGTCGCACAGTCGAGTCCGACTCTTTGCGACCCCCTGGGGCAAGTCACGCCAGGCCCTGCTGTCTTCCACCATCCTCCTGAGTCATCCGTCTCCACTGAGGGACGGTGACTCAGTGGTAGAGCAACCGCTTCATAAGCAGAAGGTCCCAGGTTCCATCCCCGGCATCTCCAACTCAAAAGGGTCCAGGCAAATAAGCATGAAAAACCTCAGCTTGAGACCCTGGAGAGCCACTGCCAGGCTGAAGAGACAAGACAGACTTTGATGGACCCAGGGGGGTCTGATTCAGTAGAAGGCAGTTTCAGATGTTCATATATGTTGGGGAGGGACAGTGGCTCAGTGGTAGAGCACCTGCTTGGTAAGCAGAAGGTCCCAGGTTCCATCCCTGGCATCTCCAACTCAAAAGGGTCCAGGCAAGTAGGCGTGAAAAACCTCAGCCTGAGACCCTGGAGAGCTGCTGCCAGTCTGAGTAGACAAGACTGACTTGGATGGACCCAGGGGGGTCAGATTCAGTATAAGGAAGCTTTATATGCAACCTCTTTATATGGGGAGGGATGGTGGCTCAGTGGTAGAGAACCTGCTTGGGAAGCAGAAGGTCCCAGGTTCTATCCCCAGCATCTCCAACTCAAAAAGGTCCAGGCAAAGAGGTGTGAAAAACCTCAGCTGGAGACCTGGAGAGCTGCTGCCAGTCTGAGTAGACAAGACTGACTTGGATGGACCTGGGGGGGGGGGTCTGATTCACTACATGGCAGCTTCATATGCTCATATATATTGGGGAGGGACAGTGGCTCAGTGGTAGAGCACCTGCTTAGTAAGCAGAAGGTCCCAGGTTCTATCCCCGGCATCTCCAAACCAAAAGGGTCCAGGCAAAGAGGCGTGAAAAACCTCAGCTGGAGACCCTGGAGAGCCGCTGCCAGTCTGAGTAGACAAGACTGACTTGGATGGACCCAGGGGGGTCTGATGCAGTATAAGGAAGCTTTATATGCAACCTCTTTATATGGGGAGGGATGGTGGCTCAGTGGTAGAGCATCTGCTTGGTAAGCAGAAGGTCCCAGGTTCAATCCCTGGCGTCTCCAACTCAAAAGGGTCCAGGCAAAGCATCTCCAACTCAAAAGGGTCCAGGCAAAGAGGCGTGAAAAACCTCAGCTGGAGACCCTGGAGAGCCGCTGCCAGTCTGAGTAGACAAGACTGACTTGGATGGACCCAGGGGGGTCTGATGCAGTATAAGGAAGCTTTATATGCAACCTCTTTATATGGGGAGGGATGGTGGCTCAGTGGTAGAGCATCTGCTTGGTAAGCAGAAGGTCCCAGGTTCAATCCCTGGCATCTCCAACTCAAAAGGGTCCAGGCAAGTAGGCGTGAAAAACCTCAGCTTGAGACCTGGAGAAAGAGCCGCTGCCAGTCTAAGTAGACAAGACTGACTTGGATGGACCCAGGGGGGTCTGATTCAGTACAAGGCAGCTTCATGGGAAAGGGCTGTGTGGCTCAGTGGTAAAGCCCCTACTTGGGAAGCAGAAGGTCCCAGGTTCAATCCCCAGCATCTCCAACTCAAAAGGGTCCAGGCAAAGAGGCGCAAAAAACCTCAGCTGGAGACCCTGGAGAAAGAGCCGCTGCCAGTCTAAGTAGACAAGACTGACTTTGATGGACCCGGGGGGGTCAGATTCAGTACAAGGCAGCTTCATAGGTTCATAAGGGGGGGTCTGAGTCAGTAGATCTGAGGTTCACAAGTGCTATGCAGAAATGGGAGTGGGTTGGGGACCTGTCCACCCCCCACGCATACACAGGCTGCCTCCTTCTGCCACCCACCTGTCTCTTTGCCAGGAATGCGCGTGGTGTTGAAGATCCTCTCCATCTGGAAGGAGCACATGGGCACCACCCCTTGTATCATCACCTGGGGGCAAAGGGGGTGGGTGGGGACGGCTGTTCATGAGGCCCGCCTCTCCCTTCCCAAGCCACCCAGGAAGGAAGCCCTGGGGGGGTAGGGGACCATAACCAGGGACCCCCGATAGCTCCTTCTTTCTCACTGTCGATGGCACCCCCTTGGATGCTCGGCCTGGGTGCCCCGGCAGCCTCCAGTTGCCTGCCAAAGGAGCCCCCAGCAGGTCTGGGCCTCCCCTTGCGCCCCCACTCACAGGCTTTAACTCCTCGCGGTCCAGCTTGTGTCGGTATAACAGCATCGCGTGCACTGCGTT